>NW_028274808.1:30761060-31064090 GCF_037043125.1 Eumetopias jubatus
ATACCAATATAGTAAGACTAAAAAAGATAAAGAAGTTAAGCCTCTGTTTAGCACACCCTTCCTTAAGAAAAATACTTTGTTACTTTTAAATCACTACAAATGGAATACGTTCAAAAAGTAAATGTCCCAGCAAAATGCAGAGCACTTCTCATTACTTTGATATCATTGCTTTGGAAAAGTTCTTTTTTATCGTGGCATTTCCCCTTTTTCTGCCTCCGCTCTTCAGGCAAATGATCAGTTCTCTTCATTGTCTACGGAGAAGGACATGACAGACAGAAAGCACAAATGGCCTGAGAGGCTGTGTTCTGTGTTCCCAAGGCCCCAAGCCCTTGAGGAATTTGGATTTGCTTATAGACAAGACCCCAATGTCCACTCCCACTCTAGATAAGGAAAAGATTTCCCCAAAGCTAAGGAGAGGATAAAGAGGTGGGGGGGGAGAGAAAGAGGTGAAGAAAGAGAGACGGTAAGACCCAAGAAATCAGTGTGCTCTTGGGAGAAGAACATGCACATGCTCCCCAGCCAAGGCCTAGGGAGGTGAACAGATCACAGAAAGAGAGAGAATGGCTACACGGTGCTGGGTCTAGGGGGTAACAGATTCACAAAGACTCCTGGATATCCAGCACAGCCCAGAAGCAGCAAAAGAGCTACCAGAGCCGTAGGATCATGGAGACCAAAGATGTCCCAGAAGCCACCTGCACAAATCAGTGGTTTAGGACCAGTTGGGCTCCTGCCAGTCCATATCTCAGTGCTACAGGAGGTGCCCTGACCCTTGATAAAACCCTGAAGGAGTGGGAAATCCTCCAAATTTACTAAGATTAAATTTCTACCATCCCAGCCTTCTGCATTCCAGGCTCTGCATGGAGCCAAGATGGATTAACAGGGATCAAGTTTACCCTCCTACCTGAAACCACTCCCTGCACCCCAAAAAACAAGACACATTATATGAAACATGGTTTTTAAGACACTGAACATCAGATAATGAAGGACAGTGATCTCTGAGAATCTCTAAGAAGTGGAAAACAGAAAAGATGATCCCTCTGGTTATCCCAGCTTGCTGCCTTGAGAAAGTTTCCAGGCTGCAGTGCCAGGAGGGAGACCCAGGAAGAGCCCAGCAGACTCCCCGAATTGAAGAGACTAAGGCAGCTAGAGTTTGTCAGTGTAGAATATTACATCCAGCAAAAACTATCCTTCAAAAATGAAGGTGAAATAAAGATTTTCTCAGACCTAGAAAAGCTGAAAAAATGTATCACCAAAGGAAAATGATACCAACTGGACATATGGATCAACACAAAGGAATGAGGAGCACAGGAAACAGAAAGACCATGAATAAACATATGAGTCCTTTTCCTTCTTAATTAATCTCTTTAAAATACAATTGCCTCTTCAAGTGAAATAATAGCCATGTATTTGGGACTTTATAGCATTTATATAAGTAAAATGCAACAATAGCATAAAGGGTGGGAAGAGAGAAATAAAATTCTTCTATTCTATGTGAAGTGGTGGTAAAATATCACTTGAACACAGACTGTGTTAAGGTGAATACTATAAACCTTAGAGAAGTGACTAAATATTAAGGCAAAACCAAGGGTTATAGCTAGTAAGGCAACAAAGGAGACAAATGGAATTATAAGAATTCCTCCTGAGCTCCATCCAGAGATCTCTGTTTTGGTCACATCTCTGTCTCTGGCTAGTGGCAGGAACCCAATCAGCTTTTCTCTGAATCCCAGTTTCCGGCTCTGTAAAGTGAGGGGTTTGGCCTAGAGTCTATTCTCCACACTAGAGGTTCTACAAGTCTCCACTGAGCCCTAACACTCTAGAGCCTCTGATCTCTCTGCCAGAACATCACCTGAGATCTTCAAGATGAATGCTTGTTGGAGGCATGAGAGAAGCTAAGAGAAACCCCCACTGGAACTTCCCTCTGAAAGGAAGATTGGACTGGGAGCCAAGAGACATGGACTCAGGTCTTCTCTTTTGCTGACCAGTCTAATAAGGACAGCCTCTAGATTTCAGTACTCCGATCTGTGAAGTCAGGTGACTGATGCATCCTTGGGTCTTTGTCCCTTCCAACATTTCCATTTCTGATTCTAAGTAGCATCCTCAGTTTTTCCCAGGTCCTCTAGTCAGTAGCCAGTGGGGATAAATTAAAATCTGTCTCATGAATTCTGATCACAGTTTTGAAATTATATTATCCTGTAGGTGATTGTGGTTAAAGACATTTTGGCCAAGTCCCACTTGTAAATGGAGCCAACTAGCTCCTTGGCATGGAGAAAAATGAAGTTACCGAAGCAATGCTTCCTTCTTTACATCACTATGACGACTCACAAACAATGCTGAGTATTGAGGGACGTCTTCAAAACCCAGCTCTCCTGCTTAATTACTCTGCATGATATATGTGTATAATTAATGCCTTCTCTGTACCTGAGTGGATTAAAAATAGGAAGGAAAGAGGGAGGTTTTATCCCAAAACCATAAGTCTGTGACCACTTGAGAAACACTAATGTGGATCTGTTCACCATATTCAAGACTTGATCTGAGTTCTATCTCTGACAAATAGAAACATAGAATTTGTGAGTTTGATGGTCCCTAAGAAATCACAAATGTATTGCTGACATGTAAAGAAGAAATCACAATATTCAGCAGTGTTTGGGTTACCATGGAAGACTGGCCATATGACCAATCATCAGATGCCTGTTATGGATTGAATTGTGTCCCCCCCAAAAGATGTTGATATCCTAACCCTCAGTACCTGCGAGTGTGACTTTACTTGGAAATAAGGTTTTTGCATAGGATCAAGTTAAGACAGAATCATTAGGGTGGGCCCTAATCCAATATAACTGATGTCCTTATTTTGTTTTATTTT
This sequence comes from Eumetopias jubatus, assembly GCF_037043125.1. NCBI lineage: Eukaryota > Metazoa > Chordata > Mammalia > Carnivora > Otariidae > Eumetopias > Eumetopias jubatus. The sequence goes on from NW_028274808.1 coordinate 30,763,921, forward strand.
TTTAAAGATATTTTATTTATTTATTTGAGAGAGAGAGTGAGCAAGCAGGGGGAGGAGGCAAGGGACAAGGACAAACAGACCCGGTGCCAGGCACAGAGCCTAATGCGGGGCTCGGTCCCAGGACCCCAAGATCATGACCTGAGTTGAAGCCAGGAGTCAGACACTTAACTGACTGAGCCACCCCAGTGCCCCAACGTCCTTATTTTTTTTAAAAATATGGAGGTCATGTAGACACAGACATACACACAGGGACACCATGTGAAGATGACAGCAGAGATGGGGGTCATGGGTCTATAAGCCAAAGAACATGAAAGATTGCCAGAAAAGCTGCTAGAAACTAAGAGAAATGCATGGAACAGGTTTCCGCATGTTCCGTGAAGGAACCAACACCGCCAACCCTTTGATTTTGGACTTCTAGCTGCATTTATTGTGAAACAATGAATTTCTGTGTTTAAGCTACTCAGTGTCTGGTACTTTGTTGCAGCAGTCCTGGCAGACTAATGCAATACCCAAATGTTTTGAGAAAGTGGTAATAAGAGACATAGAACAAAATCTGGAAGAACAACAACAAAATCTGAAGCAAGAAACAAGAAGCAAGGAAGCACTAGGGAGAAGAAAAACAATAAAGATGTGAAAAAGAATAAACAAATAATGAATAAAAGCAAGCCTCCCATATTTCTTTCTTTCTTACAATAACCCCTTTCCAACAATAGATTCTCCTAACGGGAAATGCAAGTGTGTGGGTATTTGCTTCTGTGTACCTTTTGGCAACAGCAAAAATGGTAAGGCCAGTCTCAGTCTAATACTTAAAGTGTATATCGTTCTTTTTTTCTTTTTAAGATTTTATTTATTCACTTGAGAGAGAGAGAGCATGAGAAGGGCGGAGGGACAGAAGGAGAGGGAGAAGCAGACACCCGCTGAGCAGGGAGCCCGATGTGGCTAAATCCTGGGACTCTGGAATCATGACCTGAGCCGAAGGCAGGTGCTTAACCAACTGAGCCACCCAGGCGCCCCATGTGTACAGGGTTCTTATTAGGGATAAGTAGAAAAATGGTGAATGAAGAGATGGGAATGAAAAAGAAAGGGAGAAAAAGCAGATGGCAGAAGAGGGAAAACATTTAAATTAAAACTTGACAAAATCAAGAAGACAAGAGAAAGCACACCCCAGATCTGGAAGCACATGCTGGTGAGAACTTCGGGAAAGGATCTGAGGCACTTTTAAAAGAGGGCAGATGGAGGGTGGGAAAGGAGGCAGGAGTCAACTTCTCAAAATGTAAATTCCTAAAGGCTTTGAACATGTGTTTATAGAGAGAAATACTCACACTCACATACACGCAGAGCCGCCTCTTGCACATGTCACGGAGCAATACATATTTGCCTGCAATCTAAGTAAATTGCTCAAACAGGAGACCCTGAAAAAGGCACAGAGAACAAAAAAAAGGATCGGTGTCCATTAACAGAGACATTCTTGTATTTTTAATCATTTAAGATGTCTGAGATTTAATTAATTTTTTATTTGAATTCTTGGTAAATACAATGCAAATGCCAGCATTTCTCTCACCCGCAAAGGTGAATACTCTAGTATATTCTGGGAAAGGTGGACTGGTTTCATTTCTTCTCTAAGCTAGTTCCACCCTGCAGCTGCTTTTCCAGAGCTCTCTGCTCTTTCACGGGTCTCCATGACCAAACGACTGTTTACCTCCGCTCGTCCTCAGCTCTGCTCACTGACAGGAGCTCCTGGTGGGCCGCCTCCTCATGTGCACTGGCCAGTGATGACTGTGAGCAGGCTCTACTTCTTACAGCCTCCTCTTCCCACTCCCCAGAATTCCACCTCAGGCCTCAAGGCTGTTGAGATTTTACTAAACTGAAGGTAACTGAAAAGGATTACAGCAGCCCCCCCTCACCCCATCCTCATTGGTTTTGCTTTCCCCCATTTCAGTCATCCTCAGTCAACCGGAGTCCAAGCAGATGACTCTCCTTCTGACAGATGGTCAGAAGGTCAACCGTAGCCTCAAGCCTGTCATTCACCTCACTTCATCTCATTGCATAGGCATTTTTGTCAGCTCACCTCATCCCAAGAACAAGGGTGAGTGCAGGACAATAAGATGTTCTGAAGGAGACCACATTCACATAATTTATTACAGTATATTGTTGTAATTGTTCTAAGATTATTCATCTCTTACTGTGCCTGGTTCATAGATGAAATTTTGTCCTATGTATGTATAGGAAAAAACAGTATATTTGGTACTAACCACATTTTCAGGTATCCACAGGGGGTCTTGGAACATATTCCCCATGAATAAGGGGGAACTACCATACTATACCAAAAGGAAGATATTTTTAAACTGTGTACTTTAGAGAAAGAGCTTAAAAAAAAAAAGATAAGCATTTGACATGCAGTCTCCTTGAAGACACAACTCAATTCCTAGCCTTGCGACCCTGTCCATAAATGCACTCTCTTCTCACCGTCTCCTTTTTTCAAAACACAACAGTTAAAATCTCCTACAACAACCGTAGTAAAAAACAATATCATTAAGCAGAGAGGTGCCAATCCCCTTTATTCTCCTGTGCCTCTCAGACTGCACAGAATTTAAGAAAGACAAAAGAAATGATGCCTAGTCAGTGATATATTTAGCATGCAAGAAATCAGAACTCAAGCCAAACCCAATTCACTGTTTATTTTCAGAATTTACTTTATCATAATACAGAATGCCCTAATATAGGGTTTGGTTAGTTTTGTTACTCAACAATATAATTAGATATTTGAGCTCTTTCCCTCTCTCTGCTCTGTTGAACAAAGCATTAGATTGATCTTAGGGCTCATACCCTCAGAGTCAGCAACTGTGACAGCAATATATCCTTGTTCATACCCAGTGGGACAGGGACCCTGGCTTTTCTTTGCAGAAACCTCAAACAAGTCTATTCTCCATCTTGCCTTATCTGTTACTATATCCTCAGCATTGAAGCATGAAGACCTCCTGCATGCCAGTTGAAAGTTGTTTGCATATTACCATTTTCCAGACAAACTACCATTTTTCTCCATGTTCTTTTATTTATTTTTATGGTTTTAAAAGATTTTATTCATTCATTTGGGAGAGAGAGAGAGAGACAGCACAAGAGGGGGTGAGGGGTAGTGGGAGAGGGAGAAACAGACTCCCTGCTCAGCAGGGAGCCCATCGCCAGGCTCCATCCTAGGACCCCAGGATCATGACCTGAACCAAAAGCAGATGCTTAACCGACTGAGCCACCCAGGAGCCCCTCCATCTTCCTTTAGACATCTTTTTTAACACTGATAAGTTTTAGAAATCAATAACAGAGGGCACATCTTATGCATAGAGCATTTCTAGCCACATTTCAGAGATATCTGGCATGTAATAGAAACTCAATAGATATTTATTGAATAAATGAAGAATAAATAAATCATATTGGCCCAAATTGTCTTGAAACCTGAATTAATCACTGGTAAGGGTGAGGGAATGCCATCATTAGTTTCTCATCCAAAGGCAAGCAACAATAATATTAACTACAATCTCATTATAGAGAAATCTGCCCTTTGAGAGCCCAACCTTAGCTACTCAAAGACCCAAGCAAAAACTTTGAAATTAAATTGTTTTTATTTTCAGTTATGTTTACATTTCTTACAAGGTCAGAGTTTGGGAGAGTGTACTCTCCTGCAATTCCTGAACATGGAAAGGAGACTGTAGGAGGATCCCTATTACTGTTATACACACAATCTCCAAAAGGCAGGGTGGGAGGCAAGGTGTGACCATCCAGGAAAAATTGGTTCAGTCAGGCCTCAGATGTCTAACTTGGTGTTTTGGACATATTCTTGTTGTGAGTAGAATTGTGCTCACTCCCCCCAAAGACATGTTTTTGTCCTAACTTCCAGAACCTGTGAATGTGACCTTATTTGGAAGTAGGATCATTATGGGTATAATCTGGTTAAGAAGAGCTCATATTGGATTAAGGTGGGCCCTGACCCAATGACAGGTATCCTTATAAGAAGTGGGAAATTTGGACACTGAGGCAGAAGACACACAAGAGAATGCCCTGTGACAACAGAGGCAGAGATTGAGTGAGGCATCTACAAGCCCAAGAATGCCAAGGATTGGGGACAACCTCGCTGGCTTCAAAGAAGGAAAGAAGGATTTTCCCCTACAGCCTTCAGAGAACATGAGCCTGATCTTCTCTACCACCTGCTTTTCTCTATCTTTAGCCTTTAGCTGTGATGGGTTAGTCCTACTAAGGGGTTTTTATATTCCAAATAAAGTTTCTCAAAATCTCTCCTGGCACCAAAGACCACCAAAACTAAGAAAGTTTATAAGAGTCTGGAGAACTCATTTTCCACCCAGAATGTTTGCTCCTCCACAGCTGAAAAACTTTATGTTTCATTTTAGAGTTTGTTCTGTCCAGTTTGTGGCATTAGCTGGAGCCATACTGTATATCAAATTCTCAGAAAGCTCTTTTCACCCTTCCCCTTCATATTCCTGAAGTTTCATAAAAATACTATTCAAACAGAGGGTTTTAGAGGAGAGGGGGTTGGGGGGATGGTTTAGCCCGGTGATGGGTATTAAGGAGGGCACGTACTGCCTGGAGCACTGGGTGTTCTATGAAAACAATGGATCGTGGATCACTACATAAAAAACTAATGATGTAATGTATGGTGATTAATGTAACATAATAAAAAAATTTTTAAATAAATTAAAAAAATACTAGCCTAGAAATCATCATCTAACTCAACCTCCACCCAACAAAGCATTCACAATCTCCCATGTCAGGGTCATCTGTGCTTCCAGCAGCCAGGTAGTGAGACGTGTGGACCATTCCATATCTTCAGTATCTCACTATTTCTGCTGCTGCTACCTCATTCATTCATTCATTCATTTGTTTGTTCATCCATTTAATTCTTATCTGCTGAACACCTAATCTGTCAGGCACAATTGTAGGCACTGAGAATACAGCAGGAGAAAATGGACAATGAATGTCCTTGTGAGTGTAATTTTTAATAGAGGGAGATCATAAATAAGTAAGTGAATAAAGTATGTCAGGTGTGATAAAGACTACAGAGGAAAATTAAGTAGAGATAAGGGATAGAGAAAAGGGTCAGGTGGGAGTGCAATTTAAAAGGGTAGTCAGGGAAAACCAACCCCTGGTTATTATAGCAAGATGCAACTAACAAGGAGTACTTGGTTGCACAAACTGTTGGTTGCTCTGAAACGTGGTAGGTTTTTCTTTTTGATTTTCTAGAAAGTGTCAACCCCCAGTACCCAAGATCCACACCTTTTCTCTCATCTCTCTGGGACAGCTTCTGTTCCAACCTTAGCCCTTCCCCAGTCATAATCTTCCCTTTTCTTTGGGGCTAATGGTTACAAGCATTCTGGTGGCTCTGCCCCAGCTATACTCTCTGTGGATACGATGCCCAGACCTCCTACACCCTATTCCAGGTGGGCTCTGACCACCACAGAATAAAATGGGCCCATCATCTCTGACATTCTCTATTCTGTGTACTTCATATCTGATGGGGAAAACACAGTTGTGCCCACTCTTCTCATACAGCATTGCTGATTCCTACAGAACCTAAAGTCAGTAAGATTGCTAAGAAATTTTTATGTCTTCAGCCCCAGCTCTTTCCACTCTGTGCAGTCTCCTCCCTCTTGATTTCATTACCTTTGGGGAAAATTTAACAAGTTAGAGCAGTAGCTGTGACAGTCAGGACTCACAGCATGTAATGACCTCTAGGTATCCTCTTTTGCTCCCTCTAATTCTGCCTACTTTATCCCACAGATTTGATTAACACCATCCCAATCTGCATAGCTTTAAAGTGCTGAGTTATCATCTGCCTATTTTTCCCCCTCTAATGTTTAAAAAGAAATCAATTGACGGCAGCTTCTGTTTCTGTCCTTTGCTTCCCTTGCCAGAGGTGAATCCCACTGTTTCAGAGCAAGAGCACGCTGTGTGCCTGCCCTGCAGCCTCTCCAACTGAGGGTGGAATCACAGAGAAAACTCATTCTTTTTTCACTGGCCTGCCCCCTCTTGTGAAAATTACACCATGTGGTATGGAGGTTAAATCCAATCCCAGGGTGTTCTTTTTTATTCTTTCCCTTCCAAAATCAACAGGGACAAACCATCAAAAGAGGCACAAAGATACAAAATCCACCAAATGCTGGCTGTGGAATCCTGGATTAGTTACTCAACTGCTCTGTAAAATGAAGTTAGTGATAGTAACTAAGTCCGAGGCACATAGTAAGCATTAAATCAGTTCATATGTGGAAAGCATTGAAAAAGTAGCTGGCACCCAGTGAACGCCATTTAAGTGTTAGCTTCCATTAAATACATAAATTCATCATTCACTCCCAATTACCCGGAGGCAGATTATCTGCTCTGTTTCCCCGTGGAGAAACAGTGTGATATAACAGGTTCTGGAATCAGACAGGCAAGGAAGAGTATCTGAGTTCAGCTGCATGACCGTGACAACATTATTTATCCTAGGTAAGCCTCAACTTTCTCATTGCTCCACAGAGTTACTGTGGGATCCAGGTGAGTTAAGTGTTCATAGCTGTTCCATAAAATGCCTATTGGATTTACAGCTTTTCCTGCACGAAAAGCAATGTGCATTCTTGGTTGGAAAAGACTGTGCTTTGAACAAGAGAATTTCATCATCCTAATGCCACAAAGAAACCTTAGCTCCTGACTTGCCTTTTCCAACAAGGGGCTGTTTCCCTTGTCCTGGCTCTCCAGGTTTCACTGTAACCTAAACATGAAGGTCCCAGGGCCACAACCTTCCCTCACAGCCCTGTGAGCTTTCCAAGGCTCCATACTTTGATACCTACCTTCAGCCTGGTCAATGCCCTTTGTCAACAGCCCACCTCATTATTCAGAAACCTCTTCCAAATCTGGCAGCGGGAAGCATGGTGTTTCCCAGGCAAATGACTCAGTCACTGAAATAAGTTGCTGAGTAGCCCACGTGACCAGCATGTACAGAATTCTTTGACTGCCTTAGGAAAAAATAGCATTAAATATGTACAACATCATACTGCTGATGGCATCAGATTTCCTCTAGGTAACTTGATGATAATCTATAACCATACACACAAAATGACAGAGCTAGGAGTACCTTTGACAGCACTTCTTCCACATGCCTTATTTAGGACACAAATAAACTTAGAAGTGAGGTGACTTCTTCATGGTCACAAGGGTAAGGAATGGCAGTCAGATCTAGAATTCTGGTCCCAAATTTTGGTCTATCATTCTTTCCACTGCATCACACAACCTCTTATTTCTGCTGAACTTTAGGATTAAATATCTACACAACAGTGATGCAGATCTTTTTCTCATTTCATGATTTCAGTTTTTTATGGTCCACTAAAAGAAAAGAATGTTTACAGAGAGAACCTCTGTGTCTAAAACCAAGGGCAAAATGCTTCAAATGGCTAACCGAGAAGCTAGTCTTGCCCAAGAAAAGCTTTCACTATACTGTCCTCTTTGACTCACTCAAAATGAATATGTGCTCTTGTTCATCTAATTTGCCAACTAGATATCATCAGTCACCTTGAAGCAGGTCATTTCCTGCTGATAAACAGCCCTTGACAAGGCTGTAAGCAGTCAGTTTTTACCACCTGATCATTAATCCTTAGAAATGCCCTAGATCCAAATTCCTAACTGCTTAAACAAATGATGTCCATGGGTAATGAAACATCCCAGCAAATCTCCAACACTTGCTGATAGCAAAAGCAGTTCTCTGTGCCACTTACTGCCACACTTCTCCCCTGAATCCCAGGAATGCCAAATGAAAAGCCAAGAGAACCATGATGGCTGCAAAGGGGAGGTCTGAAGGTAAGGGAAGAGTGTTGTCATTCCCTCCCCAGAGGTCATTCTGAGAGCGGGTGAGGCTATGAGTTATGGGATATAAGAGAGGAAGGTCTGCTGGGGGGAATACTTCAGTGTTAGGTGAAGTCTCAGTCTTGATTAAACAAGTATCTCTATTGCTCTAAACAGAGGGATCCTTAAACAGGATTGGGGAGAGCCCAGTTCTTAGAGAAATGGTCTCATAATGGTCATGTCATGCCCACACCTGCATTTAGGTCCGCTGTGCTGCCTTTAGGTTTCTGTGTTGGCTACGTTGTTTGCCTGCCTGGCCCTTTGGTTTATCTAGTGGCTGTAATCCCTGTTCCCTCACTCCTACCTCCATGGCCATCATGCACACAGTTACCTCAGGAGCATCCCATCTACACTGTGTGACTCTAGCTCCAGGGTGATTCTAACCATGACCCCTGACCTGAGGTAAGCCAATCAGAGCCCCGTCCAGCATTTTTGGACTTAAGGCCAGAGCTTAAAGCTGGTACCCTTCCATTGCTCACAGCATATGCTTTAAAGTTAAGTCCTCCATGACTATATTTCCACCTTGTGTTCAGGAGGAATGGAGGCAGATAACTTGAAGAAAGAGAAAAATGAGAAAGAAAGAAGCTGGAAAGTACAAATGAAAAGACAGAGATGTTTGTGATGAGTTTTATTTTTTGTTCCAGTTGTTCCTGGAGCCCATCTGCAATTCTGACCTTGGATTCCATGAGATCTCTGGCATTTGAAGAATAAGTTCCTTTTTCACATTAAACTAATTAGGAACCTATCACTGCAACAACCCTCCCCAAATCCTAACAAATATATTCCTTTCCTTTGACACTGCCTATAAAGCCATAAGGTAGATCACTTAAGTCCAGGACATCTCTTATTTTTTCTTTAAAGTAATGTATATATTATAGTTAGATAGAGATGAGGTTCCTAATTTTCATGCAACTTTGGCTTTTCCTGATACTGTCTAATTATGTGGATGGAGGTGGATTACTATCTTTGCTGCCAAATGTCAAGAACACGTCAATCTACCCGGAAGCAGAGCCAGTGGCTAATAAGGCAGTGATGCTCAGAGGGCAGCCTTGTTCATCTTATATCTCCTGTGACCAAGCTACTATTTATTGGGGGAAATGGGTCATTATGGGGATCAGAGAGGTTCTTGAGAATTTGCTTTGCTACTCCTATGAAGCTGGTGGCAATGGTGGGGTGAGGAGAGTTTCCTAAGATTCTCTTTACAAGACTAGTTTCCATCTTTTCTGCCTTGGAAAGTGAGGAAAAACCATGGCTATGAAGGGGAAGTGTCTCCTCTCTGGGGTTACATCTACGGTCAGCAAGTGAAAATAATATTGAATGGTTGAGCGGATTTTATTTTTTTTTAAGATTTTATTTATTTATTTTACAGAGAGAGTGTGCACGCACAAGCAGGGGGAGCAGCAGGGAGAGGGAGAGGGAGAAGCAGACTTCCTGCTGAGCAGGGAGCCCGACGTGGGGCTCCATCCCAGGACCCTGGGATCATGACCTGAGCTGAAGGCAGACACTTAACTGACTGAGCCACCCAGGTGTCCCTCGAGCAGATTTTAAAAACCATCTTATTGGAGCAAATATGTGTAGCAGGTGTTCAATGTCTTCTCCCGCCTCCCATCATGCTGCTCTAGCATCCACAGTCCCAGACTAGAGTTCGTAGGTAGAACCTTCATTTTCCCCAACAGGCCCCCAATGCTTGCAGCCTCACCTCTCCATTCTTTTTTTTTTTTTTTTTAATTTTTAAATTTTTTCTAGAGAGGGAGACAGAGGGGAGAGGGGAGGGGCAGAGTGAGAGGGAGAGAGCCAAGCAGGCTCCACACCCAGCATGGAGCCCAAACTGGGGCTCAGTCTCACAACCCTGAGATCATGACCTAGGCTGAAATCAAGTTGCACACTTAACCGACTGAGCCACTCACGTGCCCCTCATCTCCCCTTTCTTGATCCTCACTTCAGTCGCCTTCCTTTATTCATGATCTTACTCTCTGTTGATTTCCCAGTGGTTACATTACTCCTTTTGTGCAATATATTTGTGAACAAATGTCTGATGAATAAAATGCTAATCCCAAAGAAATGCCTCTAATGGTGGAATTCCAGGCAAAGTGTCAGAAGAGTTGGGGAGTTGGATCTTTTGATGATCTGAGCATAAGTTACTCATTTACCTATGTTTGGGAGCAGCCCATATGTCTCTATGTCTTAGTTTCCATGTACGAATTCCATAGTGCAATAAAGTACTTAGGCTTGCTTTATTTCATGCTGTTTTGTATTCATTGAAGATCTTTCCCTCTGAAGTTTAAAATACTCCATAGCATACTGACCTTTTAAAAAAGAGAGGTTTAAATAAATCAGAATCTTAGGTACTCTCAAGACCTCAGGCTAGAACCCGACATGTATATAAACCCTATCATGTCTAACACATTACCTTGCACAAAATGAAGAAGAGCAAGAGGGAGGCAAGATTTTATACATACATACATATATACATACATATTTACATTTGTGTATAAATGTATAATTATAAAAAATACATAAATTATATCATATATGCACACACATATATAAAATATTCTCAATTCTGACCTCCCTGATCCTGACACCAATTGAGGAATTTTCAGACTTATAGGCAGGCCCCTGAGGCATATATCATCTTTAAGAGCTGCAGAAGGTAAAGCCACACCTAGACTTGAGTTGGTAACCAGTATTTGACACTGAGTTCCCACATGATTTATTCAACAGAATTAGTAAGGAACTACCATGTGCCAGACGCTGTGATAGACTCTACAGTTTCCCCATGCTCAAGACTTTGTGTTTTCCCACCCACTGTCTAGAAAGACTTTATTAGGAAATGCTTGGGGAACCTAAAAACAGGAACTATGCCATATATATATGTCATACATAGGGTGTCATTAAACTTTTATTTATTGGTGGATTGACTGATTTTTAATTACTAACACATATGGAAGAGAGGCATTTGATGTACGTTTTTTGTCTAGTGGTAGGATTATATCCCTCCTTACACAGCAGCTTCAATATCTTCACTTCTCAAAATGTTTGAAGGAGAAAATATCACCCAAAGTTGAAGTAGATCAGAATAAGATCATGATCGATGATAATTAGATAATTTGCAAATGATTTCCTAATAGCCTAAGAGAGTTCATTTGCCTTTCAGTACTTGGCATGCTACATTTTAATTTTTCAAAAATTTTTTGGGTTGACCCAGTCTAAATTCTTCTGATACATTAGGTTTTATAATGGATTTTTCCAAATTAAATACTATGTGCAATGGTTTATCTTCCAGTTATCTATTGCTACAAATAAACTGCCCCAAAATGTAGTGGTTTAAAAACAGTTAGTACCTTTCATAGTTCTGGGTTAATTGGACAAAGCTAGGCAATTCTCACTTGGGATTTATCATATCAAATGGGTATATAGCCGTCTGAGACTTGACTGGGCTAAAGACCAATATGGCTCACTCATGTGGCTGTCCACAATAGCCAAACTATGGAAAGAGCCCACATGGCCATTGACAGATGAATTGATAAAGAAGATGTGGTGTATATCTATCTATCTATCTATCTATCTATATCTATATCTATATCTATATCTATATCTATATCTATATCTATACATATAATGGAATACTACTCAGCCATCAAAAAAATGAAATCTTGCCATTTGCAATGACGTGGATGGAACTAGAGGGTATTATGCTAAGCAAAATAAGTTAATCATCATATGATCTCACTCATATGTGGAATTTAAGAAACAAAACAGAGGATCATAGGGGAAGAGAGGAAAAAATAAAACAAGATGAAATCAGAGGGGGAGACAAACCATAAGAGACTCTTAATCATAAGAAACAAACTGAAGTTTGCTGGAGGGGAGGGGAGTGGGAGGATGGGGTAACTGGGTGCTGGACATTAAGGAGGTCACGTATGCAATGAGCACTGGGTATTATATAAGACTGATGAATCACTGACCTCTACCTCTGAAACTAATAATACATTATATGTTAATTAATTGAATTTAAATTTAAAATTTTTTTAAATTTAAAAAACAACATTCAGGAGTGCCTGGGTGGCTCAGTTAAAAAAAAAAAAAAAAAGACATCGTTGAGAGAATTCTTTAACACAGCGGTGAGGCTGAAGCATCCCCCTGCATCTCAGAGTCCAAGACACACTGCATTAGAAGGGTAAGAAAAGCCGCTACAGGTTGACCACGTTGTCCCTCCCCCAGGCCAGTGTAGCACCATGGAAAGGTCTCTCCTAAGCCTCTGATTCCTCCAGTGGGAAAAGAGAACCCAAGAGGGACAACCAGCACCACCCCCAGCATTGTGGGTCACTTTGTGGAAGCCCCTACAAATCTCTTACGCCATTGGTATTGCAGAGGAATCTGTAGGGTTTGACCATTGGGAGTCTGATTGTGACAGGAAGCAGGGAGGTGCTTGCAACAGCTAGCACATGGATCTTGGTAGACCAAATTCCTACCGGCAACACCCAAGTGGTAATCTCATTGATAAGGAACCGTCAAGAGATGACAATAAAAAAATAAAAAATGTTGAAATATCACCTCACCACAATGAGCTACTACTTTATACCTTCACCAAAAAGAGATAACAAATGCTGGCATGGATAAGGAGGGAAAAAAATGCTCTACACTGTTTGTGGGATTATGAATTGGTATAGCCACTATGAAAAACAGTATGGAAGATCCTCAAAAAATAAAAATAGAACTACCAAATGATCCAGCACTCCCACTTCTAGGAATATATCCAAAGGTAACAAAAACACTAACATGAAAAGACATCTGCACCCCCATGTTCATAGCAGCATTATTTATGACAGCCAAGGTATGAAAACAACCTATCAATGGGTGGGTGAATAAAGAAGTTGTGGTGTATATATATACAATGGAATATTATTTGGCCATTAAAAAAAAACAAGGAAATCCTACCATTTGTGACAACATGGATGGATCTTGAAGGCATTATGCTAAGTGAAATAGTCAGATAGAGAAAGACAAATACTGTGTGATCTCACTTATTTGTGGACTCTAAAAAACAAAATATGGCAAAACAAACTCAGAGGAAAAAAGATCAGACTTGTGGTTACCAGAAGCAGGAGGTGGGGGAGGGGAAATTGGAAGAAGGTGGTCAAAAAGTCCAACCTCCAGTTATAAGATAAATATTTTTTTTAAGATTTTATTTATTTGACAGACAGAGACACAGCGAGAGAGGGAACACAAGCAGGGGGAGTGGGAGAGGGAGAAGCAGGCTTCCCGCTGAGCAGGGAGCCGGATGTGGGGCTCGATTCCAGGACCCTGGGATCATGACCTGAGCTGAAGGCAGACGCTTAATGACTGAGCCACCCAGACGCCCCAACCTTCAGTTATAAGATATATAAGCACTAGAGATGTAATGTACAACATGTTGACTACATCATGTTGGATGCAACAGCTAACACTGCTATAAGATATATAAGGAAATAGGTATGAGAGTAAATCCTAATAGTTCTCATCACAAGGAGAAAAATTTTTTTCCTTGATTCTTTTCTTCTTCCTTTTCTTTTTTATTGTATCTATATGAGAAGATGGATGTTAGCTGAACCTATGTGGTGATGATTTCACAATATATATAAATTAAACCATCATGCTTTACACCTTAAACTTATACAGTGATGTATGTCCATATTTCTCAATAAAACTGGAAAAAAAAAGAAATGTATGTTTGGTCTTTGACCTGTTTTTGGCACAGAAATCCTTAGAATTTCCTGATGAAAGGGATAAAGTTGTCTTTTATTACACTCATGACGTGACTTTTGGACCATACCTAAAGATGGGAGCTGGTTGTCACCGTAGTCAACCATGTGATTAGAAGGTTGGAACTTTTAAGTCCTACCCCCTGACCTCTGGGGAGGGGAGAGGAACTAGAGGTAGAATCAATCACCAATAGCCAATGATTTGATCAATCATGCCTGTGCAATAAAGCCTCCATAAAAGAACCAAAGGACAGGTTTCACAGAGCTCCAAGGTTGGTTAATGAGTAGAGCTGCTGGGGGGAGTGGCAGGACCCGTGGAGGGCATGGAACCCCATGTTCCTTCCCCATACCTTGCCCTATGCATCTCTTCCATCTGGCTGTTCCTGAGTTACATCCTTTTTTTTTTTTTTTTAAGATTTTCTTTATTTATCTGACAAAGGGAGAGAGAGGGAGAGCACAAGTAGGCAGAGAGGCAAGCAGAGGGTGAGGGAGAAGCAGGCTTCCCACAGAGCAAGGAGCCCCATGTGGGGCTCGATCCCAGGACCCTGGGATCATGACCTGAGCCGAAGGCAGACACCCAACGACTGAGCCACCCAGGCGCCCCGTGAGTTATATCCTTTTATAATAAACCGGTAACCTAGTAAGTAAAACGCTTCTCTGGGTTCCTTGAACCACTCTAGCAAATTTACCAAACCTAAGGAGGAGGTTTGGGACCCCCAGTCTACAGCCAATCAGTCTGAAGCACAGATGACAACCTGGACTTGTGATTGGCATCTGAAAAAAGGGGGTAGTCTCATAGGACTGATGCTGCGGGTTCTTGATGCTCTCTCTCCAGGCAAATAGTGTCAGAATTGAGTTGAATTATAAGACACCCAGCTGGTGTCCAAGAATTGCTTGGTAGTGTGTGGAAAACTCCCCCACTACAATCACCGCATTGGAACTGGACCCAGAACCCCCTTTACCTTAGAACACATTAGGAGCCCCTTCTGAATGCTCACTTAAGTACACGTATCACAGCAATTGCTGCTCTATTTTACTAAGATTACTTGTTTAACTATGTGTCTCCTTGAACCAGCTGCTGCTGAGAGCACCTGTCCTGCTCAGAGCTGCATCCCCAGTACCCAGCAGTGTACTTCACATGGTGGACCCTCAATATTCAGCCAATCATGGAGGTTGATTGTGACTACAGCAAACTTTGCTAGAGGTATCCTTTGGCTTCAAGAGTCAGGAGCAAATCCTTGGTCTTTGTCTCCCTCTTTTATTTTTCCCCCCTTTAACTTTTTCCCAAATGTACAAGAGCATCTATTTTCATGATAATGACACCATCAGGACTTGTCCAGAGCTATTTTTTTTTTTTTTTCTGCTGCAGCTCCTATGGGCTTGTGATTATCAGGCATGAGACAGAGTCAGGGTGGGGTCATAAGCTGCTCCTGAGAAGGAATCTACCATGATGCACCAGCCAGGAGCTTAATAGGGAGCATGATCCACAATTTGCTGAGTATAGGTCTACAAGGAGCCCTGAGCTGGGCTTGTGACATTCCATTTCTCAGAGGATTTCAGCTGCTGCTGCTGCTACAGGGAAGGATTGATGACTCTGATAAGAGATTTGAACACAGTCCTCTTAAAAACAGAAGGGCTGGAGTCGTCGGGCTAATTGGGATTGCAGGCATGTGTCTGTGCATGTCATACATAATAATGTGTGTAGAGTATCCACATAGTATAGAAGGGTAGAATATTTGAGGATAAAGCAAAGCCAAAAAGACAAAGGCAACAGGCAATCTAATCCACTTAATGGGTCAAGGAGCTCGGAGCTGAGCCGCAAGTGCATCATTTGATAACGGTAATGAAAAAGACAGCAATCTATATCTACAAATAGCATTAAGGCAGATTTGGTTTAGAGGCCAAACGAAGTTGATGTGAAATTTACGAGACTGGCTGTCTCTCAGATATGCTTGATGATGGGAGTGCATTCAGTTCCTTCTTTTCTCCTTTGGAGTTCACTGTGACTTAGGTCTTATTTCCAAGGTGCGTTTGCCTGATATGTGAAGTTTTGTTTTGTTTAAATGACAGTTAAGCATTTTGCCACCCAATCTTATCTTAATGCTGAGGATTCCAATTTTACAAGTGGGTGAGGCCTATTTAGTGGCCCTTTGAGCATTTCATTTCCTGTCCAGCCTCCGTGGGCTTCCTGCTCGCAAGGGAGTCCACGCGCATGCGCGCACGCACACACACACACACACACACACACACACACACACACACACACACACAGTAAGAAGTTGCGGCGGCTTGAGATGGAATTTGCAGTAAGGCATGTGTCTGAATCATGACTTAGCAGCTGGTCCTAGAAAATGCCTGAAATGTGTGTCCTGATGATTTGGACAGTATGCTTTGTGTCTGCAATTCCCATTACAATATTCCTGTGCAAAATGCTGTTGGAAACTGCTTCATTGTCAACCAAAGTTCTAGTACATGCTCTACAGTAATCACAGTACATCGCATTGCAAAATATGCAGGATGGATTAAATTTTTTCCTCCTTATAATGCCTCAGTCAATATCAGGTAGCATTCACAAAGGGTAATGAAGTCTGCTTTCAACACAGCAATGTTCCTACAATTATGTGCTGATTGACCTTCCCTTTGTGCTGTGCTTGCAAAGAAAGGGAACGCTGATATATTGTACAGAGCAGAACACGTGCAAGTCAGATGCCTTGAAGTAAGCAAAGAGCTTATCCCTGCAACATGTGATGTGAGGTTTCACTGCAGACTTACTCCTACTTCAAGGGTCAAGCCGCCCAAATCAGATGTCTGGGGATGGATTTGGGGAAAACAGTTTTTTTAAAGTCACCCCGGGACTTAAGTCTTCACTTGTTTTGTGAGAAATGTTATAATAAGTGAAGTCACTTTATTGACTTATTCTACAAATCTAACCTAAGCATACGCGTCCTTGTGAAAGAAGTATGAATTCGACATAAGATGCTACAGCATAGAAAAGTGTTCGTCCCTCTTTAGTGTTTCGTAGTCACTTTTGCACACCTCTGTGCTTTGGTTAGGGTAGTAACCCCTGTAACAAGGAGACTCCAGAATATGTAATCACTCAAGTACAAATAGACATGTATGTTTTGCTCACCTAGCAGCCCAGGACCATTTCAAGTGATCAGGGTTGGTGATGACAAGGAGGAATGCTCTGCCCTACACCATCACTCAGAGAACTAGCCTGATGGAGGCTTTGTCAAAGACAGATGATGTCCACAGTCTCCCTGGACCTCTCCATCCCAGTCAGATGGAAGGCGAAAGCAGCATGGAAAAACCCATGTGAAATGTTGCATGGGCTATGGCCACATTGATTCTGTGCATGCATTCCTCTAGCTAGAAATCAGCCACACCTAGCTGCAAGGGAGGCTGGGAGATGTCACCTAACTGGGTGCCCCAGAAGAAGAGGACATGGATTATGTGAGCAGCTAGCTGTCTCTGCCACACTCCTCTCCTCCCTGCTCTTTTAGTAGTGGACTTTCCAGTTTCACAAGGTCTGTTGCAGTGTTCTAAAAGGATATGCTTTCGGGATGCAAGGATTACTATCTATGGGATTCTCTCAAGTGTCCAAACACAACTCACTGCCTAAATTCAAGAGAGAGATTCCCAAAATCCTACTGTACATCTATCTGATTGTCAAATAAGCACCTCCAATTTGACATGCATGAAACCAAATTTATCTTATCTCTGTAAAATAGTATCTATTGCTAAGGTTGTGGTAAGGATTAAATGACTCCATATGTGTAAGCCACTCAGAAAAGTGCTGGTACATAGTGGAAACTTAGTAAGTGTTGATTATTATTATTTTCCCTCCCTCCTTCCACCCCCACAAATCTGTTTCCCATCCCATGATTCACAGCAGGGTCACCTACATTAACAGGCCAAGCTGGACATCACACGTCACTGCTCCTTCTCACACAGCTCTTACCACCTTCCAGTCATGTTCAGATAACTCCAGGCTGCTTGCTGCCTGATCTTCCTCCGCCTTGTCACACTCTTGTCTCAGACACTCATTGCTTCTGAATGGAACTATTGCAAATCCTGCTAAATGCCCCTGCTTTCCCTGGTCTAGTCGTCTTCTGATATTGCCAGAGTCATATCATTAAAGCATTCTAAAATATGTTATCAAGCACTTCAGTGGCTTTTATTTGTCTGCAAGTATAAAGTCTATAATCCTTAAAGCTGAAAAGAAGAGTGGCACCTGGGTGGCTCAGTTGGTTAAGCGTCGGACTCTTGATTTCAGCTCAGGTCATGATCTCAGGGTCATGAGATTGAGCCCCACCTCGAGCTCCATGCTCAGTATGGAGTCTGCCTGTCCTCTCCCTTTGCTCCTCCCTTGGCTCATGTGCACACACTCTCTCTCTCTCTCAAATAAATAAATAAAATCTTTAAAAAATAATAATGTAGGGATGCCTGGGTGGCTCAGTCATTAAGCGTCTGCCTTTGGCTCAGGTCATGATCCCAGGGTCCTGGGATCGAGTCCTGCATCAGGCTCCTTGCTTGCCGGGGAGCCTGCTTCTCCCTCTACCTGTTCTGCCTGCCACTCCCCCTGTTTGTGCTCTCCCTCTCTCTCTCTGACAAAAAAAAGTAAAATAAAATCTTTAAAATAATAATAATAATAATTTATAAAATAAAATAAATCTTTAAAAAAGCTGAAAAGGAGGGTCGAGCCATATTAGGAAGGCCTTGAACTGGGATAACCCAGTTCCCACACTGGGGAACTCTTTTTCTCTGTCCCAGCCATCACCAACTACTCACACACTTCATATTGTGTCTCCTTGGTTCTGGTCCTTGTATCTAGAAAGCCCACACTTCGTCCTTCCCTCAAATTTCTCATCTCCAACTCAAACATCACCTCATCAGAGTAACAGTCCTCCTCCAACCAGAGTTCATCTGGTCTGCCTCCATTTCCCCCTAGCATCTTATCTGAACCTCTCTCACCTATCAATTATGATTTGTGCTAAAGTTAATGGAGTCCATCTCCTCTGGTTGACGATGAGTCCCTGAATGTTCCCAAGCAAAGTTAGCCTCACCGCCATGATGTTTCAACTTAATTTTTAAAAGTTTCTCAGCTTCCTGGGGTATAAACACGAAACTGCTTAATTTTTACTCCAGTAACTACCTTCAACTATGCTACCTTGATTCCTTCTTCCACACTGGGCAGTAGCTCCTTTAACAACATGAAACAGATTCGGTGAATTTTTAGTACCTGCTAGATACCAGAAAATCTCTTGATTTGGATCTAAAACCCCTGCTTCTTCTTTCTGTAGCCTGATGTTCCTTTAGTGTTGAGAGAAGGAAGGGGGGCTAGTGGAGGCAGAATCTCCTTGCATGGTAAGGGACTCTCCCCAGACTCACTCTGGTTCAATCTAGTTCTACCCAGTGCTGGTGGCTTCTAAGTCAGTGCTATGGTGGCATTCTTAGAAAAAGATTGGTTTTAACCCAGCACCCTCCATAACTGAGGACTTCTCCCAGAAGGTGTCACCATCTCCACACTCTTCAGGTACAACAGCATATTGTTTGGCACAGTGGCTCACTAGACCAGCCCACAGTGCTGCTTCTCAGTTAAACCTGGTACTCTTCCCATACAGCCACCAGGACTCTGATGTCCTCTGGACATTGGAGTCCCCTCCTATACCCTCTAAGGCCTATGAAGAACCAGGATGAAACACAGCTTGTCCCATCTTTTTCCAAAACACCTGATACTATGATCTGTTCAAGCCTGTTAGAGTAGCCCATTCCAGTAGGCCTTTCATCCTCAGAAATCTCTAGATCTGAACCCTCTTGGTTTAAGTATGTCCACAAACGTCAGGGCACAGTGAGATTCTGGGACTGAAAAGGACAATATAGGCCCTGCCCTAGGACTTCAGCAAATTCTTCCAATAACCCTTAAGACATGCACTGTATACAGGAGCATCAGGGTGCTTCCAGAAAGTTGATGGTTCAGCATACCCCCATCCAAGGAATGAGATGCCAACCTCCAGGTCTTGAAGTTACTCCCAGTCTTTACAAGAAATTCTCTAAGAATCCCACTCTATTGGCTTTAGGGATGGAAGGCAATAGTCTCTCACTTGGAACACTGCACTGTTTACTCAGCCAAGACTTCTCTACTTTCTTGTCCCCTTCTCCTGACAGAGGTAGGTGGAGATAGGGCCAGCATAGCTCTGGCCACTCCAAATAAGCCCCAGGGAGGCAGTGCTGGCCTCTTTAACTCAAGAGTTTCTTTGGAACGTGCTGCATGTAAGGCCTTTGTCCAAATTTGGGCCTTGGCTACAATTCTGGGGCCGAAAAAAAAAACCATTTTGACACACTATTAAGTGCCTTATACATATATATACACACTTCTGTTGGCCTTATCACTGTTTTATAATACATTTTTCTAAATGTACATCTCCCTGCAGGCACTGGAAAGTCTATAAAAGACTGAATCTTCATTTTGTTTCACCATTTCTCAGCACAGCGCTGAACACTTTGTGGGTGCACAATGAATGTCCAATACATTATTTCCTAATCCCTCCAAAAATTAAAGTCCCAGGACCATGAGATGCCAACCTCGTTTGGGGGATTTTGTTGTTTTTCAGAAGATAAAACTCAGGTCCAGAGAGATGAGATTACTTATCTCAGGGTACACGTCTAGTAGGGATTCCATTTCACATACAAATTCACACACTTAATGGTGCAGCAGAAGCAGAAGTAAGCCAAGCATTATTTGATGACTGGCCTTTGGAGAAAAGAAAGAGGGTAATGAAAAACACTGTCCAAATTCCAAAAGTTAGTTTTTGCAGATGAAGCACATTTTTCATTCCTGGTCTGGTAGGGTTTGCCAGTGTGTGCCGTGACTAATTCCTATTGGCCCAGCCTAGACTTCCTGTTTTCAGGGCAGCATGACAGATTTGTTGGTATAATTTGGCTTTAATTCATTTCAAGCCAATCCTGGAAATCGAAGGCTCTGTCATGTCTTTATTGTAACATTAACTCCATTTTTCTCTATTTGCTCCTTCTTTCCACTCAATAGGACAATCTTAACTGCCTGCTGAAGGTGACAGCCAAAAGAATAAATCACTCTTCTCATTTACCCTTTTAATTCTTTTCTGGGAAAAGTAGCGGTTTTGTTTTCTTATCTCTCAAGTGGATCCGAAGCTGATAACCTCATTCAAGACAGCTTCAATGTTTCTTGGTGAATCAGAATTTCCAGGGCAGCCTGCCTGAGAAGGGCCGACTCCGCCAGTGCCATCTCATCAACTCAGAGTGAGTCAGAGCTGATACAAGATTTCCTCTGAGTCCCTAGCTGTGTCCGCACTCAACTCCCTCTATGAAAGCGTGAAGTGGTTGGAATCTGAGAAATTATCCAGGGAGTTTTTTTCCTCTGCATTGTCTGTAAGCACAACAAAGCAGCTCACTTATTCAGAAATCTCAGAATACAGTACAAAGGGAGAGAGGTGCAAAGAAGCTGCCCGCTGCTATGGCCGTTGTCTTCCACACGTGGGTGGTTCCTTAGGGGAACTCTGGACAGTTTGCCATGGGAGGGTTCTCTGAGCACAGATCCTTTGGAGGGAGCAATTCATGAGTCAACAGCCCTCAGCAGAGGTACCTGTCTGTCTTGTTCACCTTCAGGCGCTGGGTAAGGCCTGATCTAAAAATCTGCCCCCCACCCTTCCTTGGCAAAGAAATAGAAGCCACAACCTTTTGCCTCTGGTGAGTCCTTTGCCCAAACATGGGTCAGTTGCCATGGCCAGGGAGACTAGGGCACTGGTTGGCCATCCTGTATTGTGTACCCACACCCAAATCTGTCAAGAGAAAGAAAAAGCCACCTGGTCAATGGTAGAGGGGGCATCCATGGAGACATGGGGAGCAAGGGGGGGGTGGGTACTCCTCTGAGGAAGGGGTGCTGTGCAAGCATCTATATACCAATACAAACTCTTTTACACTTTTTTATTTCTATTACTAAGATAATTTTGATATTTTGCCTAACATTTAGGTATTTTGTGTCATGCCTACTGGACACAATATTAAAATATATTAGACTTTTCTGAAGACCATTAGGCTGTGCACACAATACCTAGCAATTGCACACACTGACATCCATCTATGCTTTTCCAGTGATGTACCACACCTCAAATTTGTGTCAAGTATCCTGTTTTGGGGCGCCTGGGTGGCTCAGTCGTTAAGCGTCTGCCTTCGGCTCAGGTCGTGATCCCATGGTCCTGGGATCGAACCCCGCATCGGGCTCTCTGCTCTGCGGGAAGCCTGCTTCTCCCTCTCCCACTCCCCCTGCTTGTGTTCCTGCTCTCGCTGTGTCTCTCTCTGTCAAATAAATAAATAAATCTTAAAAAAAAAAAAGGATCCTGTTTTTCCCAGTCAATTCCTTTCCTTTCTCATCTCCAAGAATCACATGGGAAAAAATTAAGAAATAAATATTTCAGAATGGAAAAGTCGGGGAAAATGTATTGCTATCGATCAGTCATGCTTATCTATGGGAAAATTTGAAACACAGGACATTTAGAGGCCATACGAGTAATTTTTGGAAGTAGGTTTTCAGAAAGCAAAGCAACAGTAGAACTTTCTTAGACAACACCTAATTCTCAGGAGGTCTATTAAAAGAGAGGCGGTTATCTTTATGTCGAATTGGGAAAGCTAGGAATCTTTTCTTAATACTTCTCCTTGTTCTCATTCTGCTACTGGACCCATAACCATGATGTCTATAACGCAACTCCTTGACACTGCAAAGGGGACACGAGGCTGATTGTCCCTTTCATCACGTCATGTGACTTGGAGTCCCCAGTGCTACAAGACAACCCCTCTCATTTTCATTTCACTCCTAAGTAAATGTGGGAAGCCAAGAATTATGAGTGTTCATAATGAGGTGTTCTTGTAAGATTTAATGTTTCTAGTCTGCCATTAATATAACACTAGGCCTTTGGTATTTCTTATAAATGGGTCTTTACTCTTCAAAGAACATTTCTGTTGCTTTCTGTCCAAAGATTCACTTAGGCAAAAGCATAACCTAAGGGAGTATAAAAGAATAACAATCCTTTCTACCTTATAAATCGCCTCACCAGCAAATACTTAACACTACAGGGAAGAGATGAGAAGACCCTGGGGTTTAGTGATGACAGACAGCTCTAAGCCTAGAGAGAAGGGCATTGCTTTCAGGATGGTGAGGATGGAAAGGGACACGGAGCTACAATTCCATTATGGCTGCTTCATTCCAAGCTCTCTCCAACACAGGGGACTGACAAGGATAAATATAAAAATCTCCATCCCTCAGAGAAAAATCACAAACCTGTAGGGAAGACAGACACATGCGTTAGCTAAAAGGGTGTCTCATGCATTGAAGGTGTCTAATAAATGCTCGTTGGCCTGATGATTTACCTACAAGATTCAAGTTCTCACACGGCACATCATATTCTGGCTTTACCACTAACAAGCTGTGTGGTGTTGCACAGGGTACTTAACATCTCTGTGCTACCGTGAACTACTTGACTTGGTGCCTGACAAATAAATGCAGTTGTAGTTAATATTTTATTAAGATTTTATTTATTCACTCGAGAGGAGCGAGAGAGAGAGAGAGCACAAGTGAGGAGGGGCAGAGGGACAGAGAGAAGCAGACCCTCCGCTGAGCACAGAGCCCGGTGCGGGACTTCATCCCAAGACCCTGAGATCATTACCTGAGCTGAAGGCAGATGCTTAACTGACTGAGCCACCCAGGCACCCCTGTAGTTAATATTATTGCTGTTGCCTATTCTCTGTCTGTCTCCCACCATGCTCCCTCTTCCTCCCTTCCTTAAAACTGTGCTCTGTTCATTCCAAACCAGGGACTGCTTTCCCAGACACGTTGTGATATTGCACGTCTCTCAGTCTGTGACTTTCATTCTCTCTTGTCCATCCAGAGTGGACTTCCCAGACCAATTTTAAACCCTTTTGGAGGAGGCACTGTGGTTTTTCACATTTATAATTCCAGCAGCTAGCATACTTCCCAGAACAGTTTAGACACTTCACAAATATTTGTTCAATTGAATTAGCTATGTATTAAACTAAATAGTGTGAATAACACTGTACACATTAACATAGGGAGAGTGAGGAATTCTTTGTAGGGAATGAATCGTGGAAGGTTTCCCATAGGAACAGACAGTTTAACTTGAAAGCTTTGAAGGATGAATTCATCAGAGGATCAAGGTTTAGAGTGTTTAAGTGTTGTAGTTGGCTTAAGCAAAATAAGATCGTGGGCCCAAACACAAGACATTGCGTAGAGTGAGCACTCTGGAAGCAGGGAGTTCAATGAAGGAAAGAATGGAGACACACATTTATTCTCTAAGCAACAATTTTGTTGTCACACTAAGAGAAAGAACAGCTTGGATTGTTTGGCTTCATTTTAGCTTCTCCCCTAATATTATTTTTGTAAACTCATGAGTAATGACAAAGGAAGGGCCCTTAGCCACTTCTCAGACTCTCATAGATAGAGAGGCCAAAAAATAACAACTCTCACTACCATTAAGTCCCCCATTTCCCAAGTCTTCTTTGTTCTTTATTTTCCAAAGGTGATGGTGACCTTTTCGTCATTCTCTTCTACTTCATCTTCAGGTCTGAGCTTGTGTAGAAGTGAACCTTAGCAACCTGGTGTTCCAGAAGAAGGAAATTTCGCCCAGAATCACAACTTTGTCAAATATGCGCTAGATGGGTCAGCTATTTTCTGCCTGTCAGTGGACCACAAAATAACCCACCAAAAGGCAGATGCAGTAAAAGACTGAAACCAAAGCAAAGGACCACACTTCCCATTCAGTCTGCCTCTAGAAGTATAGCTAGGGTTGGGCCCGAAGACCAAAGACCTGAAAACAGTGAGGAACAGGCCAGAAACAAAAGGTCAGCTAGTACAAAGACCTGTGGCAAGAAGTGCTTGGTATATTTGGGGAGCAGGATAAGAAGGGTAGGGGAGGAGGCGGGAGCGGTAGGAAATGGTGAAAGCAGAGCAATCAAGGACTGGTGGGGCAGACCACACAGGGTGTTCGAGGCTACTGCAGAGGGGAATATGTCTGCCTTGTTTGGATACCCCCCTCCCTCACAGAGAAGAATCTGCCAGAGAAAAGAGGCCTCTGAAAAAGAGTCATCACAAATATGATAAGCATATGAAATGACAATGCAAGTATGAGAGGATCATATAATGAAGGACTTTAATGCCTCTAAGGGGGGTAGAATAGACTTCCTAAGTTCTTTAAAGAAAGTATCAGTCTGGCAATAGATGAGTTGGGTAGAACAATCCAGGGAGATGACACAGAATGGGCCAAGGCCCGAAATTATGAGGAAGTGAAGTACGTCTGAGGCAAAAAGGCCAGTGGAGCCACACATTGAATCTAACGAGGGAAGAGGGACTGAAAAGGACGCTGGCAAAGCAAGTCAGGACTGGATCCGAGAAGCTCTTATAAAATATGGCAGGGACTCTGGTCTGTGCTCTAGGAGCCAGAGGAAGCCACCAAAAGCAGTGGAGTGCTACAATCCGATGGGAGCTTTAAGGTCACGCTGGGAGGTAAGTTAGTATGCCTGAGACACAGAGTATGAAAGAGAGGTGGAAAGAGATAACATGGAGATGTTAGCTGGGTCAGGTTATGTGGGAAAAGACCCAGAAAAATTCTTTCCAGATGAGAAAAGAAAAAGGTTAGGCAGCCCAACATGCACTAAGGCAAATACTAGACATTGGGAAGTGTCCCTCTCGTTCCCACTAACTTCATTCTCTTGACCAATGAGGCTGCAAGTTATTTTTCCATTTTGTTCTTAGCCTCACGTGGTAACTCTCAATATATGGGCCACCTACACTGGTGCTTCCCTACTCCCCTGATTGTGCAAAGGGATCCCCTGGTGACCTTATTACAATGCAGATTCTTATTCAGTAGGTTTGGGACAGGCCTGAGAGTCTGCACTTCTAACATGCTCCCAGGTAATGCCTGTGATGCTGGTTCATGAACCACACTTTGAATAGCTAGGCTGTATATAGTCCTAGAGCTAAACAGAAGGTATTTTAGGCCTTCTGAACATATACATAGCGTCAGAGTTAAAAATACACAACAAGCCCACAAAGAGAACTAGCAGATTATGCCTCTGTGACTGTGCTGCCTGTTTTCAGAGACCTTGGATGTGACTTATCTTTCCATAAAGAGATTTTAGGAGATATTCAGTGTGTAACTTAACTGGAAGCAATTGACCAACACTCCTTTAGGAAGCGCAAACCTGGAGCCCTTCAGACTGTGACCCTACACCACAGTGACACCTGCTGGTAAGGTGGTGGATTACAACGGAGGCTTTGAGAATATTTGAGTCCAGAGAGCAAACATTTTCACACTTAAAACTTTGCCTAAAGTGCATCTTCTGGTTGTGAAAGGAACTTCCAAAATAAAGGGTCTGAAGTTCCTTGAAAAGAATCAGTGTCTATACAGTTGTATGAGGATAAATGTTTAACAACTGGCTCTCCAGGTTAAAAAAATTATTTATTTATTTATTTATTTATTTATTTATTTATTTATTTATTTATATTGCTAAAAATATATATGAGATGTGCAGCACATGATTTATAAATAATAATACAACTTGCAATACATTTTATTTTGAATTCTATATATAAGTTGATTCTCACAGAATCTTTTTGCTTGTTTTTACCACACTCTTGTATCAGCTGCTAACCTATAATTGCAATCCAAACGTGTTTTGACAGAAACAGCCCATGAAAACATGCTTGTCGAGTATGCAATTTAGCAAAAAGCCATTCATGTCATTGATGGCATGAATGTAGTTCTGGCGAGAACATCAGTTGATATTTTTGTTTCTATTAATGAATAAAATAGTGAGACACCACATAAACATATGTTAGCACTGCACTCACTTGTCAATGACACGAGGATCACTTCTCGGGGGATGACTGTTTTGAAGATTGGAAGATATTTCTTCAATTTTGGGACAATTTATAAGGTAACAGCTACAGACATGAGTTTAATCTGCATTAGTAACATTTCTCCATCATTTTCTTAAGTATACACGGTCAACAAAACAACAAATCCCACACTGATTTGTGGCATTTTCCGACTTCCATGTTCTAATGCTCCCACCATGACCAGTTTCAAACTACCAGTGTAATATCACTGCCCGTGACGTCGGGAACACACAGTAGCATGCCATTCTATAGAATTTCTGCCTACAGGCAAAATAGATGTAAATAATCTCATGAGTATAGGTAATAGAAAAGTGCAGTAAACGAAGTAAGAAGTGACAAATTCTGAGTGTTTTTGAAATTTGTTCTTAAATAAATTATTTATTGTAAGTTAACACAATTTAATTTTTAATAGTGACTGGGTTTTTTTTTTTGTGACCCAGCTCACAAAATTCCTAAAAATTTAACCATTTGCTCCCATGTGCCAATCAGCACCAGCTCTAGCACACCACTGGGTCTGTGGGATGGACAGT
The DNA here is from genome assembly GCF_037043125.1 of Eumetopias jubatus. Lineage (NCBI taxonomy): Eukaryota > Metazoa > Chordata > Mammalia > Carnivora > Otariidae > Eumetopias > Eumetopias jubatus. Next base: position 30,791,022 of record NW_028274808.1, read on the forward strand.
CCCCAGAAAGGGACTCTGGGACGATACTCTAGGAATTTAGACCTAAGGAAGGTCTATGCAAGCTCTTGACCATGTCAACAAAAACTGGCAGATGGAATCATGCAATCATAACAGAACATAGCTGAACAACTCCTGATGTGAGAAAAGAACTAAACAAGTTGTCCTACTCAACAGTGGACCTTAGCAGGGACACCGAAGGAAAAAAGGCAGGGGCTGAAGCAATGATAGTGTTGCCAAAGGGGAAAGGAGAGAGGAGAAGACAAACTCCTAGTAGGGCTGCTCTCTCCAGAACCTTTGATGCCAGCGGTTAGGCCCCTGTTTGACAATAAGGTAACTAGAATGTTAGAAGTTCAGCAAAAATATTCAGCCCCCAAAGCATGTTTACCAGCAGTGAGAGAGAAAGAGAACAGGAAAAAGTTAACCCTTAAACTCCACTCCTAACCAAAAAAAACAAAACAAAACAAAACAAAGAAACAAACAACAAAAAAAGTGCTTTTCCTATGGAAAGCTTTGGGGAAAACCTAAGTTTTCTCCAAAGGCAGAGTAGAATGATGGAGCCTCTGCTTTTTTTTGATGTGAGCAATGAGTCCTAATGTATTTACTCCCCACCTAAAGGGAAGAATAACTATGTTTGCTTACTTAGGGTTTAGTCATTTTTAAATCAGAAAATTTACCTGAAAATCAACAGGACAGGCCGGGAAGGGATTTTAGAGATAATCTAGTCCAGTCTTCATATTTCACAAGTAGCTATATAAACTGAGACTTCTGTATCCAGGAAGATGGAGTAGAAGTACTTTTCCTTCCTCCTTCTGAAAAGTACAACTAAAAACCCTTCTCATTATTTTTTTTAAAGATTTTATTTATTTATTTGACAGAGAGAGAGCATAAGCAGGGGGAGCATCAGAGGGAGAGGGAAAAGCAGGCCTCTTGCTGAGCAAGGAGCCCGATGCGGGGCTCCATCCCAGGACCCTGGGATCTTGACCTGAGCCGAAGGCAGACGCCTAAGGACTGAGCCACCCAGGTGCCCTAAAACCCTTCTCATTATTAAAAGAAAAACAAAAACAAAAAACGGTAAAAGACTTTGAAGAAGTTAAAGTGTGAAGCTCTCTTAAAAAAAAAAGACTTTGAAAAATGGAGAGGAGGTGGATCTGTTAGGGAACCTGGTACCCAAGGAATGACACAATGGAGAGTTCCCTGCGCTATCTTTTTTTTTTTCCTAATGTACACAGATTTAGAGCTGAAGAAACAGGCAACTAGAAAATATCAAAGGACCAGAAAAGGGATAGCCTAGCAAGACAGAATACTGTTAGACAATAACACTTCTACTCGTCAAAAACCAGAGACTAAAGTCAGAAATGAAAGAGGGGATATTATTAACAATTTTACAAAAATAAAAGGAGTAAAAGAGAGTACTATGAACAATTATATACCAACAAAGTGGGTAACCTAGATAAAATGGATGAATTCCCAGAAACATACATGAATGTAAACATACATGAATCATGAAGAAATAGAAAATCTGAACAGACCCAAGGTTTAGTTTGCTAGAGCTGCCATAACAAAATACCATAGACCAAGTATTTTCTCACAGTGTAGGTCTCACACGTGCTCTTTCCTTTGTGCACACATGTATGTGGTGCTTCTGTATGTCTCCTAATCTCTTATTATAAAGACAACAGTCACATTGCACACTGACAACCCCATTTTAACTTAATTACATTAAAGGTCCTATCTCCAAATACAGTCACATTCTCAGGTATTGGGTGTTAGGGCTTCAATATATGACTTTTGCAGGGACACAATTCAGCCCATAGTAGTTTATAACTAATAAGAAGATTGAATTAATAATCAAAAACCTCTCAAGAAGAAAAGAAAAGCCCTAGACCAGAGGGCTTCATTGGTAAATTCTACCAAATATTTAAAGAAAAGTTAATACCAATTCTCAAACTCTTCCATAAATTGAAGAGGAGGGAACACTTCCAGATTCATTCTATAAAGCTAACCTTACTCTGATACCAAGCCAGACAAAGATACAAGAAAAGAAAACTAAAGGCCAGTATCTCTAGTGAATATTGATGTAAAAATCCATAACAAAATACTAGCAAACAGAATGCAACAGCACATTGAAAGGATTTTATACTGTGACCAAAGGTGATTTTTTCCTGGAACACAAAGATGGCTTAACATATGAATATCAATCAAAATAATATACTACATTACCAAAAATATGGAGAGAAAAAAAATCTCAACTGTTGCAGAAAAAGCATTTGACAAAATTCAGTATCCTTTCATTATTAAAAACAACAATACCCAACAAGTTAGAAATAGAAGGCAATCATCTCAACATAATAAAAACCACATATGAAAAACCCAGAGCTAACATCAAACTCAATGGTGAGGCGCTGAAAGCTTTTTCTCTAAGATCAGAAACAAGACAAGGGTGCCCACTTTTGCCACTTCTATTCAGCATAACATTGGAAATTCTAGTTGGTCTTTTTTAGAGCAATAGGCAAGAAAAAGAAACAAAAGTATCCAAATTGGAAAGGAAGAGGTAAAATTATCTCTGTCAAAGATAACATGACCTTATTGTAGAGAACCCTAAATATTTCACAAATAGAAAAACTGTTAGAATTCAGTAATAAACAAATCTAAGGTCACAATATACAAAATCAACATGCAAAAATCAGTTCTATTTATAAACACTAGTAATGGACAATTTAAGAAGGAAACTAAGAAAACAACTCCATTTATAATAATGTGGTACTTAGTAAAAACTTAATAAAGGAGATGAAATTATGCACTTATGCACTGAAAGCCACAAAATACTGCTGAAAGAAAGTAAAAACACAAATAAATAGAAATATATCCCCTGTTCATGGCTTGGAAGACTTGATAATAGGAAAATGTCGGTACTACCCAAAGCAAGCTACAGATTCTATACAATCCCTAGAAAAAAATACTTATAGAAATCCAAGTTATATTTTTCACATAAATAGGAAAATCCATCCTATAATTCATATGGAATCTCAAAGGACCCAAATAGCCAAAACAATCTTGAAAAAAGAAGAACAAAGTTGGAGTTCTCATATAAATTTATCATATATCTGATAAGGAATTAGTGTCCAGAATTTATTTTAACAAGTCCAACAACTTAACAATTAAAAACAAACAATCGGGGCACCTGGGTGGCTCAGTCGGTTAAGCGTCTGCCTTCGGCTCAGGTCATGATCCCAGGGTCCTGGGATCAAGCCCTGCATCATGCTCCCTGCTCGGCAGGAAGCCTGTTTCTCCCTCTCCCACTGCCCGTGCTTGTGTTCCCTCTCTCGCTGTGTCTCTCTCTCTGAAAAATAAATAAATAAAATCTTTAAAAAAAAAAAGGCAACTCAATCTTAAAATTGGTAAAGGACTTAAATAGATATTTCTTCAAAGAAGATGTATAGATGACAGATAAGCACATGAGAAGATGCTGAACACTACTGATCATTAGGGAAATGCAAATCAAAACCACAATGAGATATAACTCCATATCATTAGGATGGCTATTCTCAAAAACAAACAACTGGCAGTTGAGGATGTGGAGAAATTGGGATCCTTGAGCATTGCTGATAGGAATGCAAAATGGTACAGCTATTATGGAAAACAGTACGATGGTTCCTCAAAAAATTAAATATAAAATTACCATACGATCCAGCAATTTCACTTCTGGGTATATATACAACAACCATTCTGTAGCCCATAGATCAAGAAGTAATTTCAACTTTCAAGTCTCATTATTTAAGAAATACTTATTGTAAGACTGTAGCTGCCACACATAGTGATTCTTGTGATGAATCTGAACAACATAAACCGAATATGTTCTGGAAAGGGTTCATCATTCTAGATGTCAATTAAGAACTCGTGATTCATGGGAAGAGCTCAAAATATCAACATTAACAGGAGTTTGGAAGAAGTTGTTTTCAACCCTCATGGATGACTTGGAGGAATTCAAGACTTCTGTAGAGGAAGTAACTGCAGATGTGGTCAAAATAGCAAGGGAACTAGAATTAGAAGTGGAACCTGAAGATGGGACTGAATTGCTGCAATCTCATGATAAAACTTTGATGAATGAGGAGTTCCATCTATTTTTAAGATTTTATTTATTTATTGAGAGAGAGAGAGCACAAGCAGGGGGAAGGGTAGGAGGGGAGGGACAAGCACACTCCCTCTTGAACAGGGAGCCTGAGGTGGGGCTCAATCCCAAGACCTGAGATTATGACCTGAGCTGAAGTCAGACACTTAGCCAACTGAGCCACCCAGATGCCCTGAGGAGTTGCATCTTAAAGATGAGCAAAGAAGTGGTTTCTTGAGATGGAATGTGTTCTTGGTGAACATGATGTGAAGATTATTGAAATGATAACAAAGAATTTAGAATATTACATAAATCTAGTTGATAAAGCTGTGACAGAGTTTGAGAGGATTGCCTCTAATTTTGTAAGTTCTACTTTGGGTAAAATGCTATCAAACAATATCACATGCTACAGAGAAATTATTTATGAAAGAAAGTCAATCGATGCCGCACACTTCATTGTTGTCTTATTTTAAGAAATTACCATGGCCACTCCATCCTTCAGCAGTCTGATTAGTCCAGCAGCCATCAGCATTCAGGAAAGACCCTCCACCAGCAAAAAGATTATGACTCACTGAAAGCTCAGATGATGGTTAGCATTTTTTAGCAATAAAACATTTTTTAATTAAGGTATATGTATATTGTTTTTTTAGACATAATGCTCTTGTACACCTAATAGACTACAGTATAGTGTAAACATAACTTTCATATGCACTGGGAAACCAAAAGTTTCATTTGATTCACTTTATTTCAATACTCACTTTATTACAATAGTCTGGAACCAAACTCACAGTGTCTCTGAGGTTTGCTTGTACAATAGACAAGATATGGAAACAACCTAAATGTCCACTGATAGATGAATGGTAGAAATGATAGAAGATATGTGATATATATATATTGATATGTATATATATATATATATATTATTCAGCCATAAAAAATGAAATCTTGCCATTTGTGACAACATGGATGGACCTAGAAGGTATTCTACTAAGTGAAATAAGTCAGACAGAAGTCAGAGAATGAAAACTACTATATGATTTCACTTATACCAGTGCTCTAAAAAGACAAAATGAGGGGCACCTGGTTGGCTTAGTAGCTAGAACATGTGACTCTTGATCTCCTGGTTGTTAAGTTTGAGCCCCATGTTGGCTGTAGAGATTACTTAAAAATAACAAAAAAACTCTTTTAAAAAACAAACAAAAACAAAATGAACCAACAAAACAAAACAGAATCAGACTCACAAACACAAAGAATAAACTGGTGGTTGCCAGAGGGGAGGGATAGGGGGATAGTCAAATAGGTGAAGGGATTAAGAGACACAAACTTCCAGTTATAAAATAAATAAGTCACAAGGATATAAACACTTATAACACTATAAGCATAAGGAATCTATGTTGTAATAACTTTGCATTGTGACTGTTGGTGGCTACACTTATCATGGTGATTGTTTTGTAATGTATATAAATATCAAATCACTGTATTATACATCTGAAACTAATATATTATATATTATAATATATAATATTGTATGTCAACTATGCTTCAATTTAAAAAAATTGTTTTTTAATGTTAAATGTTTTTCAAATAAATAAATTAAAAATAAAGTCATAAAATGATAAATTCAAAATCAAAAACTTTTGCTTTGCAAAAGCTCCTGTTAAAAAGATGACGACACATGCTACGGAGTAGGAGAAAATGTTGGCAAACTACTTATCCAACAAAGGACTAGTATCCAGAATATGTAAAGCACTGTCAAACTCTACAGTAAAAAATCTAATTAGAATATTGGCTAAAGACATGAAAAGACATTTCATAGAAAATACACAGAAGGCAAAAAAGACCATGAAAAGATCTTCACCATTATTAGCCATTACAGAAATGCAAATTAAAACCACCATGAGATGTCACTACACACCTATCAGGATGGTTAAAATGTGTGAGAACACTAAATGCTGGTGAAGATGCAGAAAAAAACTGGATGACTTACACGTATTTGGTCGGAATGGAACACACACTCTGAAAAATTCTTGGAAAATGAAACATGCAACTACCACATGACCCAACAATTGCACTTCTGGGCACTTATCCCAGAGAAACGAAAACTTATTTTCATGCAAAAGCGATATCAAATTTAATTTTAAAATATTTAATTGACTTCTCAAAAGTTACACAGAAGTGTAAAGCCAGACACAAGACCATATCTCTGTCCATTCCTTTGTCTTGTCATTACATCTCTGTTCATTATATCTGGAATGGGATTTAAGTTTTGTCTTCATCTGATGGACAGTGGCTGCTTGAAATTCTGTGTTGAGAAGGATTTTAAGGCCTTGGAATTCCAACGTCAGCAGGAATAGTTTTCACAATTAATCAGAGGTGTGTGCCATCAACATAACCAGCAAGAATGGCAATACACAAGCTTAATATTTGCCAATCCTAAATTGAAATGTGCTGCCTCACCAACCATAGAACACTAAAACCAAAAGAGGTATTAGCAATTTCCAAGTATACAACCCTTTTATTTTAATGTGGAAATTGCAGAAGTAAAATAAGAGAGATCCAGACCCCAAGTTTATTATTGGACCTCTCCATTTTTCCAAGCCATCCTTGCTCTCAGAAGTAATTGACTAGATATTCCAAGTGCATGAGTTTTCTCTTTGTGGAAGGAATTTTCCTTGTGCAGTTACTGCTCATAGTTTTTTGATGTGGGAGTTGTCCCAGGAAAAATGGGAGATTATTCTAGAAGAGAAAATGTCCAACTCCAAAATTTAGAGCAGAATCCCTTTCTTGTCCATCATCTTCATGGTCAGGTTAAAGTTTTCAGAGAGTATCTGGCCTTATTTCTAGAAGTACACATGTTCTTCACTCATATTGCAGGAGGTGGTCGAGAAACGTAAAAATGGGGTGTTAGGACCTCTAGACCTTTTGCTTATGCAAATCAGCACCTCATTGTGCTGGGAATTCACAGGAGTCTCTTCAGGCTTCCAGAAATAACAGGTTCCATTGTCCCTGTTAGTTCCTTTGCCCTGTTAATGTCAGAAATCAGTAAAAATGAACAAAGGGAGTCAGATTAAAAGATCCAGGATACTGTTATGTTTTAAAAGAGGGAAAGAAGACAGCTGCTTAAATCCTTGCCCCTGAGAACAAGCTATGCCAGAAATTTGAACTCATTACTGGCTGCTTTGGTTCTGGGCCTTCAGACCTTACAGAACCTCTGTGTGAAGCCTCGTGTAACTTCCCCGAGTAACCGCATATCGATGGTTAATGAATATATAAGGATTTGAGGATCAGGCTGGGGTGAGCAGGCCTGATATTTGATCTTTTCAGTGAAACTCATGATAACAGCTCACTGTGCCTTCTGAAAGCTTTCTGTGGGCCTTGCTGCAGCCAACCTCCCACCTTATCAGCAGGCCCCCAAAGCTTCAAATTACAGCAGCTAATTGGATGAAAGTGGAAATGCATCCTTCTAATGGAGTGAGAGATTAATGCCCTGATCCTTTTCCTTCACTTGCAGAAGCAAAACAAAAACACAGATGAAGGTTGTGATGCAGAAAAGCAGATTAGCTCTGCTTCAGAGCCACAAGAGTGGATGTTCCAGCTAAAACCTAAGGAGCTTTAGAGAGCATAGACGCACATCAAAAGGACAGAAAACAACCTGAGATAGCAGTTACCAAATTATCCCAGAGACAATCTGCAAATTCCCTGCTCAGTCAAAGTTAGCAATTTACCTTACAGCTTACTTTCATACATGGATGAGTTACTTTGTACCTAAAGATAATGTCATTGATGGCCTTATTTTATGACATTTTGATAATTGTGACAGCCCTCAATGGGTCCCAGGAATAGAGCTGAATAGTAAAAACTATCAAAATATAGATTGAATGTGAAATTGCCCAATGCAATTGGGACTCACGAGTTAGCCGACAGGGTCTATTTTTCACGAGTATTTTGTTGCTCCAGTAGATTTCTTATGGACTGATACAGTTTGTATTAGAAACACATTTGCAGTTGGTTCAGGAAAGAAGACTCTTCTGATAGCAACCTATTTTATCTAAAGAGATGCAATTAAAAATGGTTATGGGGTAATTCCATCTTTTTATTAAATTACCCTGAAGAAGGGAGCAATGCTACCATAGGGTGATTGGGACACTAAAATTCAAAGAAGCTTAAGTGTGAGATAAATTGGATTTACATCATTTAAAAGATAGGTCTGAGATCAAGGTTCTGGGTGATTTTCTTCTGGCAATTAATCACCATATGTGGTGTATTTTAATAGGTTTTTATATTCCATTTTTGAGGGATGAAATTTGTGAGTGCCTGGAGGAGGTGTCATCATGATGGCAGAGGGAACAGTGGGGAATGAAAAGAGGAAAGATGATAGTAATTAGCAATCACAGAACTTGGTATTTATGACATTTTTAAAAAATAATAGCCCACCCCTCAGTGCGGGGAAAGGAAAAAAGAAAACTCTGTGAGAGGCAGTCACATTGCTTACTTGTGAGCTACATTTCCTTTCTGATATACTTACCTTACTGTTTTGACTAAACTTCTAGATCAACAGACAACCATCATGGTCTATCATCTGAGGGTTTGGTTTACACTGTCAGCCAAGAAACCCATCTCTGTTAAGCACCAGTTCAAAGCAGAACCTTTGATTACACACTCCAAGAACGACCAACATGGAATAGACATAATCTTCAGATGACATGAAAGATCTACCAATTCCATGACCAAGAAACACTGCTTGTTCATTTTATTTTATCAGCTAAAGGACCTCTTAGTATGTTTTTTGGAATAATTCTGTTCTTTTAAAAAAAGTATATTGAGGAATGGTCATGAACTTTGATCTAAATCTGGACTCTGCCACTTACTTGCTATGCAAATTAGTATAAGTTACTTGACAGTCCATATCCGTTTTCCCTTCTGCAAAAATCAGAATGACAATATTTTCACTTTACAAAGTTGTTTTGAGACTCGAATCACATCATAGCCATATGTAAAAATGTTAAGAACCTAGTAGATGTGTATTGAGCTATAGAGAATGCAGAGAAAGAACATAAAGCCCTAAGACAAGATAATCTAGTAGGTGAAATAAAATTTGGGAATTAGCTTGAGGTATCATGTAGTCACACATCATATAAACATAGAGAATATTAGACAGCCCACATGAATGTTATAATTAAAGCAAGCAAAGAGCCATCATGAGGTAGTTTAGTCAGAGAAAATTTCCAAGAGATTCTAGCCCCAACAAGGGAGCATGATTTCTCCATAAAGATCTGAAATTACAGTGCACTTGTAGGCATTTCAAAGGCATATATAATCTCCGAAGGACTTCTTGAATATTTTACCCAACTCTCTGACACTTAACAACACAACCTGTTCTTCAGCAAATGTTTATCAAAAGCTAGCTGATTTCCAGGTGTTCCTTCTCCTGGGTCTGTCACCTTCTGCACAGAAAAAACCAGAGAACCTGTCCAGGCTCTTACACTCCCGGAGGAAAACAAGCCGCCCTACCTTGATCTCTGCAATCAGCACTCTGAATGAACACTTAGCTTCCTCTTTCAAACATGCTAAAGAAAAAAATGTATATTGTTTGGTTGCATTTTCTGATTGTTTCTTTTCTTCTCTCTTAATGTACCTTAAGTTCTTCAGATATTGCTTGATCTTATATATCCATATGTCTACCATCAGCAGTAAGACTTGGCAAATTAATTATCCAAATGAATTATCCAGACTTGGCTTTAATTTCTATTTTAAAATAGAATGCATTAAACTAGAGGTATCAGCATGTGAAAATATTGCCTATGCTTGTTGCTAATTTTAAATGGAAATATTTCAAATTCAAACATAGTTAGATATTCAAACACATTTTCATTTACTCATGAGCAGATATTTGTTAAGGCAGAATGTGCTATTTAACATAAAATCATTACCTTCATAATAGAAATACAGGCAGGATTCAAGTTCATCATAATATTCATTCAGCCATTGATTTTGCCAGGCACTAGAGAAAAAAACACTACCTGATCTCCAAGAAACTCAGCCTGTAAGAGGCAAACATGTAAACAGATCATAAAAATTACAATAAGTCCTTTTATAGACATTGCAGGAGAGGTTTTTCCCATCTCAATTTTCTCCTCATGATGTCAGAAGCATACCAGACTAGGGTAAAAGAAGGTAACACAAGACAGACAATATTTTAGCAAGACAATCTACAGAACATGCCTATGGAATTCCAGATGTTACATAGGCCAGAACATTGGGAATGCCTCTTTTCTTCCACCTTGGGTAGCATCCAGCAGAGGACTTGACACAGTGCTCAAGGACGTATACCAGCAGAGAGGAAGCAGGACCCTGAGTGGGAAACAGAAGGCAATGAACATACCAAGTCCCAGACCAGTGAAAGAAACTGGAGAAAAACCTAATGAAATGTGGAGAAGAGTCACTCACTAAGCTACAACTCCTCATTAAAACTCTTCCAGAGCTAGAATGTAGAACTTGAACCAAAAGTCAAAGACTATCAAAAGTATTCTTTCTCAGGGCACCTGGGTTGCTCAGTTGGTTAAGTCCGACTCTTGGTTTCAGCTCAAGTCATGGTCTCCCAGTGGGAAGGTAGATCTAGCCCCATGTTGAGCTCTTTGTTCAGCAGGGAGTCTGCTCCCCCTCTCCCTCTCCCTTTGCCCCTCCCCCCACTCATGCTATCTCTCTCTCTGGAATAAATAAATCAATCCTTAAAAAAAAAAAAAAAAACAGTGTTCTTCTTCATTCCCTGTTGGTGTGTGTACATGCACAAATGAATGTTCACATGAGCTCAACCTATCAACCTGTTAAGATGACTCTGGGGGATGGGCTGTACTGTTCCCTCCTTCTCCACATTGGAGTGTAATCTTGGTGCTTGTAAAGGAGAAATATACACAATGTGTAATGAAAGAGAAGAGAGTAATTAATAGCCTTTGAAAGTATTAAAGAAGGCTTCACTGAGGGAATAATTTGAGCTGAGTCTTGAAGGATAAATAGGAATTCATCAAACTGATATTCCAGGCAGAGGAAATAAAACAGTGTCTACAAAGATGTTTGGTATGAAGAAAACATGGAGTGTTCAGGCACCATATAATTAGTTTGGTTTAGCAGAGCACAGGGCATGGTAATGGGGTGGGGGGAGTAAAAGGTGAGCCTGGAAAGTCAGTACCAGAGTCTTTTTTTTAATTTAATTTAATTTTATTATGTTATGTTAGTCACCATACAGTACATCATTAGTTTTTGATGTAGTGTTCCATGATTTATTGTTTTCGTATAACACCCACTGCTCCATGCATATACCAGAATCTTTATCCCAAATGGGATGAGTGGCTATTAAAGGATATTAAGTTAGGGAGTATCTGATTTACAAGAGAAAGATTTTATTGAGAGAAAGGCCCTGAAGTGAGTGGAATATAAAGTTCACACCATATAACCTTTCTCTCTGTTGGTGAAAGGTTATGGAAAGGTCATCTGAGCTGGGTGGTAGAAGGGTGCAGGGCATGACCTTAGAGAGATCCATGAGGCTTCTGAACTTGGTGGGACTAGACTGTGGTTGGTGAGGTCTTCACCGGAAACAGTGACAGAAGGAAAGGATAGATGTGAATACATTAAGGGAGTAGATTATTTAAGTGGGATGGGTTAAATCAGAAAGAGAAGCCAAGGAAGGAACATCGCTGACTCTCAGATGTACAATTTTGGTGATTAGACAAATTTATGGGGAAAAATCTTGATTTCCATTTTGTAAAGGTCAAGGGCCCTGTAATGCATCTAAGTCACATTTCCCAGTGGGAGCTGAACATGCATATTTGATCATGATTAGAAGCACAGATTTAAGGAGGAAAAAAAAAGTCTGGTGTCAAAAGCAGATTAGTGATGTGGTAGGGCCAAGAATGGGGGAGGACTGAATGCAAAGGAGAACTAGGGATTTATTAAGGTGATATGAATGTTCTGTATCTTGATTGTGGTGGTGGATACTCAGCTACATATATATTGAAAATAACTCATTGAACTTGAAATGGGTGCACTGTATTTTATATAATTATAATGTAGTAGAAAATCTTTTTAATGTTTTGAGCCATAAGTATATTCACGATGGTTGTAAATGTGAAGTGGACAGGATAGATGAAAGAGGCTGTAGAGTGAGATTTGAAGAGGGCTGAGGGGGGCACCTGGGTGGCTCAGCCGGTTAAGCGTCTGCCTTCAGCTCAGGTCATGATCCCAGGGTCCCGGGATGGAGCCCCGCATCGGGCTCCCTGCTCAGCACGGAGTTGGCTTCTCCCCTCTCCCTCTGCTGCTCTCTCTCCCTCCCTCTATGTCAAATAAATAAATAAAATCTTCAAAAAAAATTTAAAAAATGAAGAGGGCCAAGGCTAGAATTGTATATAACGAGTATGAGAGGAAAACTAGCAAAATTGTTAGCCAGTGTTACAGTTTAGCCATGAATCAGACTAGTATCATTTAAAGGCTCTTTGGAGGTTTATATGTCATGCAGTACTACTTCACTTTACATATGAAGGAACTGGAGTTCATATTGAGGTGAAATGCTTCGCTCAAGGTCACAAAGGTAGTTCATAGCAAAGGCAAAGCTAGGCACAGCCAGGAGTCCTGAGCCAGGGATGGCTCTGTCCTGGACTACTCGATTATAAAAGGAGGAACTTCTACAGTTGTTAAAGGTTGCCCTACAGCACAAAAGAAGCCCCCTTGGTGTCCCATTCAAGTCGGTCCCTGTTTTTCTTTCCCTTAGTTACTGCTTTCCATGTTTCACACCCATCAAAGAGCCACCTGACCCTACAAGCTTGTAAAAGCCTTAAAAAAGAAGACAAAAACGCTTTCTGAGGAAGGAGAGAGGTGTTCCTGGCCGCCACTGCCTGAGATTTTGTTAGTAGAAAGGGAGAAGTTTAGATGTGGCTGCACGCCACTATGACTAAAAGAGAGGAGGCATTTTTGATCACACAGCTATACACTTACAGAGCGGGGGAGGGGGGTTTTGCTTTGTTTTCCTGGGATGGCCCATCTCAGCACATTGCACTAGCATTTTCTGGCAAGTCAAATAAATGAACCTGTCACATGCCAGTGAAAATTAAGAAAGAGGAGTGTGGAGAAGGTACTTCACAATTTATCAAGTCAAGCACCACCTTTCCACTTTTATTTTCTTTTACTTCAAGATAAAATGAACTCACATAAGTGTACTTCCATGTATAATGGAAAAAAAAAGAGATGGAAAGTTGACTTCATTGGTGAATATCAAACAGATGGAACCAGAAGCATCTAGGGGAAAAGAAATAGAGACAAATATGGTTGTCATGGTTTCTTTGAGATGCAGTAAACAAAGGGACCCAAATGGACAATGAAATCCCCCATTGGGAAAAACCACATGTCACTCTTTTCTTTCTTAGATAATTGCCAAGCTCATTTTGAATGTCTGGAGTCAGTGGGAGATGAGAGAAGAGCAAAGCTGTCACTCACCCCTGGCTATTCTCAAATTATATTTGCCCTGAGACCGTCCAATCCTTCCATATCCCAGACACCAAACAATTAATGACTACCTCAGATTAATCAATGATCCCACTGGGCAGTGCCCTGAAGAAACGTGTGACACATGTAAACATGGGGGAAGTTGCCCACAGCCTGACACTGAGTTCTCTGCTTAATTGGGAAGCAGCACACACACATGAGGAGAACAGCATTTTAAAAGATTTGTAAATCCTGGTGGACGCATTCAGGTTCGAAGTCTCTAGAGTCACTCTCTAGTCATCTCCACATTCATCTAAATCCAGCTCCACTGTATTCTAGGTGATATGTGAGTCATACAATAGCTCAGTATATCTGCAATGTCCAATGTTCCCCCATAATCTGTGGGGTGTTGGGAAAGGAGGGATTGGGGGTGGGGAGGGCTCCATTCACAACAGCTTTTTTTTTTTTAAGATTTGATTTATTTGAGAGAGAGAGAGACAGCACAGCCAGGGGGAGGAGCAGAGGGGGAAGGAGAAGCAGACGCTCTGCTGAGCAGGGAGCCCAACGGGGGACTTGATCCCAGGACCCCGGATCATGACCTGAGCCCCTAACACAGATGCTTAACGAACTGAGCCACCCAGGCGCCCCTTCACAGCAGCTTTTCTGAGTCCCATCAAAGCCCAGAGCAGTGAAGACCGTCCCTCTATGATGGCAAACAGGCAACTGTCAGAAACATTCAAACGTTTGGCTGAACTCACATATTTTGTCTGGAGGTTCAGACTGAGTTGACACAAGGTCTTTTCCAAGGTCATTTCAGAGGCTGCCAACGCTGAGATCAGACTGTTTGCACCCTGAGCTCCACACCAGCCCCCCTCCCATTCCTGCCAAAACAGATTCTTTCTATTCCACACAGATTGGGAGTTGTTTTCTCCTTGTTTTCCATGCCCTTCACGGATGACCCTTCGTTTGCTAAGGGATTGTGTGACGTGAGGGGAGGTCCGGCATAGAGCTGAGGAATGTGGCTGTGTAGATGAAGACCGTAGGCACCTGAGCCAGCTGCAGACGGAGGGAGGAAGGGTGGCTTCACCTTGGCTGGGCTACATGTCCTCACAAGCCAAGAAAGTCACCGAGCAATTTTTAGGTTGTTGAAATGTATCTCTCTCATGAGTCTGTCCCCAAAGCCCAAAGCTTGCAACATCTTGTTTCCTGTTTTGGGATTTCCTGAAACTAAAACTGAGATATTGGCCTCTGTCAAGAAACACACAGCAAGTCTTTTCTCTAGAACTAGGGCCGTGCGCATCAGCCTCGCCAGACAGCCTGGCCTCGCCAGCCTAACACTGTTTCACATCTCCTTGCAAAGTGCATTTGTCACTTCGTGGCCCATACCCCTCTGTCCCTTATCACTGCCAATCTCTCTCACATTTTGAAAATGTAAAAGCCTCTTATTACAAAGTTTATCTGGGGGTGTGGCTTCTTCAAAAGACAGGGCAGTATATGAATACGGGGGAGCTACATTATCCTCTTAGCTGCAAAAAACAGAGGACATTTTGGATAAGTATCAAACCAGAAAGAATCCCAGACTTGATGAGCGGTACCTTCATGTCTTAGATCTGGGCCTTGGAGGAGGAAGGGGGGTTAACAGATAGGACACAGAAAATTATGTGTCACATAATTTGTGTGTGACACATTATGCTCCTTTCTTTGAGCATGTGACACATTATGCTCCTTTCTTTGAACATTAAAACTGTTTGTCCATAACTGTGATCATGGTTTGCTGTAGTGTCATTTTCAAAAGCCCCAACATTATTTTCATCTGAGTTTCTGTTGTTTGCACAAATACATCATTATCACTTCACAGTCCTTTGTGGGCTTCAGTCTATCAGCTCTCACAATGTGGAAGCAGAAGGATTTGTGTGTACAGAAGTACAGAGCATCCTGCAAAGGAGTCGGGTGAGATGCCACCAAATCTAGGCCTTCCCAGAGGTGGGAGTATCTTTTAAGGTGAACACATGGGCTTTCCCAAGTGTTTAATACACTCAAACCAAACTATTTATAATTCCAAAGTCACATGAAAGTTTCTGAAGAAGACATAGATTGACTTGTGGGGCACCTGGGTGGCTCAGTTGGTTAAGCGACCAATTCTTGATTTCAGCTCAGGTCCTGATCTCAGGGTCATGGAATCAAGCCCTGCGTAGGGCTTGGGCTCCGTGTTCAGTGGGGAGTCTGCCTGAGATTCTCTCTCCTTCTCCCTCTGACCCTCCCCGCTGCATGCACGCACACTGTCTCTCTCCCAAATAAATAAATAAATCTTTAAAAAAAGAGAGAGAGATGGACTTGTAAATGTGGACACAGACTCCCTTTCACTAATAAAGAATTTCATATTTATTTTGTCTATCAGGGTAGAACTGGATGTTTCCATACCAGTGGAAAAGACATTTTATTTTTTTCCAGGGTACTGCAAAGAATCTCAACAACCTATCCATCCGATGAGAGATCCCATCAGAGAAAATGGAATATGGCAGAAGGAACATGAGTAAACACAACAATCTGGGGTTTGAAATTTGGTTCTGTCATTTATTAGTTATATGGCATTGGATAAGCTATGTATATAATGATATGTCCCGCTTCACTCACTTAGGTAATAAAATAAAATCACATATATTTTAAATGTGAGCTTCCATCTTTCCTATCTCAAAAAGGGTTTTATCTCCCTTTCTAATTATCCTAATAAATCTAAGAACTTTAAGGACCTATTAGCCCAAGGAGTTGTTCTTATTTACAATTGTCTTAAAGAGAAAAAACTGGAAAAATTAATTTGTACACTGTAAGATTTCCATTCTCTTCCCCATGACTGCTTTTGCTACCATATATATTTTTCTCTTTAAATAGCTTGTTAGCTTTCTTCCCCCTCCTCCACTTCCTTTCTTCATTCTTTCAATCTCAGATATTCATCACACACACACACACACACACACACACACACACACACACCTCACTACAAAACACTAACCATCTTCCAGACCTGGTTGTCAGGACTGAGCACTGACCCAGATTCCCTTTTCTCATATAGTGAATCTCTACTTGGGGAGGGAGGTGTTGGTGTCTTCTCTGGTAGGGGCCTTAGTTAGGGTCTCTTCAGTGCATCAGAGATGTTCTAATGATGTTGAACTTCAAGAGAAGGGGTCCATGAATCTAATCATGAGAAAGCAATCAGATAAATCCAGATTATGGAATATTCTACAAGACAGATGGTCCTGACTCTTCAAAAACGTCAGCGTCACAAAAGACCAAAAGCAAAGCAAAACAAAACAAGGTAAAACAAGACAACTCTTCTAAATTAAAAGAGATTAAAGATATAGAAGAAAGAGGGCATGTGAGGGGCGCCTGGGTGGCTCAGTCGTTAAGCATCTGCCGTCGGCTCAGGTCATGATCCCAGGGTCCTGGGATCGAGCCCCACATCGGGCTTCCTGCTCAGTGGGAAGCCTGCTTCTCGCTCTCCCACTCCCCCTGCTTGTGTTCCCTCTCTTGCTGTGTATCTCTCTGTCAAATAAATAAAATCTTTAAAAAAAGAAAAGAAGAAAGAAAGAAAGAAAGAAAGAAAGAAAGAAAGAAAGAAAGAAAGAAAGAAAGAAAGAGAAAGAAAGAAAGAAAGAGAAATAGGGCATGTGGGTGGCTCAGTCCGTTAAGCGTCTGCCTTTGGCTCAGGTCATGATCCCAGGGTCCTGGGATCGAGCCCCGCATCGGGCTCCCTGCTCGACGGGAAGCCTGCTTCTCCCTCTCCCACTCCCCCTGCTTGTGTTCCTGCTTTCACTATCTCTCTCTGTCAAATAAATAAATAAAATCTTTAAAAAAAGATATATAAGAAATAAAGGCAATATGTGATTCCCAATTGGATCTTGGATTGAACAGAAAAAAGAAACAGCTGTAATAACTCATCATTTGTGCAGTTGGGAAAGAGTGAATAAGGACTATGTATTAAATAATATTATTGTATCAGTGTTTGATATCTTGGATTTGATTCTGTGATTGTGGTTATTTAGAATGTCCTTCATAGAAGATGGGAGGGGTAACGTTTGCAACTTACTTTCTTTTTTTTAATTTATTTTAATTCCAGTATAGTTAACATACAGTGTAATAATAGTTTCAGGTATACAAAATGGTGATTCAATAATTCCATACATCAGCCGGTGCTCATCACAGGTGCACTCCTTAATCCCCAACACCTATTTTACCATCTCACCCCCCCCCACCTCCCCTCTGGTAACCACCAATTTGTTCTCAGTAGTTAAGAGTCTGTTTCTTGGCTTCTCTCTCTCTCTCTTTCCCCCTTTGCTCCTTTGAAATGAGTGGAATCATATGGTATTTGTCTTTCTCTAACTGATTTATTTCACTTAGAATTATACTCTCTAGCTCCATCCATTCATTGCAAATGGCAAGATTTCATTTTTTTATAGCTGAATAATATTCCATTGTGTGTGTACATCTATATATATCCTGCATTTTCTTTATCTGTCCATCTATCGATACACACTTGGGCTACCTCCATAGTTTGGTTGTTGTAAATAATGCTGCTATGAACATTGTTGTGCATGTATCCCTTTGAATTAGTGTTTTTGTATTTTGGGGGTAATTACCCTGTAGCTCGATCACTGGATCATAGGGTAGTTCTCTTTTTAATTTTTTGACAAACCTCCATACTATTTTCCAGAGTGGTTGCACCAGTTTGCATTCCCACCAATAGTGCAAGAGGGTTCCCCTTTCTCCACATCCTCACCAACACTTGTTTCTTGTGTTGTTGATTTTAGCCATTCTGACAGGTGTGAGTTCATATCTCATTGTAGTTTTGATTTGCATTCCCTTGATGATGAGTGATGTTGAGCATCTTTTCATGGGTCTGTTGGACATCTGGATGTCTTCTTTGGAGAAATGTCTGTTCATGTCTTCTGCCCATTTTTTAATTGGCTTATGTAGTTTTGGGGTATTGAGTTTTACAAGTTCTTTGTATACTTTGGATACTAACCCTTTATCAGATATATCACTTGCAAATATCTCCTCCCATTCTGTAGGTTGCCTTTTAGTTTTGTTTCTTTTGCTATGCAGAAGCTTTTTATTTTGATGTAGTGCCAATAGTTTACTTTTGCTTTTGTTTCCTTTGCCTCAGGAGACTTATCTAGAAATATATTGCTATGCTTGATGTCAGAGACCTTACTGCCTGTGCTCTCTTCTAGGGTTTCTATTGTTTTAAGGTTTCATGTTTAGGTCTTTAATTCATTTTGAATTTATTTTTGTGTATGGTGTAAGAAAGTAGTCCAGTTTTATACTTGTGCATGTAGCTGACTAGTTTTCCCAACACCATTTCCTGAAGAGACTATCTTTTTCCCATTGGATATTCTTTCCTGCTTTGTCAAAGATTAATGGGCCATATATTTGTGGGTTTATTTCCAGGTTTCTATTCTGTTCCATTGATCTATGTGTCTATTTTTGTGCCAGCACCATACTGTTTTGATTACTACAACTTTGTAATATAACTCGACATCTGGAATTATGATGCCTATGGCTTTGCTTCTCTTCTTCAAAATTGCTTTGGCTATTCAGGGTCTCTTGTAGTTCCATATAAATTTTAGGGTTCTTAGTTCTACTTCTATGAAAAATGCTGTTGGTATTTTGATAGGGATTGCATTAAATCTGTAGATTGCTTTGGGTAGTATAGACATTTTAATAATATTTGTTCTTCCAATCCATGAGCATGGAATTTCTGTCCATTTTTTGGTGCCATCTTCAATTTCTTTCATCAGTGTTGTATAGTTTTCAGAGTACAGGTATTTCACCTTTTTGGATTACAAGCTGCATTCCTAGGTATCTTATTTTTGGTGAAATTGTAAATGGGATTGTTTCCCTTTTTTTTTTTTCCTACTTTCTACTTAGGATTATACTCTTTCTACTGCTTCATTATTAGTATATAAGAACGCAACAGATTTCTTTTTTTTTCAAGATTTTGTTTTTATTTATTTATTTGACAGAGAGAGACACAGCAAGAGAGGGAACACAAACAGGGGGAGTGGGAGAGGGAGAAGCAGGCTTCCTGCTGAGCAGGGAGCCCAATGTGGGGCTCGATCCCAGGACCCTGGGATCATGACCTGAGCCGAAGGCTGATGCTTAACGACTGAGCCACCCAGGCGTCCCAGAACGCAACAGATTTCTACACATTGGTTTTGTATCCTGTGACTACTGAATTCATTTATCAATTCTAGTAGTTATTTTGGTGGAGACTTTAAGGTTTTCATGGCATCTGCAAATAGTGAAATTTTACTTCTTCCTTACCAGTTTGGATAACTTCTATTTCACAACTTTCTTTCTAATGGCTAAATAAATAAATAAATAAATAAAAGAAAAGGAGGTAAAGCAAATGTGGCAAAATATATGAGCTGGTGAATCTAATTGAAGAAATGTCAAGTGTTAATTATATTATCCTTACCACTCTTCCACAGTTCTAAAATTTTGTCAAAATAAGATGTGTGGGAAAACAAGTTCTGTAAGATGAGGAGGGAGAGTCTCCAAATCTCAGTGATTTTCGAGAGTCCACAGCACCTATTCTACTCAAATTTCCACTTCTTCCTATAATTGTTTTTTTATTTTTCCATAACTAAGGTATTTGAAAGTGCTACCTTTTCCAAGCACAAAAAACTCCTTCCTTCCTCCAGAACAAAAGAGATCCAATTGCCTTAACCTTGCTGCATATAAACCAATTGATCAAAAGGTTCTTGCTGGAGCAGAGATCTTCTCTACCCAGGAGACACAGAGATCTCTACCACTCAAGAAGCTATTGGCAAAGCTTAAATAATGGCTTCTGTCAATTTAAACATGTTGAAAATGTCACCCCACCCTGGTTAAACAGAGTTTTATTGTATTTTATATTATGAAAGCAGGAGAGAAAACGATCTATCTCAAATGGTTATTGTAACAACTAAGTGCCATTATACAGGACAGTATCCAGGAGTGCCTATCCTTAAAAAATACTAGTAACCAATGGATAAAGAAGATATGGTGTATATATATGCATATATATATATACATATATATACACATAATATTCCATTGTATAAATATATATATATATTTATATATATATTATTTATATATATATATTTAAATATATATATTTATATTTATATATATATATTTATACAATGGAATATTATGCAGCCATCAAAAAAGAAATCTTGCCATTTGCAACAACATGGATGGAAGTAGACGATATTATGCTAAGCAAAATAAGTCAATCAGAGAAAGACAATTATCGTATGATCTCACTGATATGTGGAATTTGAGAAACAAGGCAGAGGATCATAGGGTAAGAGAGAGAAAAATGAAACAAGAAGAAACCAGAGAGGGAGATAAACCATAAGAGACTCTTAATCTCAGGAAACAAACTGAGGGTTGCTGGAGTACAGGGGGGTGGGAGGGATGGGGTGGCTAGGGGATGGATGTTGGGGAGGGTATGTGCTATGGTGAGCACTGTGAATTGTGTAAGACTGATGAATCACAGACCTATACCCCTGAAACAAATAATACATTATATGTTAATTAAAAATTAAAAAAAATATTAGTAACATTTTCCTCATCCAAGCACCCCATGCTCAAAGACTGTTTTGGAACAGACTGATGCTCAAATGCCCTGTTGCCACCTGCATTCCCTATGACAAGGATGACCACACAACCTAGTTTAGGTCGATTGTCCTGGTTTAATTAATAGCTCCCCCTTTCACTCTCAAAAGTGTTGCAGTTTGGACAATAAATCATAAGGCCATCAACCTATTGTCAGTCTTTCCAGGAAACATATGCAGCATATGTTGCTGAAAGGCACAGGGAGCAGCATCATCTTTCTGAATAAAGATGAGCAAAATGTATTTTCAATGGCATCCCTAGGGCTACAGCAAAAATCAACAAACAAATATGGAGAGGACATCATATGTTTCCTTTTCATTGTTCCTGCTCCATCACCTCCAGGCAGACTTCACACTGAGGCTGGGATCTAAGACCATGAAAACAGGAAATAGAAGAGATCTGTGATTATACTTCACTCCTTAAAGATGCTCATCGAAGTGACTTGCATTCTCTCAGACTAGCAGATAATATTATTTCAGTGGTGAAATGAGTCTTCTTATTAATGGTGTGTGAACAATACACAGGATGACTGAATACAGCTTGTAAGATGAAACTTTTCCAGGCGCTGTGAGTAAGTTAATGCTGACTGGCCCCAGCCCCCGGACTTAACGTGAACAGATGCAGTTGAGACAGAGCAGAGCGGCTTGCCCAGTGGGCCCGCCATCTTTATTGCCAATCCCCAGTCACAGTTCTTATTCTTGCCAGAAATCACCCAATGTTGACAGAAGAAATGCCTCCTCTTCTGAGGAACAAGAATTAAAACAATGGAGTAAAGAATGAAAAGAATAGAGAAAGGATTTACTTCTAGACTTGCCAACTAATTTTAAATTTGAACTCATAGTACTTTTAACACATCTTGTCAATATAGCATGTTTAATACACTCTATCGATAGAACCCATTTATATTCCATCTCATGTTTCAACTGTGGTGGTAGGGAGTCAGGAGGTAAATTCCATCCCATGGGGCTCTTATAAAATAAAGAAATAAAGCTTCCAGGCTGTGGTTTAAATTCTGCTAATGCATTTCCATTCTCATTCCCCTCCTAGAATCAGAATGTCAATGGTAGCAGGGATTTTGTCAGTTCCACTCACTGCTGGATCCCATGGCTCAGGATAATTCCTGGCACATAGTAAGTGCTCAATAAAAATGTATTAAGTACATTAATAAATTCCAGGCAGCCTGACATTCTGAGTCACCCAAATAATGATCATTTTGATATATTTTTAAAATACTTTTCTTGTTCCTTAATCCATTTTTTCCTGTTTCCCAATTTAAAAACAAAGGCTTCTTTTCCCTCAGTGAAAGTTCTCATTGCCTTTTATCTTACCCCAATTTTCAAGGAGATAATCAGTAATTTTTAAAAATCTCCCAATGGAAGTTCCATTTTCACTAATGGGGGTCTTCAACTAAAAAATTTTTTTTAATTTTTAAAAAAATTGTTCTCTCTCTGGTATTTGATACCCTCTTTTCCTTTCTTAGAATTATAAAAACAAACTAATAAACTAGAAACACTCTTACACATAATCATCTCTGTTTTCATTCAATGTCAAGAGCAGCATTTGTTAATATCACCACCAATTGCATCAGGACAGTTTCTGATGCTTAAAGTGGTGGAAATTAGTTTTCCAAAATCCTACCTTTCACTTGAAAGCTGAAATGTAATCATGGGCAACAACTTCTATTACTTTTCTTAAAGTGACAGGCTCACTTTGTTTTCATGAGGATGACTGACAAAAACCCAAGTCTGGATATCTGTAGTTTGCTAGATGCTCTTTTGAGTAAAAACGGTATTACATTGAAAAGCTGCTAGATCAGCTCACAGCTCAAAAATCACACAAGTGCTTTTCCTTGTGATTCCTACTGGGCTTTGGTATATAGAAGTGACATGTATACTCCCCATTTTGTCACACAGAATATTAAAAATACATGGACTCAAAGATCAAGGTTTAATAAAATTAATCATTTTTATTGCTTCATCAAGGACATTTTTAAATAAAACTAGCATTTTTTTTCCCTGTGTGACCCACTAGATGAGTGCCCATAGTCATGTTTACTCTATAAGAAGCAAGTTATGTTAGGCTGATTCCAAAGGCTCCTGCAAAAAGATATTGCCCCTGCCTCAAAACCCTTAATATCACCCCCTACCTACTCTGATGGTCTTTAAGTTTCTTTGATTACCTATTCAATCAGGTTTTTTTTTAATTAAGGAGTTTGTGATAGTAAAATTCCAAGTATCCATAATGGCTTATTTGGGCTGGCTGTATAACCTTCTCTGGGTGAGCCAGGTTGGATGACGTGGCCATGGTTTGCATGAGAAATAAAATAGGGAATAAAAGTTTGACCTAATGCTCAAAACACCCTTGGAGGCATTAATCAGTGTGCAACTCATTCATTTCAGAAGTTTCAGAGAGCTCAACAGCTCATGTCAGTGGATCTAGGGGGACCCAAAGGAGCAAGGATAGATATTTGGGAAGAAGCCTCAGGAAGGTGAAAGGAGGTTTCTGTGGATCATGACTGGTCACACCCCTTAGGGATACAGCTACAGCTTGGCTGTTAAGCCCAATGAGTTGAGAAGATAAAAATCACGAAGGGTCACTCCTCCTCCCCACACCTCTGCCTCATGCCCTTCTCCTTAATAATACCTACCACCAGGGTCACTAATTTAATGGGTTAAGCCCCCATATTGATGGACCATATTTTATTAACCAGAGAGGTTACTGTGACTTGAAAGTGGGTTCCCATGTGTTGCACTCATATTCTTGCATCAGTAAATATGAAGAGCAAAATGGGGCTTGTCTCCCAGGAGAAGTCCTGAGCAGGCTTGTCCTCTTTTCTTCTTTTTTGATTTTCAGTGAATAAGTAAACTTATTACTTATAAGGGGCAGGACCTCCAGACCTGGTCACCTCTCTCCCTCTCTCATGGTCTGGGCACACTGAACAGGCTCCTCCCAAGATTGAGAATTGCAAAATTGAAAGACTTTTGCCAGAGATCACTACACTGGATTTAGTTGGGTTTGCACAGCTACTATAAAAAGGTTGTGTGATTCCCATTATGCTGTTAGGAACTCTGTGCAAAACTCCATCAGAAATCCCATGGAGGGGAGAGATAGTACAATTTGAGCATTCCTCAGTCCCTGGCTTTAATACCATCCTGATATCACAAAGCCCTACCCAGAACCCTTCATACTTCTCTCCCATGTCTGATTCACACCGGCTAAGGTGCCCAGCACAATGCCTATCTTATAACAAAAAAATAGGTATCAGATAACTAAATGGAGTACCATCGCTGGTATCATTAGCCATTACACAATTCTGTGCAAATCTCAATCAAGGTCATCACAAACAAAGGGTGATGACCACAGAGATCTGTAACAGCTACAGCTAGCATTTATAGAGCGAAGTATGAATACTGGCTTATTTACACTTCACAACCTCACAGAGAGGTTGGACATATAATAAGCTTTTCTTAGTGAGCAAACTGAGGCTTAGAAGGGCCAAATAACTTGGCCAAGGTACTGTCTTTCTTTTTGTTTAAAGATTTATTTATTTATTTGAGAGAGAGAGAGCATGAGTGGGAGGGGCAGAGAGAGAGGAAGAGGGAGAATCTCCAACAGACTCCCCATTGAGAGCAGAGCCCAACACAAGGCTCTATCCCATGACCCTGAGATCATGAGCTGAGCTGAAATCAAGAGTCTGATGCTTAACTGACCGAGCCACCCAGGCACCCCCAAGATACCATCTTTAGATGGTATACTAGAGAGTTGGGGACTAAAACTAGGTCTTCTTACTAGAGTCATAGTTCATAATTCAATTTTCCAAGTTTTGTAAGCATTTTTATTTCTATAATCAGAAGAAATAAAGATATAGGTCGACATTAGAATTATGCAGCAAAGACAATTATCACCAATGACAACAAAAATGAAAACAAAGATATTCCCTAAAGAAGGGTAAGAAAGTGCTTTACAGAACATTCAGGATTGCAAAGTTATTTGAAACATAAACTAACCACCATTATTCTCAGCCTGTGAACTTTTACATTTTGTACTTTGAAAATTCCAAGAAAAACATGTTATTTATGTAGAGTTGTACCCATGATGCTTCAGATAATATCATTCACTGAAAACTAACTCTCCATTGGAGTCCCCTAATGCCTTGTCATTTTAGCAGGAATTATGAGCTACACTAATGGTTTTTTCTTTTAAATGCACAGTATAACACTGGACATTTCAAGTTCAGGTCTGTGCTGTGCTCAGATTCATACGGTGCTCTATAGATATTAGGTTTGTTCTCCTATGTGTAATCTACAACATTTGACTCAAAGCAAGGGCGTTCATTTTTGCTTATGTCTTCCACTTCTCAGTAGTGCATACAACACTGCATTCAATCTGTGACTAATAATGACAATAATCTCAACTGATACTCTAGTTACTGGACTGTAGCTCTTAATAGCAACAAAGAAGCCAGTCCACGATCAGGTTCTGGAATTTTATAATTGCTACGTGATCAATGGTCAAAGTTACCTCATTTTCAGGTGAAGATCTGAAGACTATTGACTAGCATTAGTGAGCCCTTTCTTCAACATTTCTGAAAAGGTTTCTATCCACCTTGTCATATCACTTAGAAAATCAGTCTCTGAGCACAATCCAAGCAAAACGCACTGACGCCCTAAACAGAATGTTGCATCGTACCAAGTCCTTCACAGCCATGAGCCATTCCTCACAGCAGCCCAGTGAGAGAGGACTCCCTCTTAATCATAGTTCACAAATGGAGACAGTGAGGTAAAGAGAAAGGTATGGTCTGTTGGGATCAACAGATACAATGTCACTGAGGGGACTTACATGGAACTCAAAACCGCACAGGTCTCCATTTGCAGATAAGAATCCTGCTACAGTGGGGCCATGCCTAACTCCATGACAGAAATTATCACAGACGAGGGTACCATCTTATTAATACAAATCCTATTACAGAAGACTCGTGCTAAACAAAAAATATATATATATCAATAATTAAAGTCTCAAATCTACAGGTACTCAAAGAGTCCCAAAGAACTTTTAATTTATTTTCTCCGAAACACACCTCATTTTCAATCCCACAGAATTCCCTCTCCTCCATCCTCTTCCCCTACAAGATGTTTATGCCCCATTAAACAATCAATTATTTCATTTCTCTAAATTTGTTCAGGGCTACATACTTCAGAAAAGTTTAGGCAGAATTTTGTCTATGGAGTCTTGATGAAGAACCAAGATAGAACAAAACTACATGCAATATTGAGGCTTAAAACATACGTGCAGCATATGAGCACTGGGTATTTTTTTTTACATGTTAATGTTTTTTTAATAATTTTTTATTGTTATGTTAATCACCATACATTACATCATTAGTTTTTGATGTAGTGTTCCATGATTCATTGTTTGCGCATAACACCCAGTGCTCCACGCAGAACGTGCCCTCTTTAATACCCATCACCAGGCTAACCCATCCCCCCACCCCTCTCCCCTCTAGAACCCTCAGTTTGTTTTTCAGACTCCATCGTCTCTAATGGTTCGTCTCCCCCTCCGACTTACTCCCCTTCATTCTTCCCCTCCTGCTATCTTCTTCTTCTTTTTTTTTCTTAACATATATTGCATTATTTGTTTCAGAAGTACAGATCCGTGATTCAACAGTCTTGTACAATTCACAGTGCTCACCATAGCACATACCCTCCCCAATGTCTATCACCCAGCCACCCCATCCCTCCCACCCCCCACCACTCCAGCAACCCTCAATTTGTTTCCTGAGATTAAGAATTCCTCTTATCAGTGAGGTCATATGATACATGTCTTTCTCTGATTGACATATTTCACTCAGCATAACACCCTCCAGTTCCATCCACATCGTTGCAAATGGCAAGATCTCATTCCTTTTGATGGCTGCATAATATTCCATTGTGTATATATACCACATCTTCTTTATCCATTCATCTGTCGATGGACATCTTGGCTCTTTCCACAGTTTGGCTATTGTGGACATGAGCACTGGGTATTTGTTTAAGGCATTTGCAGAGAACTAAATATCTCTCAGATAATACCTCACCAAATGCACACATCACATCCTGGGCTTTTTACTAAGAGTACGACCACAAAACTCATTTAATATACAATTTAAAATCTGGTCTGTAACAAACACTCCCCCTTTCCAATGCTTTCGCTTTGGATATCATCAGGAAAAAAATGGCAGAGATAACCTACTTTCTATCCCTAATACCACCCAAGAAGTATGCTTCTTCCTCCAAAGAGCTTTCTTCCCTTGAAAACCATGCAGTGGCTCTAAATGACTTGCTATTGCCTGAGTAAAAAGTTTTACAAAATTAAACTTCTTAATTTTGATAAATAAAGAACATTACTCAGAGAAGAACTTCAATGACCAGCCCAATCGCTTCTTTGTAGGTGCAAAAACTAAGGCCCAGGGAGGTTAAGAGAGTTGTACCAAATCATATTCAGTTAATGGCAGTGCTGGGATTGAGAAAAATGCAGTCATTGAACCTTCTCCCACCCAGCAATGTGACCTTTCTTGTTCCTGAGTGAATGTACTGGTTTCAGTCCTCATTCCCCCTGCACAGCCAGGGAGAGCGCTCCTCATGGAAGAGATTGCGCATGGCTGGTACATGAAGGCACTGGCCTGGGGGAAAGGGGTAGCTGGCACCATGGGAGCTGTCCTAAGTTTCATCCACACGCCACATCGGGGACATGAGAATCAGGGACTCTTCCGGTCCTCGGGAGCTGACGTCTTTCCAAAATAAAAAGCACCAAAGCCAGGATACGTCCGCTAGCAACAGGCTTTAGGATCCTCTAAAAGCCTCCCCACCCCCACATGGGAAGAAAACGCGAGCCAATGTTGTCTCCTTGTCTTTTACAGAGCTCCAGTGGATGCTCCCGACAGGACAGCCGAAACTTCTCTGTGACAGGATCAGAAATGACAGGGAATGCTCACCCACCAGAATGGGCTGCCCACTATTACAGGCTGTACATCATCCTACACAACACAACCAGAGTTCCTGGGGGCCATTCACTTCCACTCTCACATTGATTGGACGGTACAGGGTGTCCGGCCTGGATCACAGGATTATTACTCTGTTCTGCAGGATAAGGGACCATGGGGAACATCTCACTGTTCAAAACACACAAGGAGGAGGCTCATCTTCATAAGACATTCTACTTCGGTGGGGGGAAAGGGGGGGAGGAGGCAGGGCAAGATGAAAAGAAGAAAGAGAGGTAGTAAGAGTAAGAAGGCAGACAGGCATACGTTCTTCTGACTTGAAGAGAAAAAGCGGATAAAATTCACACAGCTTTTATTACTCACTTACATCCCTGGAAACCAACAGATGGAATCTCTCATTGCCAAGTTCTAATGCATTTCACGTTCATGCTCAGCATCAGGACACTGGGCTTGCCAAATACTAATAAACTGCAGACAGTGAGGTGAGTATCAAGAATCCACAGCTCCGCCCTCTGCCTCGCTTGCAGGGAGGGAAGCACTCACTCCACATTAGCCGAATTTCCACAAAAGGGGGCAGGTACATGGGTCCAGACATGTAAATGGAAGGTGACCATAAGAAATACTTACTTTTTTAGTATAAAAAATATAGAGGTGACCCCTAAGGGCAATTCACATCCATTATCTGAGAGGGCTCATTATGAGTACTGCAGCAAGTACTTCTTATCCTAAAGGAGGGTCAACAAAGTAGCTATGATATTCATGTATTAAGGCAACCTAGAAAATAAACCTCAGGAGAGCTCTAGTCTATATCATTCTGACACTTGTAGAAATTAGTCCTTGAATACCAGGGCCCAAAACTCTTGAGCTGAAAAATTTTTATTCCTATCAACCAGCCACCTTAGTGCCTGGGCTTCTTTCTTGGATTGCTCAAAGCTTAGTATCCACATGTCCCGCAAAGAGCTCCAACGTGGAGCCAGAGATGAGAAAGCAAACACCGCAGGCTCCGGGCAACTCAGGTGTGTCACGTCAGCCTTCCACCTTTTGGGTGGTAAACCCTGTGTTGAGAGAAAGGAAAAAAGAATTAAATATATAAGAAAGCACAAGTCCTGGGTTCCTGTCTCAAAATAACAGAACCCAACATATACTTTTCCTTTTAAAGCAAATATCTTCACTCCATAGTGACACAAACAGTCGCCTGCTAAACGTTTTTACCAAATTCCAGAACACAGGAAAGAAGGAAGAGATTCTACAATCTCCATGAAAGGAGACGTCTAATTCTGAGGATTGGCAGTTAGGATGGTTTTAGATCTCTTGACATTAACACTGGAAGTTAAAAAGCAATGGTAAGACTGATGAATGTGAACATTAGTGGGGAAAACTTTAAGGAGAAAAAGCATACTTGCATAGCCTCAAAATACCTCGCCCCAAATATTTATTCGTTAGACATAGGTCCACAAATTGTTTGATAATTCTGCTCTCAAGGAGGTGGAGCTTAATTCCTCTCCCTTTGAGCATGGCCTGGACTTAGTGACTCACTTAATAGAAAGGGAAAACTAGTAAACTCACAGAGAAAACCTAGCAAATACCACCTTAACCAAATGATCAAAGTTAACATCATCAGTAATAAGTCACATTGATATGATGTGTCCCCTGATACGGTGTGAAGAGAAGGGCCCTTTCACCCTGCAGTCATATTCCCCCAAATCCATAACCTACATTTTAACATGAGAAGACATCAGACAAATGCATGGAGGGATAGTCTACAAAAATATTGCTCTTCCAAAGTATCAAAGTTCTTAAAAATAAGGAAACTGAATAGCTGATCACAGTTTGGAGGAGACTAGGGAGACATGAGAGCTAATTTCAATTTGGTATCCTGGATTTGATCCTGGAACAAAAGATAACAAAGGATTTTAGTGGAAAAACTGGTGAAATATGACTAAAGTATGCAGGTCAGTTAAGAGCAGTGGGTCAACATTAATTTCTTAAGTTTTGACAAATGTACCATGGTGATGTACAATGTTAACAATAGGGAAGGCCAGGTGCGGGGTGAACAGGAACTCTGTACTATCTTTGTAACTCTCTGTCAATCTAAAATCATTCCAAAATTAAAAGTCTTTTAGAAGGCGATGCAAAATGCCTCCAAATTCTAGGAAAAATGGATAGTTTACACTCAGCTAAACTATTGCTTAAATGTTAGAGTAGAATGAAGATATTTCAGACATCCTCATGTATCCCTTCTCAGGAAGCTGTACGAGGGTAGGCTCAAACAAAAGAGCAGAACTAAGGAAAAGGGAGACAAGCATGCAAGAGATGTGTCAGAAAAAGATAAGAAAGGATAATCCCCACGTGCTGGGGAGGGGAGCGCTCAGGCTGGTGCTCCACGCGAGGTGGCGAGGGCAGCCAGCATGCTGGGGAGGCTCAGAAGGCTCTGTGAGCGATTTCTTCAACAAGATGAATGAATTGGATGTCTGGTAGATCTGAACATCTTCAAAGGAGAGTTAAACAATCAACAAGGATTGACTGAGTGATACGTACATATAAAAATAATCAAACAAGAAGGCAAATGAGAGGGAAACAAAAAGCTGTCCAGGCGAGAGAAACAAATCACAGTACACTACATGGTTCATCTCAGAATAGCAGGTGCACAATCATGATCACATAAACACTGAACATCAAAAAAAAAAAAAAAAATGAATGTATAAGCATGTTATTTAGAAACAATGAATAAATACCAAAATAATTAGCTGAATGTGGTGGTAAGAGATTGCCACTGGGGAGGGGGAAAGGGGAAAATAAAAGACTGCTCTTTTTTAAACTAACTTTGCAGAATTATTTAGTAGTTTAAGTTTGTGCATATATATCTTCTAAAAAATTTAACTCGAAGATAATAGGGCTTATAATGTGTTAGATTTGTAATAATTAGAATCTTTACCCATCAGGAATTTAGAAAGCAGAGGAGAAAAATCAATTTGGAAATACAATAATTTGGGTACCTACCTACGGTTGGATCAACATATTCTCTCTTTGTTAAACCTCCCATTAGAAGCATATTAGAAGATATTAAGGTGTAGCCTGAAAAAGAGATGACTAGAATGCATATAAAGCTTTCTTCAAGCATCTGAAGGGACTCTAAGTAGAAGAATGAATTAACGTCCCTCTTGGAAGAGGGACAAGGATACAGTTGCTCAAATCCTCCCTGCTCTTAGGGACCACTGACAAATGATCATGGAGTTTGGCTTCCAAGGGCCTGGAACTAGAGCACAGTTTCTTTACCAAGACAACACTGAGTGCAGAACACAAATCCAAATAGCAAACCACTAAGAAATGCTAAGACTAAAAATCTGGGAAGTCTAAACAATAATATAAAATAATACAAAAAAATTTTTTTTCAAAAAACCGGAAGTAGGCTCAAACTGGGGTTACTTTAGCCAGAGTTCATGGCTAGGTAGAAATTGTATTTAGAGCAAGAGTAGAACAGAATCAAGTAAGGAGAACCCAAAGTGATTACCATGAAACAACTTTTGAGAAGCCATTGCTCACATTTATTGACCGATAGGTACAGATGCAAGCCTATAACCCATTGAACTAAAGAGTCAGAAGCTGGTAGCTAAGAATGGACTAGAGAAGGGAAAGTGTTCAAAACAAAGAACAATATAAATGTCAAAACTAACAGAAGATAAAATGGGCTGCCTTAAAAAATAATGAAATTGCCAACACTGGAAATGTTCCAAGATCATTAGCAGATGACTTGTTCATGATACTTGAATCACCAGTCAGCTGGTAGCCATTCTGACCACATACTGTTGGACGGCCTTCCCAACCCTGACCTTGCATAACTGTTTATATGAGAAAGCCAGTAATAATACTCTGTTTCCTTGCCTGCCCACTCCAGAGTCCATTCAACAGTGTACGACAAAGTTACATCTGAGGTGATATAACAAAGAAAAGAATCTTATGAAATGGACACTTAACTCTAGTGTTCTTGTACAAATATTTCATAGTACGACCTGAAGGAAGTGTGTTTGATGAAATAGTTATGACATTTTAGAAGTAAGTAAATTTCAGCATCCCAAATGGACTTTCCAGCTGCAGTTCTGGGCAGAAAAACAAGCTGTTTCTAAAGTATGATTAACAAATATTTTGCTTCCAAAGAGGACATGGCTCCTATTTTAACAATAAGGACAAAGTCAAATAAACTATAAATTCATAAATTTCCTTGAGCCCATCAGGGAACTGAAATCACACAGCAACCAAGTAAACTGAATTCCATAGTGACAAGACCCTCTAAAGAAAGATGGATACATGATCTGTTTAACCTTTGACAGAACACAGGAGAAAGAGGTGGTCATCATACAAATAGGTAGTAAGAAGTCAGTTAAATTTTTAACAAATTCTTAAAGGTGAAGTATGGGCTACTATGCTGGTTTGGAATCCCTAGGAGCCCCAGAACACAAAAGAAGAGTTCAAACCCACTCTAAAGCTCTTTCCCAAGGACCTCTATCAGTTACCCAGAAGAAAGATTAGGAGCAGAACAGAAAACTGAAAATATTTTAAACTGAATTAACATTAATGTAGTAATCTAAATTTGTAGGAGGTAGCTCAAGCAGTGATTAGAGGGAATTTTATAGCATTAAATACGTATATTATAAAAGTATAAAGGCTTAAAATCAATGACCCAGTGTCTACCTTAAATTTGAAAAGAGCAAATTAAGCCCAAATTAAGAATAATTAAAATAATAAAGAACAGAAATCATTAAGATATAAAGCAAAATAAAAAATGATGAAATCAAAAGCTAATTATTTGAATAGATCAATGAAATGGATAAATTTCTATTTAGATTAATCATAAAAAAGACACAAATTAATATCAGACATGATGAGGTGACATATAGACACTACAGACATTAAAAGAATAAAGGAATACTAATAATGGTATGCCAGTCAATTTCACAGCTTGAATAAAATGAAAAAAATATTCCTTCGAAGACACAATCTACCAAAGTTCACTCAAAAAGAAATGAGTAAGGGGAGCCTGGGTGGCTCAGTCATTAAGCGTCTGCCTTTGGCTCAGGTCACGATCCCAGGTCCTGGGATTGAGCCCTCCATCGGGCTCCCTGCTCAGTGGGAATCCTGCTTCTCCCTCTCCCATTCCCCCTGCT
Source organism: Eumetopias jubatus (assembly GCF_037043125.1). NCBI lineage: Eukaryota > Metazoa > Chordata > Mammalia > Carnivora > Otariidae > Eumetopias > Eumetopias jubatus. The sequence goes on from NW_028274808.1 coordinate 30,824,404, forward strand.
CTCTTGCTGTGTCTCTGTCAAATAAATAAATAAACAAAATCTTTTTTTAAAAAAAGAAATGAATAAGAGGAACAGCTTTATATCTATTAAAAACAATTCAATTTATACTTAAAAACTTTCCCACAAAACAAAACAAAGAACTACGGATTGATGACTGACTGGTAAATCTAACAAAATATGTAAGGAAAAAATAATACTAATTCTACACAAACTCTTTCAGAACACACAAGAAAAGGAGTTCCTGGGTGGCTCAGTCGTTAAGCGTCTGCCTTTGGCTCAGGTCATGATCTCAGGGTTCTGGGATGGAGCCCCACATCAGGCTCCTTGCTCTGCAGGAAGCCTGCTTCTCCCTCTCCCACTCCCCCTGCTTGTGTTCCCTGTCTCACTGTGTCTCTGTCAAATAAATAAATAAAATCTTAAAAAAAAAAAAAGAAAAAGAAAACACAAGAAAAGGGAATGTGAGACCAGCATTACCATGTAAGAAAACTAGCCAAGGCATTAGGAGAAAAAGATGGAACTGTATACCTCATGAATGTAGACGCAAAAATTCCTATCAAAAATTTTAGCAATTCAATTCCAACAATAAATAAGAAGGATAATACATTATAACCAAGTGAAGTTTATCTCAGGAAAGCAAGTCCGTTTAACCTTCAAAAATCATCACTATAACTCACCATTAAATAAACGAAAAAAGAAAAACCATATGATCGTCTCAATGGATAGAGAAAATCATTTGACAAATTCCACATCACTCATTATAAAAATCCTCATAAAAGTAAGAACAGAAGGAAATTTTCTCAATTTGATAAAGGGCATCAACCAAAATCCTACAGTTAACATCATAAACAATAATGAAAAACAATATTTTCTCTCTATGACAGGGAACAAGACGAAGACATATGGTCCCAACAGTACTATTCAAAATTGTAATGAAGGTCTTAGTGCAGTAAGGGGAAAAAAAGAGAAGACATTAAAGGCAAATAGATTGGAAGTCCGGGTAAAATCATCTTTTTTTTTGTAAATGATATGATCATTTATGTAAAAGAAATCCTAAGAAATCTATAAAAAAGATACTGAATTAATCAGTGTAATTAACAAGGTTGTAGTCCATGAAGTCAACATATAAAATCAATTTTACTTCTATGTACTAGCAGCAAATAATCAGAAAATAGAGTTTTTTAAAAATAGCATTTGCTATAGTATCAAAAAATGTGAACTACTTAGGGATAAATTTGACCAAAGGGTTATATAAAAAAAAAAACCTGTACACAACAAACTACAAAGTAATGTCTAGAAAAATTAAAGAAGACCTAAATAAATGGACAGATCTATCATTCTTATGGATTAAATGTCTCAATATTGTCAGTTCTCCACCAAATTAATACATACACTCAACGCAATCCCAATGAAAATGCTATGAAGCATTCTCATATAAATTGGCAAACTGACTCTAAAATTTATATGGAAAAGCAAAAGACTTAAAATGGTGAAAATAATTTTGAAAAAGAACCAAGTTGACACTATCTCATTTCAAGACTTATTATGAAGCTACAGTACTTAAATATAGGCATATTTACCACTCTAGAAATTAACCCATAGATAAGGCCAATTGAGTTTTGAAAAAAAGCCAAGGTAATTCAATCATGAAAAAATAATCTTTCCAACAAATGGTGCCAATACTATTGGATATCCAAATAAACAAACCTCAACTCTGACACCATGCTGCATTACAAAAATTAACTGTAAGTTGGCTATAGACCTAAGTGTCTTGCTGGACAAAATTTCTAGAATAAAATAGAAGCATATCTTAATGACCCTGGGTTACACAAAGATTTTTAAACAGGACACAAAAAACACAAATGATAAAAGAAAAAAATGATGAGCTGGACTTCATCAAAATTAAAAACTATACACTTCAAAAGAGACTGTTAAGAAAATGGAAAACAAAGTGCCTGGGTGGTTTAGTTGGTTAAGTATCTGCCTTCAGCTCAGGTCATGATCCCAGGGTCCTGGGATCGAGTCCCATGTCAGGCTCCCTGCTCAGAGGGAGCCTACTTCTTCCTCTCCCTCTGCCGTTCCCCCTGCTTGTGCTCTCTCTCTCTCAAATAAATAAATAAAATCTAAAAAAAGAAAATGGAAAAACAATCCCAAAACTGGAAGAAAACATTTGTTGTATAAAGGATTCTTACAACTCAAGATTAACAACTCAATATTTTTTTAAATGAGCAAAGATTTGAAGAGACATATCCCCAGAGAAGACATTGATGGCAAATAAGTCATTAAAAGATACTCAAAATCATTAGTTACTAGAGAAACACAAATTAACTCACAGTGAGATACCAGTATGCTCCCACCCTAATGGTAAAAACTAAAAGACTGACCACACCAACTGTTAATGAATGGAAATCTCATACAATGCTGGTGGGAAGGTAAGATAGAGCAACTCTGGAAAACAGTTTGATAATTCCTCAAAATGTGAAACATACATCTACTATATGACCTAGCCATTTCGTTCATAGGTATTTACAGAAGAGGTATGAAAGCCTAGGTCCATACAAAGACTTGTACATAAGTGTCATAGCAGCTTTATTTGTAACAGCCAGAACCTGGAAATAACTCAGATGTCCATCAACAGGTGAATGGATAAGGACATTTTGGTATGTGCAAACTACAACAATAAAGAGAAACTACTGATACACACAATGTTGTGGATGAATGTCAACATTATCATATGGAGTGAGAGAAGCCAGGCACAAAAGAGAATCATTACATGATTCCATTTATTAGAATTCTAGAAAACTGACTTAGCTTCTTTGTCAAAAGTGACAAAAAGCAGATGTAGGCTTGCCTAAGGAAGGGTTCAGAGAGATGGATTAAAAAAGGACGTGGGGAAACTCTTAAGGAGGACAGAAATGTTCGTTATCTTGATTGTGGTGATGGTTTCACAGGTATATGTCACAATTAATCAACCATACACTTTAAATATGTGCAGCTTATTATACATCAATTATACCTCAAAGCTAATTTTTTAAAAGTTTATCCCAATTCTGTGAAGTTATATCTGTGATGATTCCACATTATATCTCCTATGATAGCCTTTTTGAGGACAGGATCATTCATCAGTAAATATTCTTTAACTGACTAAATTAATTCATTCAATATTGAAAGACTTTCCCCTACATAAATAAAGTATACAACACAGAGTACAGGCCTACTTGGATTCAATAGGTGCAGTGGACAGCCTGTAGATGGCCCCCAGGATTCCTGCCTCCTGGTATTCATGCCCTTATGCATGGTATCTGTCACTAGCTTCCAAGCCATAAAATACTGCAAAGGTGAGAGAATGTATGTGATTATGTATACATGATCACATACACACCCATTGTAGCACTCTCACTCCCTTGCTGGCTTTGAGGAAGCAGGCAGCCAGGGTGGCAAAGCCAATATACCAAGGAACTGTGAATGGCCTCTAAAGGCCAAGGGCAGCCTCCAGCCTCCAGCCAGCAAGAAACTGAAGCCCTCAGTCCTACAGCCTCAAGAAACTGAATCTGCCAACAAGCATGTGAGTTTAGAAACAGACCCATCCCCAGTTGAGCCTCCAGATGAACACCCAGCCCTGACTGATACATTGATACCAGGCTTCCACGAGACCCACCTAAGCCATGAACTAACCCACAGAGACTGTGAGATAACAAATGTGGGTTGTTTTAAGCCACTAAGTTTGTGACAATATTGTTTACACAGCAGTAGATAATTCACTGGGTCTGTGTGGAGGGAGAGCAGGGGAGGAGCAGAGTAGCAAAAGGGGAAATGCATTCAATATTCTTATCTTATCTTATCTTATCTTATCTTATCTTATCTTATCTTATCTTATCTTATTTTCTACATCCAAGTACAATGATTAAATTATTATCAACCACAAGATAAAAAAATAATCGGAGTTAGAGGAAATCAAATTATTTCTTTTAGCTCTACTTTGGCTGAAAGAGAAAAAGTGAAGAAACATATAAGTAGCTTACTTTAAGGCATGCCATATGTAACTTGTAACACAGCTTGTAAAACAAATGAATAAATGCAAGTGAAAAGGACTGGTCAAAAACCCTTTAATTTGCTTCCACCGTATATTTTGTTCTGCTTTTCAATAATGAGCACATTAGCATTTAAGAATTGTAGCACAATCATTGAAATGCAAGCAAAGCCTTTTAATCATCTTCACTCACCACCCCTCTGGGAGGAATAAGAGCTTGCCAGAGGACAACCTACTCTGTCTACTTCTCTTCAAAGACTCCAAAGAGAAGGACATTCAATTACACCACCTTCAGCACCTTCAGGCACTCTGAAACACCATAGTTAGCTGTCTCTGTTGGAAATGCAGGAATATATATATTCTCCTATGATTTTTAAAAGCTAGCTACCGGTGTTGTTGTACACTCTTTTCCAGTCCCCAGCAATCATTCCAATAGGGCGTCCGTGCGGTGCAGAGGCAGTTAGGGTTTGTGTAGTTCTCTGGTTCTCTGTGACTATAATCCCCAAGCCTGGCAAGGATCGTGATAAGTAGCCCGGGCAAATCATCACAGTCAGAAGTTCTGTTTTCTGCTTTGGTAGATTTTCAGAAGAAATAATTGGGATACCATGGGCAATTAATGTGGTCTCTACTTTCTCTCATGTTTTTTGCAGTGTGTGGATTTTGGTTTTTGCTGTAATGTGGCCTTATAAATTAGGTTAAAAAGGAAGTCACTGGAAATCAGGATGTCTGAGAAAAATGATATAATATTTAGTGTTCGTGCTGCTGACCAAGACACTTGGCTTAAAATAAATGATTTTATGAGTAAAAATTTGTTATATAAAACCAGATAAAATAATTTAAATTTTTATAATAAAATGAGGGAAATGATCTTGTAAACATTTTTAACTTGTCCAAACATACACATATTTAGAATATGAAAGCCTTATACAGTATACATACAATACACAAAAATAATTCCACATACTGTATAGGCTTATGTCTGACCTGAAATTAATATGCTAGCCAAAATCAACATTTCAGTATTTAGCAAAAATTATTTGTCTTCAGAGAATTTAGATAAATGTTATGTGTATATGGAAGTCAGGCAAGGGAATGATGGGTGATGGCCAAGAAGTATATGTGGGCAATCTCATTTTTTTTTTTAATTTCAAAAGTAATTGAAACTAATCTTCCTTTTTCTTTCAGTAAATTACCTTTTAACAAATTTAGTCATATACAAAGTGGGGCCATTCCTGGTAAAAATAAGTAAAGGAAGCAAATAACCAAATGTTAAGAGCATCAAGAAATTTGAAGGCATTACTAAGAAATTTATTTTTATTTTTTCTTAAGCAGGCTCCAACGCAGGGTTTGAACTCATGACCCTGAGATCAAGATCTGAATGGAGATCAAGAGTCAGACACTTAACCAACTGAGCCACCCAGAGACCCAGAAATTTCTTTAGAATACTTTATGAAAAAGAAATCTTTTAAGGATTACCCATCATTATTTGAATATTTTCTCTATATTAATAAGCATGTGTGTGCCAGAAAGATAAAGAGCAGGGATGAGAGAGAGAGAGATGTTAATTGATTGCATTCATGAAATGAAAATGTTTCTCTTTTTTTTTAGATTTTATTTATTTATTTGACAGAGAGAAAGAACAAGCAGGGGGAATAGCAGAGGGAGAGGAAGAAGCAGGCTCCCCACTGAGCAGGGAGCCAGATGCGGGGCTCGATCCTGGGACCCTGGGTTCATGACCTGAGCCGAAGGCAGATGCTTAACTGACTGAGCCACCAGGCTCCCTGAAAATAAGTTTCAAAGAAGCACCTATGAGGCAAGCTTGTAAGGGTCTGGTAGAAAACAGAGCAGTGATGGAAAAGTTAAAGGACTGACCATGTGGATGAGATTCAGAACTCCCAAATTTTTAATTTTTTTGGCTTTCTTCCCTCTTCTGCAGCCTGCTTCTATCACTGCCCAGCAAGCACCTGCAGCACGGTGTCCTCCAGAAGAAACAATAAAGGGAAGGTTAAGGCCTTCAGGAAGAAGAACATGACTCATAAACTTCATGACAGTCCTCCAAGGAAAGTAATGGAATATTCATCTCCCTGCAGTGCCTGGCTTCTCTAATGGGAATGAAGACTTGTGTGAAGAGGCTGTGACAAAGGATGCAAAATGGCAGAGACCATCAGGATGGCCCTCCTAGCGCCTCTCTGCCAAACCTCCATTTGCTCACCTTTTCCAGAAGCCGGATATTATCCCACACCTTGCTGCACACCATACACTCAAATGCATCGATGTAGTTGTCCTGGTGGACATCTTGCACTCCCCATTTCCGTTCCCTGAGTGCTGTAAGAAGTCGCGGATTAGAGACCTCACCCTTCAGCTTCCATTCTATGTAGGCCTCGTATAGTCTGTCATCGTGATCCAGTTGTCTGATGTAACTTGCTAGTTCTCTAGGGTGAGCAAATTCTGATACGAGAATAGCACTTCTATTACTCGGGAGCCAGTCTGCAATGCTGGGGGATCCATAATATACAGGGACCACCCCCAGTTTCAGAGGTCTCCAGAACTTCTCAGTGATGTAGTCGTCACACACTGCGTTCTCAAAGGCAAGAATAAACTTATACTGTGCGATGATCCTATAAAAGCCATCGGCATCCATAGAGGCTGGATTTTTCAGCTGCTGAGGGAGATCTTTGTTTCGTAAACACTCACCATAGGAATCGACCTCAATGTAAGTCATCAGCTCTCGAACATAGCTGTCCCTGTCCGACGGTGGGTCACAGTCTGACTGGACGTACACCAGTGGAGCAAGTCTTCTTCGAAGGTTGTTTTTGGACCTCAAAGGGACCAGGTATCGGCGTGACTTCAGGACTTCTACACCCTCCAAGTACTGGGTGGTCAGGGGCAAGTGGGAATGCCGGCTGAACGTGGCAGTGTAGTTGAACAAGGTGATGACTGGCTTGTGGAAGAGCTTATAATTGTTTTTTGGAGACTCTTCGTGAAAAAGGGCCCAGTCATGATGGGCTTTCCGAGGCAGAGGTAAGCTATCTATATTAAAGTCAGTGCCTAGAAGAAGAAAAGAAAATATTAGTACGTGCAAGAGAATTTTAGTGTCCAACTTGGAGTCTACCTGGTAAGATTATAATACAGAGAAGTCTGAAGCTACAAAGAAGCATGTCACAGTGTTGGCAAAGTGCCTGGCAGTCAATCGTGACTCATTCACCCTAGAAACTGCTCAGGGAGAGGAGCACCAAGGAGAGGGACCCTCTTTCTGATTTTATGTTAAGAGAAATGGGAGTAGTGTCTAGCCTGGTTCTAAAGGGAGAATTTATTCCACTGCCTCTGGCAATTAGTTTTTCTTCCCAGAGTGTTGTCTAAGAGAGGGCAGGTGAAATAAAGAGATATGGGGGCCTGGGTGGCGCAGTCGTTAAGCATCTGCCTTCGGCTCAGGTCATGATCCCGGGGTCCTGGGATCAAGCCCCACATGGGGCTCCCTGCTTGGCGGGAAGCCTGCTTCTCCCCCTCCCACTCCCCCTGCTTGTGTTCCTGCTCTCATTATCTCTCTCTGTCAAATAAATAAATAAATAAAATCTTTAAAAAAGAAAGAAAGCAATAGACAATTCTTATAAAAAAGAAAAGAGCGAGAGAAAAAAAGCCAAAAAGGGGAAAGCAACCAGCCTGGCAGAATGGTGCACTGAAAAAAAAGTGAAATCATGCAGAAGTTGCCAGAATAAATATGCAGGATAGATTTTTTTTTCATCCAAAATGATCGATTTCAACAAAGTGCAATGAATCAATCACAGTCAAAATGGTAGACAAGAGGCTTTTAAAGACAAAACGGCTGATAATAGCACTATGCTACAGACCACTGCAGGATGGACATGAATTAACCAGCACATCAAGAAATAAAGAAGGCATAACAGGATTATAATTATGAGTGATTCTAGCTTCCACAGGATTAATTGAGAAACCCTTGAAACATGATCATGTGCAGACAGAAGTGATGGATGTGGTGAACAGATGTTTCCTGACAGCGTGGATGGAGACTCAATCAGGAAGACGTCATTTCTATAACCGAGAAACAATTAAGACAATACCGCAATATGTAACACCAAATTTCTAAAGTGTTTCTGACACTGAAGATTCTGTGGCCCCTGATTTGAGTTTTTAAATATAAGGAAATGGCCAAAAAAAAAAAAAAATCCATCTGCCACCCTTCACTGGGGGGAGAAAAAGGCCCAAATAAATGCTTCCAATGGAATAAAACATATTCTCTGGTAGAATTCATAACAATTAATTATTTCATGCTCATGCACACTCTCTCAAATAAATATATACTCTTTGGTGCCAACAGTACATCAATGAGAAATCAATTAATCAAGAAAGGCTTTTAAACAATTAAAGACTGAATAAAATTATGTTGGAGGACATATACTGAGCACAGAGAAGTTGCTGAACAAAGTATGACTGTCTTGATACCAGGCTTTTATTCTCAATGATCAGGAATGGAAGACTAACATATAAAAGTGGTTATGTATTCATTTACTTAGCATTTGCTATATTTGCCCTTTAGCATCAAAAAGAATGCTCATCTACACACCTGCTATGTAATGGCATATAGAGTTAAGTGGTCAGAAAGGTTAACAGACAAACGTGAAGACATGAAAGAGAAGCAAATTTGAGGAGAAAAGCAATTTATTGCATGAAGTGGTTGCTGGTCAGCTGGTCAAGGATGGGAACAGGAACCCACCCACTTGAGTTAGAATGGAAAGTTTCCACTGAAGGCAAAACAAAAATCCAGGTCGTTTGCCTGGGATAGGAAGAACTAGAGTCCAATCCATAGGAGTCAGACGAGGGATCAAGATGTAAGATTAAGATTGGAGGGGTATGCGGACGCCTGGGTGGCTCAGTCAGTTAAGCTTGTGCCTTCGGCTCAGGTCATGATCCCAGGGTCCTGGGATCGAATCCCACAACGGACTCCTTGCTCAGCGGGGAGACTGTTTCTCCCTCTACCTGCCACTCCCCCTGCTTTTGCTCTCTCGCTCTCTGTCTCTCTCTGACAAATAAATAAAATCTTTAAAAAAAAAATCGGAGGGGTATGATTAAAACAAAAGTGGGTCTAGAATTGGGGGGGGCAGGCACAGGTGTCTTGAGGGAGTGACTCAGACCCCAGGGGCTGTCCGCTGCTGCTATATGGCACATGCATGATTCTTTCTTTGCCTCACCCTGGGTGTGCCACAGCAAAGACCCAAAATGCAGAGCAGGGAAGCAGCAAGACACAACGCCTGCCTCCTGTGCTTTGGAGAATGGAGAGGGCCTGGGTTTCATCTCTGCTCATCCACATCAGTAAAGTGTAACAGGCACTAAAAATGGCTATGTGTAGACCTTTCTGTGGCCAGTTTCTAGGTCCGCTCAGATTGTATTGATAATATGAATAGGACTTGAAACTGGTACCAATTATGAGCCATGAGCCCTTCATTCATTATAACTAGGAGATGAGAGCTTACCAGCTCATTATACCTTCAGCCAAGTTGCTACTGGAACCTCAATGTTGGAAGGAAGGGAAGAAGATCGCAGGGTCCCTTCCATATGCAATCTATGGTAGTAAAAGAAGCCTGCAGAATCTAAGCAAGAAACATTTATTTATATTCATGCTCTAAAAAAAAAACACAGCTAACTGAACATGATAAAAATATATGTAAAAATAATATAAATAAATAAAATCTTTGTTTAAAAAGGTGGGGGAAAAGAACACAGCTTTTTTTTATTTTTTTTTATTTTTTAAAGATTTTATTTATTTATTTGAGAGAGAGAGAATTAGAGAGAGAGAAAGCACATGAGGGGGGGAAGGGTCAGAGGGAGAAGCAGACTACCTGCTGAGCAGGGAGCCCGATGCGGGACTCGATCCTGGGACTCCAGGATCATGACCTGAGCCGAAGGCAGTCGCTTAACGAACTGAGCCACCCAGGCGCCCCCACAGCTTTTTTTTAAATGAGTGTGAGGTTCTAGTACATCCATCTGAATTCTGTTTAGTTTGTAGGAGTGGGGTCATCTTTAAAAGTGGGGGAATGCCTCTTTAACAGAGAAGCAAATTATGCCATTTGCAACGACATGGATGGAACTGGAGGGTATTATGCTGAGCGAAATGTCAATCAGAGAAAGACATGTATCATATGACCTCACTGATATGAGGAATTCTTAATCTCAGGAAACAAACTGAGGGTTGCTGGAGTGGTGGGGGGTGGGAGGGATGGGGTGGCTGGGTGATAGACATTGGGGAGGATACATGCTATGGTGAGCGCTGTGAATTGTGCAAGACTGTTGAATCACAGATCTGTACTTCTGAAACAAATAATACATTATATGTTAAAATAAAGAAGAAGAAGATAACAGGAAGGGAAGAATGAAGGGGGGGGAAATTGGAACGAGAGACGAACCATGAGAGACTATGGACTCTGAGAAACAAACTGAGGGTTCTAGAGGGGAGCAGGGATGGGGGATGGGTTAGCCTGGTGATGGGTATTAAAGAGGGCACGTACTGCATGGAGCACTGGGTGTTATATGCAAACAATGAATCATGGAACACTACATCAAAAGCTAATGATGTAATGTATGATGATTAACATAACATAATAAAAAAATAATAATAAAAAAAACAGAGAGGCAAGTTAAGAAGACCTAACTTTCCAGAAACATTTCCCATTATTTGTTACCTTAAAAAGTATTTCCTAGCTACTTCCCTACGATACATACATAATACACACAGACATATAGATACACCCAAAATCACATTAAAATAGGTTTTTTTAATCAGATTCTTCCAAACTAAAATTTTCTGGGAAAGATTTAAAAAATATGGGCGCCTGGGTGGCTCAGTCGGTGAAGCGTCTGCCTTCGGCTCAGGTCATGATCCTGGGGTCCTGGATTCGAGTCCCGCATCGGGCTCCTTGCTCTGCGGGGAGCCTGCTTCTCACTCTCCTCCCCACTTGTGCTCTCTCCCACTATCTCTGTCTCTCTCTCTCAAATAAATAAAATCTAAAAAGAAAAATTAAAAAAATAAATAAATAATAAAAAATATGGCATTTTGCCCAGTGAGCTCCTCCCCTAAACCTACAGCTTCAGATTGTTAACACTTGAGAAAACTGAAATGAGGTGTGGGCGGAGCAAGATGGCGGAGGAGTAGGAGACCTAGATTTCATCTGGTCTCAGGGATTCAGCTGAATAGGGATCAAACCATTCTGAACACCTACGAACTCAACAGGAGATCGAACAGGAGAGTAGCAACAACTCTCTGAACAGAGAAGCAACCACTTACTGGAAGGTAGGACGTGCAGAGAAGTGAATCAGAGGCGATATTCGGGAGGATAGACGGCGGGGGAGGGGCCTCCGCCGGCGGCTTCTGGCAAGTGATAGAGCCGCGGAGCACAAAATCGGACCTTTTAGAAGTTGGCTTGGCGGAGGGACGTCGCTGCAGTGGCTAAGAGGGGGGTGGAATCCTCCCGGGACAGTGTGGTCTCAGGACCCTTGGGGTCACAGAGAGACCAGGGGTGCCTGAGTGCGCCAGAGCTCCCAGGTATCAGAGCGGGGAAGCCGGCTGCAGAGACGGAGCAGAGTCGCGGGCTCTCAGCTCGGGGTTGCCATAAACTGTGATCCGCAGCCCAGTCGGGGCACGGCTCCTCCAGCAGGGACCCAGCAGGCGGCAGATCCGGGGAGACTCCCCTTCCTTACCGGGGAGGAGCGGTGCGGGAACGCACTGCAGGGATCTGCTGGGTTTGGAGACTCTGCGCGGGGTCGGGTGCCAGAGATAGCAACGCTCGATCACAGGCCGGGTGAGCACGGAGTGCGGCCGGAGACCGGGGACACAGGAGTGACTGACAGCTTTTCTCTGGTGGCGCACTGAGGAGGGGGCCCCGAGTTTTCAGCTCCTCCGGGTGGAGATTGGGAGGCCACCATTTCTGCCCTGGTTCTCCAAGGCTGTACCGAGAGCTTGCAGGGAACAAAAGCTCCTGAGAGCAAACCAGAGCAGCTTCCTTAGCCCGGACCGACAAGGGCGGGGCAATTCCGCCTCTGGCAAAGACATTTGGAAACCACAGCAACAGGCGCCTCCCCCAGAAGATCAGCACAAACAGCCAGCAAGCCAAGACCAAGTTGATCGATCAAGGAGAATGGGAGAACTCCAGCGCTAGGGGAATACTGCACATAGATTCATGGCTTTTTTTTTTTTTTTTACCATGATTCATTATTTCATCAAAGTTAATTTTTGTTGACTGTTTTTTTTTTTATTTTCTTTTTCCCTTTTTCAACCAACATTTTATCAATCCCTTTTTAAAAAAAAAAACATTTTTTATTTTTCATTTTTAGAGTCATATTTTATCCCTTCATAGTAGTTACCCTTATTTTTGGCATATATATATAAGTTGTTCTCTCTTTAAAATTTTGAGGTACAGTTTCTTCTAACAGATCAAAAGATACCCTAAATCACTAGTGTATGGCTTTGTTCTAGTCTCCTGCCTGATCACATTCTCTCCCTTTTTCCTTTTTTTTTTCTTAAATCTTCTTTCTTTTTTCAAACAACTTATCTTACCAAGTCCTTTTATAAAATCTTTTATAATTTTCATCTTTACAGTCATCTTCCATCCCTTCATTGTATCAACCCTTATTTTGTACATATATGTCTTGCTTCCTTTAAAATTTTAGGAGGCACTTTTTTCTAACAGACCAAAATACGCCCAAAATCTAGTGTGTGGCACTGATCTATGCACTAGCCTGATCATATTTGATCATATTCTGCTTTTTTTGTATTGTTTTGTTTTTGTTTTTATCTTTTTTTTTCTTTTTTTTTCTTTTTTTTTTCTCTTTCTTTTTTCTTTCTTTCCCTTTCTTTTCCCCTGGTTTCAGGTCTTTTCTGATTTGTATACAGCATATTTGCTGGGGACGTTGTAAACCTGTTAGCATTTTGTTCTCTCATTCATCTATTCTCCTCTGGACAAAATGACAAGACGAAAGAAATCACCTCAGCAAAAAGAACAAGAGGTAGTACCGTCAGCCAGGGACCTACTCAATACGGACATTAGTACGATGTCGGACCTAGAGTTCAGAATCATGACTTTAAAGATACTAGCTGGGCTTGAAAAAAGCGTGGAAGTTATTAGAGAAACCCTTTCTGGAGAAATAAAAGAATTAAAATCTAACCAAATCGAAATCAAAAAGGCTATTGATGAGGTGCAATCAAGAACGGGGGCACTAAATGCTAGGATAAATGAGGCAGAAGAGAGAATCAGCGATATAGAAGACCAAATGATGGAAAATAAAGAGGCTGAGAAAAAGAGAGAGAAACAACTACAGGATCACGAGGGCAGAATTCGAGAGATAAGTGATACGATAAGACGAAACAACATTAGAATAATTGGGATCCCAGAAGAAGAAGAGAGAGAGAGAGGGGCAGAAGGTATATTGGAGCAAATTATAGCAGAGAACTTCCCTAATGTGAGGAAGGAAACAGGCATTAAAATCCAGGAGGCACAGAGAACCCCTCTCAAAATCAATAATAATAGGGCAACACCCCGACATCTAATAGTAAAACTTACGAGTCTCAGAGACAAAGAGAAAATCCTGAAAGCAGCTCGGGAGAAGAGATATGTAACCTACAACGGTAGAAACATTAGATTGGCAACAGACCTATCCACAGAGACCTGGCAGGCCAGAAAGGACTGGCAAGATATCTTCAGAGCACTAAACGAGAAAAATATGCAGCCAAGAATACTATATCCAGCTAGGCTATCATTGAAAATAGAAGGAGAGGTAAAAAGCTTCCAGAACAAACAAAAACTAAAGGAATTTGCAAACACGAAACCAGCCCTCCAAGAAATATTGAGAGGGGTCCTCTAAGCAAAGAGAGAACCTAAAAGCAGCAAAGAGCAGAAACGAACACAGACAACAGACAGTTAACAGTCACCTTACAGGTAATACAATGGCACTAAATTCATACCTTTCAATAGTTACCCTGAATGTAAATGGGCTAAATGCCCCAATCAAAAGACACAGGCTATCAGATTGGATTAAAAAACAAGACCCATCCATATGCTGTCTGCAAGAGACTCATTTTAGACGCAAAGACACCCCCAGATTGAAAGTGAGAGGGTGGAAAACCATTTACCATGCTAATGGACACCAAAAGAAAGCTGGGGTGGCAATCCTTATATCAGACAAACTAGATTTTAAAACAAAGACTGTAATAAGAGATGAGGAAGGACACTATATCCTACTGAAAGGGTCTATCCAACAAGAAGATCTAACAATTGTAAATATCTATGCCCCGAACATGGGAGCAGGCAATTATATAAGGCGATTAATAACAAAAGCAAAGAAACACATTGACAACAATACGATAATAGTGGGGGACTTTAACACCCCCCTGACTGAAATGGACAGATCATCTAAGCAAAAGATCAACAAGGAAATAAAGACTTTAAATGACACACTGGACCAAATGGACTTCACAGACATATTCAGAACATTCCATCCCAAAGCAACGGAATACACATTCTTCTCTAGTGCCCATGGAACATTCTCCAGAATTGATCACATCCTAGGTCACAAATCAGGTCTCAATCGGTACCAAAAGATTGGGATCATTCCCTGCATATTTTCAGACCACAATGCTTTGAAACTAGAACTCAACCACAAGAGGAAAGTCGGAAAGAACTCAAATACATGGAGGCTAAAGAGCATCCTACTAAAGAATGAATGGGTCAACCAAGAAATTAAAGAAGAATTAAAAAAATTCATGGAAACCAATGAAAATGAGAACACAACTGTTCAAAATCTTTGGGATACAGCAAAGGCAGTCCTGAGAGGAAAGTATATAGCAATACAAGCATTTCTCAAGAAACAAGAAAGGTCTCAAATACACAACCTAACCCTACATCTAAAGGAGCTGGAGAAAGAACAGCAAATAAAGCCTAAACCCAGCAGGAGAAGAGAAATCATAAAGATCAGAGGAGAAATCAATGAACTAGAAACCAAAAGAACAGTAGAACAGATCAACGAAACTAGGAGCTGGTTCTTTGAAAGAATTAACAAGATTGATAAACCCCTGGCCAGACTGATCAAAAAGAAAAGAGAAATGACCCAAATCAACAAAATCATGAATGAAAGAGGAGAGATCACAACCAACACCAAAGAAATACAAACAATTATAAGAACATATTATGAGCAACTCTATGCCAGCAAATTAGATAACCTGGAAGAAATGGGTGCATTCCTAGAGATGTATCAACTACCAAAATTGAACCAGGAAGAAATAGAAAACCTGAACAGACCTATAACCACTAAGGAAATTGAAACAGTCATCAAAAATCTCCCAAGAAACAAAAGCCCAGGGCCAGATGGCTTCCCAGGGGAATTCTATCAGACATTTCAAGAAGAATTAATACCTATTCTCCTGAAACTGTTCCAAAAAATAGAAATGGAAGGAAAACTTCCAAACTCATTTTATGAGGCCAGCATTACCTTGATCCCAAAACCAGACAAAGACCCCATCAAAAAAGAGAATTACAGACCAATATCCTTGATGAACATGGATGCAAAAATTCTCATCAAAATACTAGCCAATAGGATCCAACAGTACATTAAAAGGATTATTCACCATGACCAAGTGGGATTTATTCCTGGGCTGCAAGGCTGGTTCAACATCCGCAAATCAATCAACGTGATACAATACATTAACCAAAGAAAGAACAAGAATCATATGATCCTCTCAATAGATGCAGAAAAAGCATTTGACAAAGTACAGCATCCTTTCTTGATCAAAACTCTTCAGAGTATAGGGATAGAGGGTACATACCTCAATATCATAAAAGCCATCTATGAAAAACCTACAGCGAATATCATTCTCAATGGGGAAAGGCTGAGAGCCTTTCCCCTAAGGTCAGGAACGCGGCAGGGATGTCCACTCTCACCACTGCTATTCAACATAGTATTAGCAGTCCTAGCCACAGCAATCAGACAACAAAAAGAAATCAAAGGCATCCAAATCGGCAAAGAGGAAGTCAAACTCTCACTCTTTGCAGATGATACGATACTGTATGTGGAAAACCCAAAAGTCTCCACCCCAAAACTGCTAGAACTCATACAGGAATTCAGTAAAGTAGCAGGATATAAAATCAATGCACAGAAATCAGTGGCATTCCTATACACCAACAAGACAGAAGAGAGACAAATCAAGGAGTCTATCCCATTTACAATTGCACCCAAAACCATTAGATACCTAGGAATAAATCTAACCAAAGAGGCAAAGGATCTGTACTCAGAAAACTATAAAATACTCATGAAAGAAATTGAAGAAGACACAAAGAAATGGAAAAACGTTCCATGCTCATGGATTGGGAGAATCAACATTGTGAAGATGTCAATGCTACCTAGAGCAATCTACACATTCAATGCAATCCCCATCAAAATACCATCCACTTTTTTCAAAGAAATGGAACAAATAATCCTAAAATTTGTATGGAACCAGAAGAGACCCAGAATAGCCAGAGGAATACTGAAAAAGAAAAGCAGAGCTGGTGGCATCACAATTCCGGACTTCCAGCTCTATTACAAAGCTGTCATCATAAAGACTGTATGGTACTGGCACAAAAACAGACACATAGATCAATGGAACAGAATCGAGAGCCCAGAAATGGACCCTCAACTCTATGGTCAACTTATTTTTGACAAAGCAGGAAAGAATGTCCAATGGCAAAAAGACAGTCTCTTCAACAAATGGTGTTGGGAAAATTGGACAGCCACATGCAGAAGAATGAAACTGGACCATTTCCTTACACCACACACAAAAATAGACTCCAAATGGTTGAAAGACCTAAACGTGAGACAGGAGTCCATCCAAATCCTAAAGGAGAACACAGGTAGCAACCTTTTCGACCTTAGCCGCAGCAACTTCTTCCTAGAAACATCGCCAAAGGCACGGGAAGCCAGGGCAAAAATGAACTATTGGGATTTCATCAAGATAAAAAGCTTTTGCACAGCAAAAGAAACAGTCCACAAAACCAAAAGACAACCGACAGAATGGGAGAAAATATTTGCAAATGACATATCAGATAAAGGGCTAGTATCCAAAATCTATAAAGAACTTATCAAACTCAACACCCAAAGAACAAATAATCCAATCAAGAAATGGGCAGAAGACATGAACAGACATTTCTCCAAAGAAGACATCCAAATGGCCAACAGGCACATGAAAAAGTGCTCAACATCGCTCGGCATCAGGGAAATCCAAATCAAAACCTCAATGAGATACCACCTCACACCCGTCAGAATGGCTAAAATTAACAAGTCGGGGAACGACAGATGTTGGCAGGGATGTGGAG
This sequence comes from Eumetopias jubatus, assembly GCF_037043125.1. Taxonomy (NCBI): domain Eukaryota; kingdom Metazoa; phylum Chordata; class Mammalia; order Carnivora; family Otariidae; genus Eumetopias; species Eumetopias jubatus. Next base: position 30,841,783 of record NW_028274808.1, read on the forward strand.
AAAGGGGAACCCTCCTACACTGTTGGTGGGAATGCAAGCTGGTGCAACCCCTCTGGAAAACAGTATGGAGGTTCCTCAAACAGTTGAAATTAGAGCTACCGTTCGATCCAGCAATTGCACTACTGGGTATTTACCACAAAGATACAAATGTAGGGACCCGAAGGGGTACGTGTACCCCAATGTTTATAGCAGCAATGTCCACCATAGCCAAACTGTGGAAAGAGCCAAGATGCCCATTGACAGATGAATGGATAAAGAAGATGTGGTATATTTACACAATGGAATATTATGCAGCCATCAAAAGGAATGTGATCTTGCCATTTGCAATGATGTGGATGGAACTGGAGGGTGTTATGCTGAGTGAAATAAGTCAATCAGAGAAAGACATGTATCACATGACCTCACTGATATGAGGAATTCTTAATCTCAGGAAACAAACTGAGTGTTACTGGAATGGTTGGGGGTGGGAGGGATGGGGTGGCTGGGTGATAGGCATTGGGGAAGGTATGTGCTACGGTGAGCGCTGTTAATTGTGCAAGACTGTTGAATCACAGATCTGTACTTCTGAAACAAATAACGCAACATATTTTAAGAAAAAAGAAAAAGAAGAAGATAACAGGAGAGGAAGAAAAGGGGAGTATGTCAGAGGGGGAGACGAACCATGAGAGATGATGGACTCTGAAAAACAAACTGAGGGTTCTAGAGGGGAGGGGGGTAGGGGGATGGGTTAGCCTGGTGATGGGTATTGAGGAGGGCACGTTCTGCATGGAGCACTGGGTGTTATGAACAAACAATGAATCATGGAACACTGCATCAAAAACTAATGATGTAATATATGGTGATTAACATAACAATAAAAAATTAAAAAATTAAAAAAAAGAGAATACTGAAATGAGAACCATAACAGACTTAAAATACAGTTGACCTTTGCATAACACAGACCTGAATGTCATGGGTCCACTTACATGTGGATTTTTTTCAATAAATACAGTATACAGTACTGTAAATGTATTTTTGTTTGTTTTTCTTAATAACATTGTCTTTTTTCTAGCTTACCTTATTGTAAGAATATAGTATATAATACACGTAATATACAAACTATGTGTCAACCAACGGTTTATATTATCAGCAAGGCTTCCAGTGAACAGTAGGCTATTAGTAGTTAAGTTTTGGGGGTCCAAAGTTAGACCCAGGTTTTTGACTGTGTCGGGGGGTTGGCGCCCCTAACCCCAGCATTGTTCAAGGTTTCACACTGTTCTTCACTGAGGAGATCATGGTCTAGAATATGAGTGACGATACTGAACAACGTCTATATGTGTGACTCAGGAGACAACTGAGTTATTTTGCTCTCTCCAACTCTAGGGCACTGCCCACTATAACAAGAGTTGGAACACGGAAAGAAATAAAACTCAATTACACAATGGTGATCCATAAAAAATGTGACTAACTTGCAGGTGATTAGCTCACTAGTTGCCCACAGTCATCTGCACTCCCTCTCGTATTTAACAACTTTGGATTCAAACTTTCATTTCTCTGGGTGATTTTGTGTTTACTGAATATTGACAAATTTATTTGTTCCCTTAAATAACAGCTGACACATAGATCTTAAGCACTAAAGTGCACTGTAAAGGGAATTGCAACTTGGAATACAAATGGAATAAAGTTAATGCCAGCAAATGAAGCCAGATTGCTAACTACGGAGCTGTAATTTGAAGTGGCAGACAAGCAGAAGAGCGACAGTACTTTATGATATGTTTATGGACTCCTTTTCTTCTGCATGGGCATAGGTTCTTTTTTTATTATTCCCACCCAGACTGGTGAAAACAGAGGGCAACATGTATTAGTAACCCCACTTTACTAACAAAGTTGGAGTCATTTATCTAGAACTCAAAACCCCTGGTGGGGACCAGAGTTTTCAGACCAGCTAACGCTAAAGAGCCAGAAAGATCACTGGCCCCCGCTACAATGCTGATTCTTTTGAATGACTTGCTCCTGGCACTCCCAGGCACACCCACCAAAATATTACCAAGCTTAAACCCAGCCCACTCGGGAAGACACATGCCTTCATCAGGAAAACAAAAATGCCCCCTACCCCAAAATGTCCTCCGGAGGTAATCCCTGTTTTTAAAAAGAATTCTGCCCTAAAACTGTGCACCCCATAAAGAGTACCCCAATAGAGGAAACTAAAACTTTGGGGAGAAAACAATTTAGACCATATATTAATATCCATTATTTGCATGGTTCATGGCTATTTTAAAAGCCCATTTCACATGAATTTTCTCGACCTACCCACACAACCCCATCAGGTCTCTTATTTTCTCTAAGGTTCTGAGGGTTAGCTAAAGATGAGAAGGAATGGTGCTGGCCCATGGGAAAGACCCCGATCACCACAGGTGAAATTCTAACCAAAGGCCATCTAGGCACCCGCCATAGACAAGCCTCTGCTGGTTGCCTGGTTCCAGCCAAGTCGGGGGACAGGGAGCAGGCCACTGGACTCCAAACACACTCATACTAACTTCTAGACTGGTATTCTCCCTTCTTCGCCCACCATCTCTCTTCATGAGTCCTTCTGCCTGCCCTTAATCAATTTTGCATCATGGAGCCTTCTCTCAATTATACCTGTTCAATTAAGTACCTGTTCATTCTGCCCCCCTGGGCCTGGAAATTTCTCAAGTTCCTTTACTGGGCCTGTGCTCTAGGCCAGTCGGTAACTCTGTAGCCCCTTCCTGGCAGTGAAGGGCCTGAGGCAAGAATACAGAGTCCCGAGGACCATATGCCTCAACACTCAACGGCTATAAATCAATCTAACAAGTGTTGAGTGTTTTATCTTTCCACCTTATTCGTGGATTTTTTTTAAAAACGTGCAAAGCCACAGTTCACACCAAATGTGGAGAACACATATTCAAAATCTACGTGGTTTTCTGTCCTAAGGCATGATTCTTGGGGCCTGGCACAGGGTGGAAGGAGAAGGGAGATGTTCTCCTTCGTTTGCTGACAGCCTCACCTCACCCCCCAAACCTTCCCTTCCACTCACTCAGCACCACCCCAGGTGAGACACCATTTTCTCTTCCTCTTCCACTCCTGGCCTGTCCCGGGTCTTGCCCCTCCCTGTCCCCACTGTCCAGGGGCCTCCTAAAGCTCCTGAGTTCCTCAGCTGAGAGTGCCCACCATCCCTGCCGGCATCAGCCTTTAGAGTCTTACAAAGGAACCTGCGGCTAGAAGGCCAAGCTCAAATTGAGAACTCTCCGGTTCCTGAGTTCCAACCTAGAGTGCAGGGGTGCCTGCACCCCTTTCCCTTCCACCCTCGGCTCTGAGCCACACCGTGAGGGACCCTGTGACACAGACCTGGATGCCTCAACCCGCAAGTCCAAATTCTGTGCTGACAAAAACTCCCTCTCTGACCAAATTTAATCAGGCTCCTCTGAGACCTCCTCTCGCCACGCCTCACCATGGCCGGCCACCCCGCCCTCAGCCTGCAGAGCCCAGATTCGGCAAAGAATCCTGCCATGTTGGTTTGCTGATAATCCCCTGCCTGTACCTGATATCTGACCAAGTTCTTCATCCCCTCACACCTGATGTCCAAGTCCTTGGCCTGCCTCTAGCATGAATCCTAAAGCCAGTTTAGCAAACAGCTTTCTGCCCCTACTATCCTCTTAGTAACCTCCCATCCACTGATGGCCCCATGCGGCTGGTTGGCTAGACATCCTCGGCTGTCTTTGCTACATTCAGAGTTGAGCTCAGCTCTAGACTGAAATCTCTCTCCTCTACTACAGTAGCTCGAATAAAATCTCTCTTAACAAGTATCCACTGTAAAACTTCTCTTTTACATTCTACACCTTTGCAGTCACCCCCTGGTCAACCTTGAAGCCCAGGGGTGCATACTAGCAGCTTGGGAGGATAAACCAGAGAAGTGGCCGATGCGGGCTCTGGAAGTGGCCTCCGCTTTGGCCTTTGGGGCAGGGAATTCTGGGGTCTTGGTACTGGGAGTGTGATGTCTAAGGGGGAGGCATGGGCTCTGTGGCTACAAGGGCGCATCGGACCTTAGTCCATGAACTCCTCGCCCTGAATGAAGGGGCACAGCTGGACAAAGCCTGAGTGGATCCCTCCTGGCCGAGTCCAAAAGCCCCATTGCCCAAATTTAAGTTGCCAATCATCCTTCCCAAGTACGGTTGCTTGGAGGTTAGAATTCATGCTCTGGCATAACAGGAACAAGGACACAAATTCAGATTTAAAACCTCTGAACAATGACATCCAATGTGGTGGGCAGGAGAAGGGGCAGGAGGGATGATTACTTCTTCCTTTTAGCATATTTCCCCAAAATGCTTCCTTTTCAGTGATTTATTCTAAAATATGTCAACATGACTGTTGTTCCATTCCCACTCAGGTTTTAACCAAACCTAGTTACTGATAGATCCTAAATTTATACTCTATCCAGATTGTTCCCCTGAGCTTCAACTAGATATCTAAGAGCATGCTAGAAATATCGACTTGGATAACCCAGAGAAAATCACCAATTACCATGCCCTGACTAAACTAGCCACCTTCCCCTAAAGCCCGATCCTTTTTGTGTCTTCTTTTTCTCCACTGACATTACCACCAAGGTTGGTTTGAGCCTCTTAGAGAAAGCTAGGTGCTCTACCTTTTGAATATAACCCTTTCTTTGCTTTTTCCCTTTTAAAATACATGTCAGGTGCACAGAATTGGGTTAACTATAATCTTTGGTACACGGAACACTTACTCCAATGAGCCAAGTATAAACTTACAGAAATTTTCGTTGCTACAACACACAACTCCAGAATGTATAAAGGAGCTGCCACCCAAAGCACATGGCCCAGAGATCTGAGCAATCCCTAAAACTTTCGCATGCTAGACCAACACTATATGTGATCAGACAAAGTTGCTTTTTACGAGCATTTTTTTCCTGGAGTGACTTGAAACATACCAATTACAAATTCCTATGAGAACAAAACATCATGCACGTGGAAGATTTTACTCTTTTTTATAAAATTTTTTAAACAATTTCCACCAAAATAGATCCATGAGTCGATGCTTTATATAAATCTATCATGAAAGCAGAGAATTTAAAGATTTTATTTGTTTATTTTTAGAGAAAGAGAGTGCGCTCAAGTTGGGGGGGAGTCGGGGGGGGGCAGAGGGAGAGGGAGAGAGAGAATCCCAAGAAGACTCCCCACTGAACACAGAGTCCAAGGTGGGGCTTGACCTCACAACCCTGAGATCACGACCTGAGCTGAAATCAAGAGTCAGACATTTAACCAGCCGAGCCACCCAGGCACCCCCCGAAAGCAGAGAATTTAAGGCAGAGACCCTCTCTCGGGTGGAGACTAGTTTCTTCCAGATACGCTAAATGTCCCCTAATGGACCACACATTCCTTTGGGAATTGAAATGCTAGGCTTAGTATTACAATGGTTTTTGCCCAAGTTTACAGTACTCTCAGCTACAGCGGGGTTCACAGAAAGCACAGAGGGACCTGAGCTCTTTTTTCTAAAAGGAGGTCATGTTAGTTACTGGCTTGTTAGTTTCTCAGCTCCATTCCTACCTCTGTGTGTTTCGCTCTGCACTGAAGGGGGCGGACACCCTGCAAACTTCATTTCTCAGGATCCATCCCTTGCTGACTGGCTTGCATTTAGGTCCTGCCAATGGAGCACTGTAGGGGGACTGGGAAGTAGAAGGGCAAGAAGGAGCCTCTTCCTAAAGGCTTCTCCTGTGGCAGAGAGAGCAGTTAAGGACCTGGGAATGTGACTGCATCAAGTTGCAGTGGAGACGCCAGGCATGTAGACTTTGGGGACAGCCACGGTGGCAGTGGCAATGACCTGGGAGTGCCAGCTCACGGGTTCCTGCTCACCTCCAACAGCGGGTCCTTGGACACCACTGTCCCACACTCTGGGTAAAACAATCTCCCCCGGTGCTTCTCCAGCCCAGGGGTGGTAGCGGTCTCCCATTATTCATTCTGCATAACTTGCCCTCCCTTCCTTTGCTCCACTAGCCCTTCAAAGCCTTCGCAACCAATCCCCATAATAAATTCCCATTGTCTGAAACACCTAGAGCAATTTCTTTTTCCCTATCAAACACTGATTAATACAGAAGTCCATTTCAAAACCTTGAGACTCCATCCGATGGCAATTTATTATTCCAGGTTCTGTTGCAGGTTTTTTCTTGCTCCCTTAACTCCTGCTTTTCCTAAAAATACTACGTTTCTTCACAGTTCTCACCCCCTTGTTATCACCATCCCAGCCTTCCAGTTCCCCCTCTCCGTTTATTTCTCTCTCAGTCCATCTGGTGAGAATGGGGAAGGAGAAAAAAATGCAAGCCTCCCGTTTAAGAAGGGAAAATACAAAATCAGAAAATGAGGCTCCCTTGACGAGAGGAACCATCAAATTATTTGAAACCAAAAGCACGTGGCTCCTTCAGGTACTGTGTTGTAAATGCCTTCTCCGAGCTGCTAACTAAAACATACAGAATACTGATGACCCACATAGCTACAAGGAAGGGTGAGGGAGAAAGCCAAGACCTCCAGTAAAACTCCATTTGACCAAATTCCACCTTTTGTCACAAACTCCAAATCCTCTCCACTGTGTTTCTTGACCTTCAATGTAACAAAGAGATGAAGACTTTCTTGTCGCTGCAGATCTAACTACAGAGCCTTTTACCCATCGGAAATGAAAATTTCTGTGGCTAAAAGATGTTAAAGCTCAAGAAACAATGGGCATATTGGCTAGCAACGGCTCATAAATCACATGTATTGCTAATTGCCGCAGCCACGGCCAAACTCACGGTGGCCTCAACGAGTGTGTTCTCATTTCCTGCCTCGGATTAAATCATTTGCTTCATGAAGCTCAAAGGACTTCCAGTGCTTGAGATAACTCTACAATTGCTAGCTCCCTGCTACTTTTGTCTGCAATAAGCTTAACAGCAAATTAAGGTACTTCTGACAGCGTCTACACCTAAACACAAAAGGGAATTCCATTTCTTCCATGGTAATAATTAGAACAAGTGAGAAGAGGAAGAAGGAACCAGAGCAGGAGTGACAGTCTGCAGAGCAGCCTAAGGCACTGCCCTCCCCGCCCCCACCCCCGGGAGACAGGAGCTGCGGTGTCACCCAGGGCTTGTTGACAAAGCCACTTCAGAGAGTTCTCTGCTGAAGCCCTCACTTGAGAATTCCATGGCAAGGCTACATAACCCTGGATTAGGGTTCGTGATCTCTCTCAAGGCATGTGAAGAATTTATTCTTCGTTATTAAAAGCCACATTAGGGCGTCTCTGGGTCTCGCATTCTGATTCGATTGTAGCCAACATACCTGGAGACAGGAGACACAACCACTGACTCAGAGAAGCGGGGCCACTCCTAAAAGGCAAGGTTTTACTGAGTTCTGCTATTTGGAAAGCATTAAACTGGGAACTCTGTGGCTTCAAAGATGAACAAAATAAGCTCCAGGGATCTTATGATTATGAATGTAAATGTTAAGCCATTAGCTGAAATTCAAAGTAGAATAACAGCAATGCAAATAGCCCTAGCAGGAGAAAGAATGGAATAATTATTTCTGACTGGTTAGAATTTGGGGCTGAACTGCTTATAGGTACATAAAAAAAAAAAGCAATTAAAAAAATAAATAAAACTCAATTATTAACTCAAGGCAAACAAGTAATCAGTGAACTAGCTGGTTCATCTATGAATATCATTTGCATAGTCATAAAAATGTAGAGTGAATACTGATCCATCCAATACAATAATATAAGTGGACGGCGGGGATACGAGATCGCTGAGTGAGCAAGTGGAAGAGGGTAAAAGAATAAACCCTCATCTTCCAAGACAGAGTCCGTAGATAATGCCTAATACTGAAAAACCATTAAATAGTCCTGCCACCATGTTATTTCGAGATCTGGGGGTAACAACCAAAAAAGTCATCAGATATATACAAGTCTTGAGTGGTTGGTCACCTGAAGAGCTAACTCCTTACTCCTCAAACTGGAGTATGCGTAGCTTTGATAAAGACTAAAATAAGGTAAACAGAAGATTGTATAGGAGAAATGTCTCCCTCTCCCATGTACCAGAAACCCAGGTCCCTTTCCTCCATTAACAGTTTCTTGCATGTTCTGCATTTTTTAAAAAAATGCATAGATGGAAGGAAGGAAGGAAGGAAGGAAGGAAGGAAGGAAGATACCACATTTAACTACATCTAGGAAAAATAAATTATAAGATGTACCATTATTTTTTGTGTCACGAAGAAAAGTATTTCCAATTAAACTATGATCTAGTGCTTTCTTAGAATTTTTATTTATACTTATTAAAAGAGCTCTTTTAGATTTGCTTATAGATTTTTGTCATTTATCACTCTTGTGGATACTCAGAAAAATATGTCAAATTGGTTTAACTATCTAAAATATCTTCAGATTCAGAGTCCAAGTCTTTGAATCTTTTTTTTTAAAGATTTTATTTATTTATTTGACAGAGAAAGACACAGCGAGAGAGGGAACACAAGCAGGGGGAGTGGGAGAGGGAGAAGCAGGCTTCCCGCTGAGCCAGGAGCCCGATGCGGGGCTCGATCCCAGCACCCTGGGATCATGACCTGAGCCGAAGGCAGACGCTTAACGACTGCGCCACCCAGGTGCCCCTCTTTGAATCATTTTTGAATCTTTGACATCTGTGGTTTTCAACACAGTGTTTCGCTCCGAGTCATTAATGTTGTTAGCCATACAGCGTTGCTTCAAAGTATGCAGCACCTTCATCTCTGGGATTTTCTTCCAAACCACTGACCCCATTCCTAAGTTTTGATGCCAATGCTTTCTTGGCATTACCAGAAGGTGTCAAAGAAAGTTTTCAGACAGGGATGCCTGAGTGGCTCAGTCAGTTAAGTGTCCAACTCTTGATTTTGGCTCAGGTCATGATCTCAGGGTAATGAGATTGAGCCCCGGGTCGAGCTCCATGCTCAGCAGGGCATCTGCTCTAGATTCTCTCTCTCCCTCTGCCTCTCTCCCTCCTCCTGCTTGAGCTCTCTCTCTAAGATAAATAAGTAACATCTTAAAAAAAAAAAAAATTAGAGACACCTGGGTGGCTCAGTTGGTTAAGGGTCTGACTCTTGATTTCGGTTCAGGTCATGATTTCAGGGTTGTGAGATCAAGCCCCGTGTCGGGCTCCATGCCCAGCATGGAGCCTGCTTGAGATTCTCTCTCCCCTTCTCCCTCTGCCCCTCCTCTCTCTTTCCCTCTCTAAATAAATAAATAAATAAATAAATAAGGAAGAAAGTTTTCAGACATTAACTTGACCTACATTCTTTCCTCAAATGGGCCCAGTTCGTCACCACATGGCCAGTCACAACCATATCCCTCCTGTTGCTGACGGTGATTGAAGGGAGGCTATCAACTACAAAATACATGGTGATTGTGGAGTTGCTAAAATTTGAACAGGAAAAATACTTTTTAAAACTAAGTAGATTTTTTTTTTTTTACATAAATGGAAACACTCTATATACACTGCATGAACCTGGCAGGATCCATGAAACTACCATGGAGCTATTTCCATGTCAGTGAATGCAGAGTTGCCCAATTCTTTGTAATGATCACATAGCATTATTCCATTTAATGTATGTACGTAGTAATTTCAGTATTCTCCCCACTGTTCCACTTTGTGGGACAAAAGCTGAACCCTGAAAAGTGGGTCATGAAATAACTGTTTTCATAAGTTGGGTGCATTGCATCCTAAGGCACTTGATATTGCTGACATCTTCACTAGCAACTAAGACTTCAGTGCACACCATCCTTGAGTCTGTCCTTAGGCTCTCTACAGGAGGGACATTCGGCAGAAATCAATTCTCAATTCAGCAATCAATCTCCAAGTTAATTACATCCTCTGAAAGCAAAGATCAAGACAACTGAGTGCTTTTTCCAAAGCAAGTCTATCCTTCTGGTGGATATGGGACTGCCAAATCATTGTATTTCACTTAGCCTTTGGGCTACATTTGACCTTAGTGAGAGGCTAGGACCTAGAGAAATAAACTCTCTTTATTCTCAAAGCTTCCAGTGTCCCACTCCATTTAATCATCTTGGAGTCTCTCTCTCCCCAAGAGAGAAACAGTGCAGAAGAAAGCACTGCCCTCCAAAGTTCATCATGCCTAACATACTCCCAGCATGACTTTCTAATGTACATGTCTCATCACAGAAGCAACAAGAAAACAACAACAAATTTGGTCAAGAATTTTAGGTCCACATTAGGAGCCCTTAGTGATACGATGTATAAATGATATTTTATAGGCCCAGGTTTAATACTATAAACAAGTAAGATCCACCTATCTCTCTTATGGCAGTCAAAAAAAGTAAAACAGCAAAGGACATAAACATTTTCCTATAACTTTTACTTTATTTAAATTTTTTCATCAAACTTCTAGTAAACATATGCTCGATACAAGAAATTCTACCGTGCTAAAAAACATAAATAAAAGAACGAGCAGAGAGGTGCCTGGGTGGCTCAGTTGATTAAGCATCTGCCTTCGGCTTGGGGCATGGATGGAACCCCACATCGGGCTCCCTGCTCAGCGGAGAGTCTGCTTCTCCCTCTCCCTCTGCTCCTCCCCCTGCTTGTGCTCTCTCTCACTCTCGCTCTCCTTGTCAAATAAATAAAATCTTTTAAAAAAAGAAAAGAAAAGAAAAGAACAAGCAGAGAGTAGAGGGGAGATGGAAGAGGAGTAGTAACATCACCCATATTCCCAAAGAAAAGCAATATTTAACATCGGGGTGTTTGAGTTTATTAATGTGTATAAGTGTGTCAGTGCATGAAAGATTCAAATAAGAACACACTTATTACAACACTTGAGTCCGATCACTACTGATGTCTAGAAAAAAGAAATTTATAGTGATATTAATTTATGCTCTATTACTCATACTCAAAGAAAGATGAAATTTGTCCCCAAACACTCTATCCTGTAGAAACTATGGCTTGAAGAACAGAACGGGCCCCAAAATCAGAAATGAAAACTCCCTCGGAAACTCTAACCCTAACAAGGGAAGCCTTGCCTCATGGCTCAGTGATCCCTGCCATCCCAAGCTGCAGTGCCTGTAAGCAGGCTGCCAGTAAGCGAGTAGGTGCACAGAACAGAAGCACGAGACGTGGACTGGCTCGGAGAGAGATACCATCATCCAGAGCCTGGGGGTTGTTGGATGTGCTCAGGTAGGTGAAGTCACAGAGCTTTCAGCTGCCACCGCCATCAGATGACTGTGTGGGAAAATGAGAGAAGGATGTCTTCCGTGACACGATGGACTGCTGAACAAAACAGGCCTACCTGCCCTAGATTTCCAGCTCACTGAATAAATTAATGTCTTGATTGCAAAGCCACTTTTGGTCGGGTTTTTGATACTTACAGTCTAATGCAGTTGAATGGCATTGGCATTAGTCTGTGACCTGACAGTTGGGAAGTCTGTATGGTGGTATATTTAGAAGCAGTGAGTTTGATGAGATGTTTCCTGCTCTTTTCCTAAAACAGGCTACATTGCTATGGCCAATAGACTTCTAGGAGGTAAAGACAATTGAAAGAAGAGCTTTCCAAGCTGCCCACGTCCTCATATCCATTGTTCCCTATTCAGTTATCTTGTGGCTTTGGGTCTGGACCTGAACTCCAGTATTCACTGTACTCAACTGCAATTAGGTGTGCCCCTGTCTAGCCCCCCACCAGACAGGGAAAACTTTCCAGACCCATGCCTTGTTAATCTTTGCCTGCAGAACCTAACATAATGCTCGGGACGTGGTACGTACTCAAAGATATTTGGAAAATAAACAAATGCATTTTCAGATCTTATTTTGCAGAAGGCAGGCTTTAGCTTCCTTTGGCAGTAAGAGTTAAAGAAAGAGCAAGAATTAAAAGTAGAAACTGGTGCTAACAGCAAGTATGTACCAAAGGGATGGAGCTCAAATGTGGAAACCTTGAGAACTCTAAAAAAAGTCTTAGAATTAAATCAAAGCATCGAAAGCCCTTCATACAAGTGTCATCTGCAAACTTTTTCAGTCCTAACACAAGATAGAAAGTTCAGTTCACATTCCTAGCTGTTTGATTTCATGACTTGATCTCCACCCAATGAGGCCAATAGGTTTCTGTAACCATAAAGGGGCATATTAAGTTAGGGAGAAGCGGGTGAAATGAATTGATGAGAAAAGCCCTACATCGTCTTAGTAACACTCTCCTGCCTCATTTACTCTGACAAGTGTAGCAGTTTTATTTTAGTTACTTATGATAATACCTCATGGTGGACTAGTTAGTGGTATTCCCACCTCATAAAAAAAGAATGTGAAGTCTTAGCAACACTTTGGCATCCAGTCATTATTAATTCTTTGCAAAAAAAAAAAAAATTTTTTTTCTTGACAGAGTCAATGATTTGAGAAGAAATTAGTGAGTTATAAAAATGGAAAAAGGGATATTAAGGAACTGCTAAAGAACTAGACTCTTAACCTGAGCTTTGGTGTAGAAGACCTTGTAGGCAGAGGTAATGTCTTGACCATTCCATGAGGACCACATTTCCATCAGTGTTTGTGATACGGAAATCTCTTAGCAGTCGGTAATGGAAAAACATTAAAACTCATTCTAAACCTGAACTCATGTGAAGTCCATGAAATTATAACTAGCTGATAAATCAATAACCAAGTGGCAAGTTTTTCTGAGAAGTTTTATACAAGTCAAATGTATAAGTAAGCCATAAATAAGATTTTATTAAAAGCAGAGCAAATTCCCAATTTGCTGTTTGAGCTTGCAAAATTCAATTATCCGTTTCTGTTTTGTTTCAAATTTTCCACATGTAAAAAGAATTCAAACTTTGAGGAGCAATGGTGCAGCATTTTTGAGGCCAATTTGGCAGTATGTACCAAAATTTTAATTTACTTTATCCATTGACACAGCAACTCCATTCTCAGATATTTGGAGAAATAATAACACATATGAGCAGAGACATACAAGTAAGTTTACAGTAACATGACAAAAAAAACAGCAATAAGGTAAATAACCATGGACAGGGGGATGATTAAATTAATTTAAGTACCTTTATAACACTGAATAAACGTAGCTTAAAAAGTAATGAAGTAAACTGATATATTCTAACCTGATAAAAAATTTAAACATATGTTTAATGGAAAAACCAGTATATATCTATTACATGATTCAGTGTAAGGTAAAAAAAAAAAAAAAAACAGACAAAACTACAGACTGAATTCGATTATACATTAAAATTCTAGAAGGATAGCCATTAGTCTGACTGGGACAGGGATTGAGAAAGTAAAGGTGAAATTTCATTTTTCTCTTCTTTATTGTTTTAGTGATATATTCAGGCATTACTTGTGTAATTTTTACATATTTTTTAAAGATTTATTTATTTACTTACCTACTTATTTATTTATTTGAGAGAGAGAGCACAGTGGGGGGCAGAACAAGAGGGAAAAGCAGGCTCCCCGCTGAGCAGGGAGCCCGATGCGGGACTCCATCCCAGGACCCTGGGATCATGACCTGAGTTGAAGGCAGATGCCCAACCCACTGAGCCACCCAGGCGCCCCTACTTGTGTAATTTTTAAAGATCAAAAAATTAACGGAGAAAACAAGACACCTTTCTGAAAAGAAGCATTAAAAAAAATCTCACAAACTTTGTATGATATATAAAAGCTCACAAATGTCCTCACAAACTGCCGTAACATCCCTAGTACCGCTTAGAAAATATTGCCCTTGGAATCCTGCATGCTTTTAAGAGTATCATATTTCAGAATTTATGTGGGAAATTATATGGCAGTTAACTGCCAGGCATTTCATCCACCCCAAAAAGAAAACTGGCAGATTATAATTTACTCAAACATCAACAGGTGAATATGTTTTGTTAACATCCAGCTAATGAATTATTTCGGATGTAAATGACACATTAGCACACATCCTCAGAGGAGCAATGCCTTGCAATTTGGTTGAAAAACTGGGTGGATTTTTAAAATTAAACACACCAAAATAATCAAGCTGGAGTCCATCGAACCAAGCACCTTGACACAATAATAATTACTAGCTAATCTTGGTGCTTTCAAATACATACTTTGTAATCTTGATTACATTTAAACTTTTAAATGTCAGAACTCTAAATAGTATTCTGGAAAGTAGAATAGTAATAAAACACAATATATCCTGAATAAATTAGGTAACCAAAATATTAAAAAAAAAATCCAGCCACCCCCACAGCTGGACTGCTTCCAAAGGACTCTCCCCAAGTTGGGCTCCTTGTCACTGACAGCTTCAAGGTAAAGAAACATAAAATGTCCATTTTTCTGTCCCTTTCTCCATTGTTTAGAAGCTCATACCCCTGATGCTTTAGAGTACCTACCAGAGGGGGCTAGGGTGACCAAACTGTCCCAATTTGCCTGGGACCTGTCTGGTTTTACCACTGAAAATCCTGTATTCGAGAAACTCCCTGAGCCCAGGGCAATGTAGGACAGTTGGCAACCCACCTCCCCAGGGCCACACTCCTATGGAAACAATCCCCAAGCCCTCCGTCGGCTCCACCTGGGCAGAAGAGGTATGGGTTATGCTAAACCATGTCTTATTCCTTGTCATGTACATTAGGGGGTCAAAAATCGGAGTTTCGTCTCTTCTTGATTGGAAAATAGAGAAATCTCAAAAATATGCTGTGCGACAGAAGGCAGACAAAAGAGAGTGCTTGTTGTACAATTCGATATATAAAGCCACTAAACCAGCAAACCTAAACTATGGTGACAGAAATCAGATCAGTGGTTTCCTGGGGAGGCAGGGAGTGGGGAGTAAGGGGAGGCTGATGAACAGGGACACGAGGGAAACTTCTAGAGTGAGTAAATGCTCTATATCTGGATTCCTACACTTGTCCAAACTCACCAACTGCTGACTTAAAATGTGCACACTTATGATATGTAAACTTCACCTTTCAGGAGTTGATTTTAAAAATAAGAGCGAGGATTGCCTGGGTGGCTCAATTGGTTAAGTGCCCAACAGACCCTTGGTTTCAGCTCAGGTCATGATCTCATGATACTGAGATCCGGTCCTGAGACCCAGCCCGGAGTAGGGCTTCCGTGCTCAGAAGGGAGTCAGCTTGGGATTCTCTCTCCCTCTCCCTCTGCCCCTCCTGCTTGTGCTCGCTTGTTCTTTCTCTCAAATAAATAAATCTTTAAAAAATAAATTAAATTAAGTGGCGCCTGGGTGGCTCAGTTGTTAAGCGTCTGCCTTCGGCTCAGGTCATGGTCCCAGGGTCCTGGGATTGAGTCCCACATCGGGCTCCCTGCTCCTCGGGAAGCCTGCTTCTCCCTCTCCCACTCCCCACTGCTTGTGTTCCCTCTCTCACTGTGTCTCTCTCTGTCAAGTAAATAAATAAAATCTTTTAAAAAAATAAAATAAATTAAATTAAATTAAAAAATAGGGACACCTGGGTGGCTCAGACGGTTGAGGGCCTGCCTTCGGCTCAGGTTATGATCCCAGTGCCCTGGGATCGAGTCCCGTGTGGGGCTCCTTGCTCAGTGCGGAGCCTGTTTCTCCCTCTACCTGCTCTGTCTGTGCTTTCTCTCTCTCTGACAAATGGATAAATAAAATCTTAAAAAAATAATAAAATTAAATGAAATGAAAAAATAATAAGAGTGAGGTCTTCCATCACCCAAACGATTCAGGACAGATTGGAGCAATATGTTTTAAGGATGCTGTTGGAGGGATTTCTGGGGCGTGGGGCAGATTGAAGAGCCGTGGTCACTTTCAGCTCTATGCCTGGAGGATTCTAAGGGCGCAGTGCATTACTCTGCTCCGTCATATAAAATACATTCAAAATTCACTCGGAATGTGTGCAGTCATCCAACACAGGAAATTGTACAGATTCCTTCTCTGGAAATATCAAAAGAAAAGCATAGCTAATGTTCTGACATTTTACGATGTCTTATCCTTGTTACAACTATCAACTCATCAAACGACTAGAGGACCAGAAGCACGGTGGGTAGAAAGGGAGGCGGTGCAGATTTCAGTGCCTCTAAATAATGCAACAGAGCAGCCCAATATAAACAGCTTCTAGGGCAGAGATAATCCCAGCAGTGGGAACCTAATCTAACAAAAACGTGTGAAGTGGCTTTGGTTCAGGAAGGTAGTCTCCGTTCTGACCTTGGTGCCTTACTCACTCACTTCAAGGAAATGTCTGAGAGCTGGCTAGCTACTAGGGAATAGAGGCACACATTTCAGGGACAAAAGTACCTGGGAGGGGACCAAATGTCCCAAAGAGATGTCCTTCAACATGCCCTACTACATGCCCTACATGAAGTGACCCTACTACAGGGAAATAGTCCTTGAATATTTGATTGTTAGAGTGTTATCTGCCCTGATCCAAGGAAACTATCACTTTTCAGTTTCCCGCCTCTCCTGTGATTCTAACGCTGCAAATAGTTGGCATCCCAAGCAGGAAATGATAGAATCTGCTCTGTTGCTAAGCCGGTCTGAGACAGGCTATAGCACCTGCAGGAGGGGGGGGTGCTGCCTCCTAGTGGTGACTGTGAGAGCAAGAGTGGCCCAGTCTTTAAAAGGCGTGCGGGGGACGGGGCGCCTGGGTGGCTGAGTCGGTTAGGCATCTGCCTTCGGTTCAGGTCGTGAGCCCCCGGTCTTGGGATCGAGTCCTACGCCAGGCTCCGTGCTCAGCGGGTAGCCTGCTTCTCCCTCTGCCTGCCGCTCCCCCTGCTTGTGTGCTGACTCTCTCTCTCACAAATAAATAAAATCTTTAAATAAATAAAAGGCCTGCAGGGAAGTGTCCATGAACTTAGCACTGGAAATTTCTCAAGTGAAAATCCAGAGTCTCCCACGGGGTACATATTTGGCAAAGACTGAGACTCATGAGCCTTTGGGTGTATGCATGCCTGTACGTTTTCACTTGCCAAATGTCGGCTGGTTCCGGTTAGCCCAGTAAAGCAGCCCCTGCTCGTCACCAATAGAGCCAAACATCTTCCCAGAATTATTTCCCGATTGGGAAATGGAAAGTTATTGGGTTGACTCTCCCATCTGATGGTATGTAATGAGGTCCAGTACATAGCTGAGGTCCTGGCCCAGTGAAGCACCAGAGCCAATTCCTTCTTCTGCGACTCGAAAGCTGAGCTGGCACGCGGAGGCCCACGATGCAGCGCCATCTGCCCAAACCAGATCCTTCAGGCCGACCGACTCTTACTGATGACCACCCCGAACAGCCATTGCACGCTGGCTTCCTACCATACAGCCAAGCTCCCTGTCTAATAACGAGCAGGGGCTAGCCGCTGGGTATTCTGGTCCCAGCCATTCGGATGCCAAGGCTTGAAAGTAAATCCTCCCACAGTAACTTGGAGCTAGTGCTCAGGAAAAATAATGGCACCACAGAGATATCCTGGAGCTTGCATGAAAGGAATTAGAGGATTAGAATTGGTGAATGACGTAATGAGAAAAATAGCACATCCACGGATCCAAGGTACATAAGAAAATTAAGATAGAATAACACAGAATCAGGATGAAGGAGCGAGACAGGGAAATGCTGAAGTAGTTTTAATCTACAGCACAGCTGGAAGGGGGCCAAAATGAACCTTGAAGTAATATTTTTATTTTCTATTAATCTGTTCCTTAGTAGATACGCTGAAGAGGATGGGCTGGTTTCAACTTTACTGAATGGCTCTCTCTCTCTCAAAATGAAAAACTGCATAGAACCATTAGTTAATAAGAAAAAGAGTCTTTAAAGAAAAAATCTTCATTTTGGATTGAAAACAATACGCCACATGAAGAGAGAGTCATCTGGAACACCATCTTGGGCCGGGCTCTAAATACAGCACGTGTGAATTTCACTGGGTAGCCGCAGAGAGCTCTGAATCTCAAAATCAGGGTTTCATTATACTTCCCAGGACTTTCAACATCTGAGCTCAGAAGAGGCATTTGACAATCCCTGGGTTCTCATTCACTGGCTGGACAACAAAAAGTCAAAACTTGCGCATACCCTACCGGCAACACAACCCATTTTGACGGAGGTTAACAGATGCGCATTGACTAAATAACAATGCAGGGGATTGAAAGCCTATCCTTCCTTAATGTACATTTTCAAGATCTTTCCTCTAAAGAAGTGGGACGGTAAAATCCTCACCAGGAGTGGACCTTACAACCTTTGAGATCAAGATTACCAAGTCACTTTTTTGAATAAGGTCTCAAAATGTCTTTGGAGACCTTAAATTACAGGGCCAAAGGAAACAAAATTGAAGCACTGGGTATAAATGGTAAGCCGGTATGAAAATTTACAAAGGCGTCAAAAACGGACCTTCAGCAACGAGAAGGTCCGTTTACAATGAGAGTTTGAGTCAGTCAATTCCCTCCAACTACAGAGCCATGCCCAGCAAGGCTGAAAATCCTGGGCCTGATTCGCAGGCATTGGCCTGGATACGGCAGCAGAGCCCGTCAAGCTAACCACCAGAAAATACTCTCTCTTCTCTCATATCACACATCACATCTCTATTTTGCCATCTTAGGAGAGCCTGGGCACAAAGGCATTGGGGTGAAGGGTCCATGCACAGGGAATGGAGAAGCATGAAACAAGAAACAATTCACTTCCTAGGTATACAAAACCATGATAGCTTTGTTTATTCTATGTATGCATTCGTTTATTCATTTATATTTATTTTTAAAGATTTTATGTATTTATTTGACAGAGAAAGAGACACAGCGAGAGAGGGAACACAAGCAGGGCGAGTGGGAGAGGGAGAAGCAGGCTTCCCGCGGAGCAGGGAGCCCGATGTGGAGCTCGATCCCAGGACCTTGGGATCATGACCTGAGCCGAAGGCAGACGCTTAACGACTGAGCCACCCAGGCGCCCCTATTCATTTATATTTATTTTGGAAAAAAAAAAAGTGCCGGCACTCGTATCTTGGAAAACCATCAAATATCTCTCTTCTTCACCACCATCCTGTCCTCTGCTCACTCGGGCAAATGTACTAATTGCATCAGATAAGGCAGGGAGAATTGCAGTGAGCAATGCCCCAACGATGCAGAGAAAGGCATCACGATGCTCTGCCAGGAGAGTGCATCAACGGAAAGCGGGTTCTTACACATGTAATCAATGGAATCCATCTCATACATGGAATCAATCAATCAAATACATGCCATCAAGGTATATATACCATAAGTAGATCGCACCCTCTAAAAGGAGCTAAATAGAATAACTTGATAGATTCAGTATCTTTCCTTCAAAGGGCATAAGCTCTGTAGCTATCAATCAAAATCGAATAAAACAAGTCTTCTTTAGTTTAGCTGTATCCTCCCTTCTTTATTCCCATACAACACCTTACCTTATTTCTTTCTCTGTTTACTTAAAAAAAAAAAAAATTCCCCCAAAGTTGACTGGGACACTGACAGAGTCTCACCTTGACCAGACTCTAATCCTGCTCCACTGAGCTCTTTTGAAACCAGGCCCTGACCTCTGAGCATCATGGGTTTGTCCATGCTGCCCAGTTTTAGCAAGAATACCTCCACCGGGATCCTCCAGATAGATCACCCTTGATGTCTTGGGTTCTTCATCCTTCACCATCCCCCAGGTGGTGTGATCACCCCAGCCGGCCCTCAGCAAGAATCCTGTTTGGTAGGCTGAGCCAGAAGCCCCCTCACCCTGCTCTTTCATGTTGGGAATTTTCCTGCCATGGATATCCCACCCGCTCCCCAGCTGTGAATTCCCACTTGCTCAGGCTGTATCTGGAGTTGAGTCTAATCTCTCTCACCGCGAGACCCCATTGCCATGGTCCCCACACCTTGAATAAAATGTGTCCGCCCTTGAATCAAGTCTTCCTTGCCACGTTTAGCAAAAGTGTCATGAATAATATTTCCTCTCTTTTTAAGATTGATTTATTTATTTAGAGAGAGAGTGGGGGGCGGGCAGAGGGAGAGAGAGAGAGAGAGAGATAATCTAAAGCAGACACCACACCCAGCACGGAGCCCAATATGGGGCTCAATCTCATGACCCTGCGATCATGACCTGAGCCGAAATCAAGAGTCGGACGCTTAACCAACTGAGCCACCCAGGCGCCCCGAATAATCTTTTCTTTAGCAACACCTCAACTCTCAGGCAGGATAAGCAAAATGGAGCTCAGGGCCTGGCTCACTATGGTAAGCACTCTCTGACCTGGCTAAACACAAGTTCACCTCTTTCTTCCCCATCCTCAAATCCCACTACAATGACCAGAAACAAACAAACGAACAAAAGATACAAACCTATAAGGACAAAAAATTGGGAGAAAAGGCTGAGTCAGGTGAGGGATTTAAATGTGGAGCAGGGAGACCCATGGAGGAAGGTGCTGGGGGCAGGGGGTTAGGAGGGAGCTTCCTGAGCCCACACTGCTCAAAACCCATGACTGGGGAGCCACAGGGATGTGGAAGGAGGGGGTGAGAGACATAAAGACTGGGGTTACTGAAGAATCTAGTGACGGGGCAGCAGAAGTCCAGCTTCTCTCTCTGGCACACGTAGCCTGGGACCAACACATCCCCAGCCAGGCCACTGCAGACTCATTCTGCCCATATTGTTGAAACGAGAGTGTTCACACTTGCGCACATCAGGCATGATAGAGGGCAGACTGGCATTCAGAGCTATAAAGAGGAGGATTTGAGGAAAACGGGGAGTGGCGACGTAAAGCCCCAGGACCTATCTCTACCAGGTCCCAGAATGGGGACAGCCAGGTTTATGTTACTCAAACACTTCCCTTCAGAAACTGAGCAGCTCCCGAGAAATGGCCCACGTTTACTGCATTAATAGTAGTTATGTTACATTAGTACACCCATAAGACAGAAACGGTAAAAGAAAAAAATAAAATTAAAAGCAATATAACAAAACTTCAAAGTTTTGTTAGAACATAATGGAATAGTTGGAACATAAAACAGAAATCTCCTGAAAGCAGAATAGAATGATAAGGTGATAGAAAAGAGAAAAAAAATTTTAAACATACAAAATCTAGGAGATCCAATGTCCACTTAATAGTAGTTTCAAAAATAGAGATGAGAGGGGCGCCTCGGTGGCTCAGTCTGTTAAGGGTCTGCCTTCGGCTCAGGTCATGATCTCAAGGACCTGGGATCGAGTTCCACCTCAGGTTCCCTGCTCAGCAGGGAGCCTGCTTCTCCCTCTCCCTCAGCCGTTCCCTCTCTCAAATAAATAAAATCGGAAGGAAGGGAGGAAGGAAGGAAGGAAGGAAAGAAGGAAAAGAAAGAGAGAGAGAGAGAAAGAAAGAAAGAAAGAAAGAAAGAAAGAAAGAAAGAAAGAAAGAAAGAAAGAAAGAGAAAAAAAGAAAGAAAGAAAGAAAGAAAGAAAGAAAGAAAGAAAGAAAGAAAGAAAGAAAGAAAGAAAGAAAGAAAATAGAGATCAGAGAAGATGACTTGACTAATAGTATGAGATACATTTTCAGAACTGAACGACACGAGCCTCCAGACAGAAAGGTACTAAGTGCCTGTCCCATGAGAGAAAAAGACCCACACCAACTCAGGTCATCAAAATTTACAGAAAACTGGTTATTTGTAAAGGAATGGGGAAGCAAAATAATACCAGACACAAAGAGTAATAAGTTGATACAAAGATGAAGCCAATTCCAGATGCCAATATTCTTCCATTTGTATTTATGGCAGCTTCCCCTCAAAAACGTAAGGCTGTATAGTCACTAACCCAAATCGGCAATCCGAGGTCCCTTAGTCAAATTGGCCTGCGTGCCTGGTCACAAGGTTCACTACCAAAAGAGCAGGAATCAGAACGACATCAGACTTCTAGAAGACAATGGAGCAAACCCTTCAAAATTCTGAGGGAAGATGTTAGGCCTCCAATTCCAAACCACCCTTGTCCCCACTTTATGAAACGTTTAGAAAATGGGCTGTAGACACTCTAGAGAGTAGATCAAGAAAGCTGAAAACAGACCTAGGAAATAGGGAATCCATCATAAAACAGGAAAAAATAATTCCTCAGGATATTTGAAGCCCCAGGATGAGAATATTCATATAGCAGGACTAATGAGAGCAACAAGTCCAGTTTATTTATTTATTTTTTCAGGATTTTATTTATTTATTTGACAGAGAGAGAAAGAGCATGAGCAGGGGGAGCGGCA
Organism: Eumetopias jubatus; assembly: GCF_037043125.1. Taxonomy (NCBI): domain Eukaryota; kingdom Metazoa; phylum Chordata; class Mammalia; order Carnivora; family Otariidae; genus Eumetopias; species Eumetopias jubatus. The sequence continues at coordinate 30,863,873 of NW_028274808.1, forward strand.
GAGGGAGAGGGAGAAGCAAGCTCCCTGCTGAGCGGGGAGCCCGATGCGGGACTCAATCCCAGGACCCTGCGATCATGACCCAAGGGGAAGGCAGACGCTCAACCGACTGAGTCACCCAGGCTCCCTGGACAAGTCCAGTTGAAAGCAGGAGAGGGCAGCAGAACAAATGTTCCCTGGGGGAGAAGTAAAACCAACAGATGACCTGACACATCAAACCACTTACTTAAACTTTATTTATGTACCAAAAATGCATTTTATATACCCAAACGTAAAAATGCAATATCCACACACAGCTATTGGCTACAGCTGCTGGAACACTGCTAAAACAAAGCTAAAGTTAATGGGAAGTAATTCATAAAAACTAGGCAATTTTTTAAAGATGATTATTAGCTCAAGTAAATCAAGTATCAGAAAAGGAAATGTAATCACTGGCCCCATGTGGAGCCGTATTTCATACTCATGATAAAGTAAACAATGCTGGGCGCCTGGGTGGCTCAGTCATTAAGCATCTGCCTTCGGCTCAGGTCATGATCCCAGGGTCCTGGGATCGAGCCCCGCATCAGGCTCCCTGCTCAGCGGGGAGTCTGCTTCTCCCTCTCCCTCTGCCCCTGCTTTGTGTTCCCTCTCTCGCTATGTCTTTATCTGTCAAATAAATAAAATCGTTAAAAAATAAAAAAGTAAACAATGCTGGTAAGATGATATATGGTGTTTAAAAATTGTTTCAAATCATTAGGAGAAGGAGGAGGAATGTACAAATAATCAGACACAAAGGAGACAAGGCTGATGGTTGTGGAAGCTGGGTGAGAGTACCATGATGAAAACTTGAAATCATAACAATGACACAGTAAACGATGATTTCTTATGAAATAAAATTTTACTATGTTAGATAGATTCGGGGCTGGGGGGAGAGTAAATATGAGTGTCTGGGGTAATTCATTAAAAATAACCTTATAACTGTCTGTCTCCAGAAATACAAGCACATATTATCTATAATTCCAGGAAAGAAAGGTATAAATGACAGGGGAAGACGACTGTTTTATTTTTAAATCCAAATTAAAAAAAAACTTTTAATACTACTTGATTTTTTAAGCCAAGTTTAACCAAGACTTTGATAAAAATTACATTCACAAAATTCTTCATCCTCTTAAGATTTTTTTGTTATGATGACAGAGGATTTCAGTGTCGTTTTCCCTCTGTTATGTAATGAAATGAACAGAATTAAGGAGTGATATTTGAAAGTTAAAAAAAAAAGCACAGCTGGAAATTTAAGAATTCAGTGGCCAGCTCCATTGTGAGATTTTTCCTGTATATACTGCCCTCTAGTGTCACCTCCTGGGAAAGCATTTTACATTTTGTAAACGAGACATTCACTGACCCCTTCAAATGCTACATTCTCTCTTCATCCCCGTTTTTCTAGCCTCTCCAGGTAGTCAGCCTCCCAGTTCGAGGTCCAAGAATTCAGGCTTGGATTATTAGTGTTATAGTATGGCTTCATTATTCAAAATATTTTGATGGAAGGGCCTTGGAATCTGGTCATGACGAAAGGGGTAAATATGTTCTGAGTTCTAAACAACTGTTTAGGCAGCTGGGGAAAAGAACCCATTTGTGTGCCATCTCCATGATTCCCTGAGGGTTTTTTTTTTTAAGATTTTATTTATTTATTTGACAAAGAGAGACACAGGGAGAGGGAACACAAGCGGAGGGAGTAGGAGAGAGAGGAGCAGACTCCCGCCGAGCAGGGAGCCCGATGTGAGACCTGAGCCGAAGGCAGACGCTTAACGCCTAAGCCACCCAGGCGCCCCTCCCTGAGGGTTTTTGCCTGGACGGAAATTGGACGCATAGATGCTCAAAAAACATTGAGTCTGGTGCGTGCCTGGCTTCAGAACGCATTCTGCTGTTTGTGGGCCATCTGAAGGGATGAAGTAGGCACACAGGAAAGTGATCGTTGTTACTAACAACTGCTTGAACCAAATTATTTAACGAATATGGACAAGGCAACACAGATGATAGAATCTAGGATGAAAAGTCCACCTTAATGCCTTCCATCCCCTCCTGAAAGGAAAAAAAAAAAATCCACTTTTCACCACACTCTTTTCTTTGCAATGAGAAGAATGTATTTTCTTCCCGAGCATTATTTACTATTTGATAAAATCACACATTTCTCCCTGCCAAAATGTTGACGTACATTCAGTTCCACGATGCTTTTCCTCTGCTACTGGGTAACAGGGAGAGAGCCCTGTGGCTCCCCCCGACTTGGACAGTTCTCCCCCTCCACCGTTACTCCTCGGCCCTGCGGCACACTTGCTTTTGCTAACCCCAAAAGAGACTGGCTTAGACGGGGGCATTCAAGTCATACTGGCTTCGATATCTACAATAGCGTAGCCTATGTTCCATGGAGAAGTGCTCTCTTTGAAACTTCCACCCGAATTTTCCTTCTCTGGTAGTTATATTTCAGGTGAGAAATTGTTTAACCAGCTCTAAGGTCATTTTAATTGGGGCTCATGATGAGTGAGCAGGGATCCTATTTCCTCCATGAGCACTCCCTTCATTAACACTGTGACTAAGAAAACTTCACAGTTAGTTTGTATCCTTCAATATAAAATCAGGATGACAATTCTCACAATTTTCGATCCTTACAGACATGCCATAAAAAAACTTGCCCGTTTCAAATTCTGAGTCTTTGTCACCAATTAGAGATTATAAACTGCCAACAGAAGATGCAATATATTTTATATTAATGGTACATTTCATTTCCCAAGAGCCAACAAGTTCATAAACAGGGATAATAGTTTCTAGGGTAAGTTTTGAATCTAGCCAATATGGCACATAATCGGAAAGGGTATACTTCTCTTTAGAAACGGCAAAAAAAAAAAAAAAAACAGCCATTACCAAAATTTTTAAGAAGGCACCAGAGTGTCTGAGAAAGAACGCGGGTTTCTAAGCCAAGGGAGTTAGGGCTAAAAACTCAAGTTAGCCACATGAATATGACATGGAGCGTGTTGTTGTAGCCCTCTGAGCCACAGGACCCTCGTCTTTCCAATGAGGAAAATATTGACCTGATAGGACTATTTTTGTGCCTGTAACACAGAGAAAGGGTATTAAGGAAATGTTAGTTTCCTCCCCTTCTTCCCAGCACCCCACAGCCCCTCCTGCCCCAATCCCACACCCCATTCAAGGATAGAACTGTCACCACCTGCAGAGCCAGAAGCTTACAAAACAAAGCTGTGCCTGGAAGAAGAAACTAGCACCTCCCTTTCTTCCCTCCCAGCCTGCATCATTATGGTTTTCTGGTGTACTCAGGAAGGAGTCTTTCCAACCCTAGCCAGGCCTGGGGAGAAGTGATAGGCCACGCTGAAGACTGCTGCCCACATCACATCAGAGACCCCTTTCCAGCCCCCTCCGCCTAACTCCAACTTCCTCACTCTGGCTCCATTTTTCTTCTGCGAAATCTGTTCTTTTGCTTCTCAGTTTCCATTTGGACCTGTTTTCCTCCCTTTCCCCACTTCTGGTTAAACAGCCTGACAACGGATTTTCTAATCTCTCCTCTGGCGGCTCTCTGCTGCCCCCTGTCGTCACAAAATGGAGCAGGTCGCGCTCTGGCCAAAAAAAAATCTTCCAAGTTTCAGGAACGCTCAGCGTTTATTGAGGGCCTACAGCACGCGGGGCACTGTGGTAGGTACTGGAGACACGGTGGTGAGCAAAATCAGAAAATGCCCTGCTCTCACGGAGCTGACAGTCCAGTGAAAAAGGCGGACGTTAGTCAACTCCTCATAGAAGTAAAAGCAATGCGAGACTCAAACGTGTTATGAAATGCAGTGAGTGTCTGAAGTAAGGGGCTTGACCTTGTCAGAGAGGTCAAGGACGACTTTCTCGAGGCTGTGACATGGCTGGGACTGAAGGATGGCTGGAATAAACAGAAGGAAGAAGGAGGAGGAACATTCCAGAAGGGAGGCAGCCTGTGTTCAGTAGGAGGGAGCATGGTAACACAAGGGACCACAGGCAATCAGTGTAGCCAGAGGGAGCAGAGAAGAGGCTGAGTGGAAGCAGCTGGATGAGCCAGAGGCCGCTGTGGGGGCCACATAAGTGGTTATGGCAGCTTGGAGTAAAATGTTAAGGTAGAGCCTGGGAGAGTGGAGAGATTAAAAAAAAAATTAGAAAATATCTTCAGTATTCGGGAAATAAAACTAAAAGAATTTTATGATGAGTCGGATACCCATGGAGGGTAAGGAGGGGAGGAAGTCTCCAAGGGAGACCCGGTTTCCCGACCTGCATAAACAGATAGACACTGCAGCCGTTCTCTGAGTTTGGAGGTGACTTTGGGACCCATAAAATGGATACCAAGCAGACAGCAGGTTATTTAGATATCAATAGGAGGTCAGAAGAGAGGTCGGGAGTAAAGACGTAAGTGCGGGTGCTTTCTGGTTAGGGGCTGCAGCACCGGTCAAGGAGGAGACCCCCAAGGGCAGTTGTTCTCAACTACCGAGAAGGACCCCCAGGGGGATTTCTGGAATTTTCCAGGGTGGGGAGATGAAGACAGGTGTCCCACAGTGATTTGGGAGTGCTACTGCCACTCACTGGGAGGGGACCCCAAAATGCGAGACTCCTTGAAAAGCACAGCACAGTTCACGGAGAAGAAACGTCCCATGTCCCACATGTCATGAAAGTGAAAACCCTGTTTGTAATTCTCTTCATCTTCTGTATAAACACCAAGGCTTGTATTTCCTGCCTCGTTTCAATTTACATTGAATTTTCCAGGCATATAAGAAGCATATAAATTAAGGGAAGAGTGGGCTGCTCCTCAGTATTTACCCAGAGCTACTCCCCATTTTAGAAAAATCACATCACTGCTCGTGGTAACTGAGCACCAGGTCAACACTCCTCTGTCGGTCTACACAGCAGATGCCACATACAGAATAACCACATTCACAATCACGGATTCCACACAGAGGCACAGCATGTACCGACTTCATCCAGCCTTCTGTATGACCAGGCACACACACATATATTGAGATGCCCTCCAAACAGAAATGATTCTCCTGTATATTACAGATAGGGCAGTATATGTTTTTGTTTTAGATCACATGTTGTTATAACAAGTAGGCATTTAGACTGATGGGATTGTAAACCCCTGGCCCAGGGACAGAATCTAGAGCGAGAATCAGAGAAGGCAGCAGATCCAGTTGGTGAATTCTAACATCTAATGGCCAGCCAGAGAAGGGCGTCCTCGCAAGAGCAGACAGAGGAGAAACCCAGAGGTGCTGAACTGGAGAAGCCAAGAGGAGAGGACATGTAGGGAAGGAAGTCCGCATTAATGATGTCCCGTGTTGCCGAGAAGTCAAACAGGACGAGGGCCAGAAAATGCCTTCATCTTATTTAGCAACATGAAGGATTTGGCAGCAAGGATGTCCCCGATAATTTAGTAAGGGCCATTTCAGGGGAGTGCGGGGGCCCGGAGCAGGGAGCTGAGAAGTGAGGGAGGGGCAGAGGGAGAACCTGGAGATGGCCATGACGTGGATCTGTCACAAAGGGGAAATGATAATAGGTGATGAGAAGGTGAGTAAGGGGGCTGTTTACTGTCTACATAGATTTGCTAACATGACCTTTGTCTCTCCAGGGGAAACTGATAACGTGGACCCTCCGCTCAGGGGAGCTCAGGTTGGTGGAGGTTGGCAAGAGAGAAAGGGAAGGTGGGGTCATGGGCAGCACAAGGATCTGGAGCCCGAGTTCAGATGGGCTCCCTTGCACCGGATGAAACATTTTAGAGAGCCCATAAAATTCACTTTTTCGGATTTTATGAAATTAAGTGCAACTCTGTGAGTTCTGAATTAATCCTTCATATTTTAACTTCCTCTAAGCAGATGAACAGGTCAGGGCGTGGCAGAGTGCCCTAACTCACCCTGTTGTCCAAGACAGAGGGAAGTCGTTTAAAAAACACTACAATAGACATTTACCAATTCGTAAAGCTAATCAATAATCTTAAAACTATGGCTTAAGATGGGGCGCCTGGGTGGCTCAGTCAGTTAAGCGTCCGACTCTTGATTTCGGCTCAGGTCATGATCTCAGGGTCATGACACTGAACCCCGCGTTGGGCTCTGCGCTGGCCCTGGAGCCTGCTTGAGATTCTCTTTCCCTCTCCCTCTGCCCCTCCCCCTGCTTGCTTGCTCTTTCTCTCTCAAAACAAAAAACAAAAAACAAAAAAACAAAAACAGTGGCTTAAGATTGGTGAAATTTATGAATGTCATACCTCAATTTAAAAGTTAAAAAAAATAGACTACCTATAAGCATTTCCCAATTATAAATATTACAATGGATCCCTGAAGATCACTTAAAGGGATTACAGATGTAAGTTGAACTCCAAGTATCGCCTACTTCTGTGGCCAGGACTGAACGAGTAGGAAAACGTGACCCAGTGAAATGAGGGGGCTCTGTCTATTCCATGTTGGTGCTAAATATTCTTAGAAAAGTTTTGACCACTATGAGGCTTACAGAGATCTTGTCTTAGCAGCTTCAAAGACCTTTGAAAACAAAGGCCCGCAAAGAAGCTGCAGAAAAACGTATTGTTCAGTGACTGGGTTGCAAAATTTGCTCACGTAAGTGCAATTCAGATGTGTCAGAGAGGAAAGGAAATGTATCTTCTGTGTGACTAACCCAATCCTGTAAGCCCCCATCCGCTGGGCATGAATACAAAACAACTGATCAAACACAATCTAATGCAAAACCTCCCAACAGTCGTGCTATTCATTCTCTCCAGGTAAACATGTCTGTCCGGTTTCTCAGCTTCTACCTCCCTCTCTACCTCTTTTCCACACCCTGTGTGGCATTGGAGAAGATGCTCTGGGATTGTGTGGTGTCCTCCCATTTCTCTGACCTCCGAGTTGACATCCTGCAGCTTCTGCCGCTGAAGCCAGCACCTGTGACATATGGTCTGGTCCCGGGGGGGGGGTCCCGTCAGGTCCTGGGGTGCTCCGCTGAAGGCTCAGCCCCACTGACTGCTCACAGGGGTATGCATCATTTCTGGTACAACTGGGTCACTTTTAAGAGAGGCAGAGGGCAGGGGCGCCTGTGTGGCTCAGTCGGTTGAGCGTCTGCCTTCGGCTCAGGTCATGATCCCAGGGTCCTGGGATCGAGCCCCGGGTCGGGTTCTCCATTCGGCGGGGAGTCTGCTTGTCCCTCTGCCTCTGTGATCTCTTTCACTTTTGCTCTCTCTCAAAATAAATAAATAAAATCTTAAAAGAGAGTGAGAGAGGCAGAGAGCACTAACTGCAGAGGATGAGGATGATGGCGCCACAGGGTTGTCCGGGGCAAAGCGTACAACCGCCCGTAGGTAAGTCTGTGTGCGCGCTCTGCCACAACATGGCCGGGTGCTTGCCTCTGGCCTTGGCCAATGGACATTCTGCACCTTCACGCTCTGCAGACTTGCAACACAAGAACACACAAGCTTTGGAGAATAAACCAGAAGCCCCTGCCTGGCCACACCAGGCTGACCACTTAACTATGCTGGACCCTACATTTTAGCTCAGGACCTTCCTGTCTTTGTGTTTTCCTCAACTTACTGAGGTATTTCTTTCTTTTTTTTTTTTTAAGATTTTACTCATTTATTTGACAGAGAGAGAGAGAAAGAGCACAAGCAGGTAAAGCAGCAGAGGGAGAGGGAGAAGCAGACTCCCCACTGAACAGAGAACCCGACGCAGGGCTCGATCCCAGGACCCTGGGATCATGACCTGAGCCGAAGGCAGATGCCCAACTGACTGAGCCACCGAGGTGCCCCATATCAAGGTATTTCTAATGTCTCCACTTCAAAATGTGACCCGAAGGCAGGGTTTGGGGTTGGCATGGGCAAATACAAAATGTTGGTATCTACCTTCCTTTTCTTCTCCGTCTTTGTTCGTGCCCCACAACACCGAGGGCTAGAAAGCGCGAGGCTTTCTCCCCTTCCTTCTGCCATGGAGAAGCAAGGCTTGTGACCAAGCTGTCATGACTGGAAGCGGTACCTTCTCAAGAGGAGAAGTCTCTGAGCTGAGTACTCTAGTCTTAGTTTCCATTATGTTAAAGTGGGAACTAAAAACATGTAGAAAATCCCCACAAGACAGCAGTCTGACTTTAGAAAGGAAAGGAAATAACAGGAAATAAGAAAAGCTGAACATCAAGGTTACAAACGAGTGTCAAACTTTTCTTCTGTAACAGTCCAACCTTCCCCCAAAGGGGATGGAGGCCTTGGACCAGCAAGGAAGATAGTAACCTACTCAAAAGGAAAGAAAACTTCTTTACCCCAAACCATCTCTGTTAGTCTAGTTTTATTTTTATTTATTTTTATTTTTTATTTAATTTTTTTAAGTAGGCGCTATACTCAGTGTGGAGCCCAACCCGGGGCTTGAACTCACGACCGTGAGATCAAGATTTGAGCTGAGATCAAGAGTTGGATGTTTAGGGGCGCATGGGTGGCTCAGTTGGTTAAGCGACTGCCTTCAGCTCAGGTCATGATCCCGGAGTCCCGGGATCGAGTCCCGCATCGGGCTCCCTGCTCAGCAGAGTCTGCTTCTCCCTCTCATGCTCTCTGTCTCTCATTCTCTCTCTCAAATAAATAAATAAAATCTTTAAAAAAAAAAGAGTCGGATGTTTAACTGGTTTAACTGACTGAGCACCTAGGCGCCCCACTCTACTTTGAAATCTGTTATAATCTTATTATCATTGCTCCTGAACTTTACATTAGCTCATGTGAATATAAACATGATAGCAATCCTAAACATGTATACACTTAACAAGAGACTGTCAAACTACATGAGGCAAAAATCAATAGAACTGCAAGGAGGAAACGGTGAATTCATTATTACAGCTGGAGACTTCAACACCCTTCTATTGGAAATGGACAGATTTGGCAGGTGGAAAATCAGCAGACACACTTGAACTAAACAACACCATCCACCAACTGAATAGAATTGACATTCTATGCTCTGCTGTATCCAACACCAGCAGAATACACACTCCTCTCAAGTTCACACGCAACATTCATCAAGATAGAGTATACACTGGCCATAAAACACACCTTAACAATTTAAAAAAAATCATACAGTGTCTACTCTCAGACCACATTGGAATGAAACTAGAAATCAAGAACAGAAAGTTAACGGGAAAATCTCCAAATATGTGCAGGTTAAACATCATACTTCTAGTAACACATCAGTCAAAGAAAAACCTCAAGAGTAATGTAAAAATTTTTTAACTACATGAAAATGAAAATGCAACTTACCAAAACTTGTGGGCTACAGAGAAAGCGGTGCTTAGAAGTAAATTTTTTAAAAGATTTTATTTATTTATTTGTTTGTTTATTTATTTGAGAGAGAGAGAGAGAGAGAGACAATGAGCATGAGCAGGGGAAGGGGCAGAGACAGAGGGAGAGGGACACGCAGACTCCCCACTGAGTGCAGAGCCCGACACAAAGCTCTATCCCAGGCCCCTGAGATCATGACCTGAGCTGAAACCAAGAATCAGATGCTTAACCATCTGAGCCCCTCAGGTGCCCCTTAGAGGTAAATTTATAGGATAGAATGCACATATTCGAAAAGAAGAAAGATCTAAAATCAATAACATAAGTCTCCACTTTAGGAAACTACAAAAAGAAAAGCAAATTAAATCCATAATAAGCAGAAGCAAAGAAATAATAAAGATTAGAGCAGAAATCAATGAACTTGAAAACAAGAGATCAACAGAGAAAAATCAATGGAACCAAAACTAGTTCTTTGAAAAGATCAGTAAAATCAATAAGCCTCTAGCTAGGCTAAGACAAATAGAGAGAGAATACACAAATTATTTATCAGAAATGAAAAAGGGGAACATCACCACAGATCCCATGGACATTAAAAGGATAATAAAGGAATATTATAAACATAATCATTATGCTAACTCTCAGTATTAATAACTCTCTGTCATTTCTTATTAAGCATTGACCATGCCCCGGCAACATTTTGCACTTTACATGAATTATCTCGAAACTTCTCAAGCACTCTACAGAAATTGGAATTATCCTCATATTATAAATGAGAGAAGAAACGTAATAAGGTTCAGAAACCATGCTAATGTCACACACGTAACAAATCAGCTCTGCTCCAACTGACTGTCTGAACCCAGTTCTTTCCATTACACCACAGAGTTTCTCAAGCAATGTGGGGGTATATAGTTTGGTTATGGTGTGGCTCTCCCTGTCCAAAACAGGCCACCATTACTTCTGCAAAGAATGGAAATGTATACAATTAGACCTGCCTTTGTGCATGACGAGAGAAGCTCTTTCTGTCGGTCTGAGTATTTCAGAATAGTATGGCTAATATAAAACGACCTTCAGCTTCTTTCTTCCAAGAAATAATGTAATATAAAATAGAGCATCATGGGTGTTACAAAGTGGATATACACTTTCTCTAACTCATGACAAAATGCACCAAGCAATTGAGGAGGAGGAGGGGACAACAACAAAAATCTGGGCTAGTAAATAAGGAAGAGGAGCAATGAGTATAGGCAACAAGCAGGAGAGACACTTGACCTTAATGAAAATGAAAAGAAATAACCCAGTTCATATTTAAGCTGAGCAAATCTTCTCCATGTGCCAAAACTCACCACCACCACCCCCTGCATCACCATCACTGTTACCAACCACCATTTCATTCACTGTAACGGACAAAATCTCCCACCTGTTTGAGCAGCATGGTGTCCTGCAGCCCAATGTCAATATGAAGACAGAGCACGGGCCGAGGGGGGCACAGTGACAGGATGGGCCAAAGCAGAAGTAAAGTGGTTGCCACGAATAGCAAAACTACTCATTTCACCGCTATGCTTTCAATTCCTCTCCATATACTGGTGACCCAAACCAGGGAATATTTGGAAAACTGAATCTAGAGGTTGAAAATAGGCCACCTGGGAAATGAGAGCGTGAGCATTTGCCTTCTTGTCAAACTGCGGGACGACTGAACTAGCAAGTTTCCAGACTGCTTGATGTCACGTATGAAAGTAAAAACTAGAGTTTAGTTGCCTTGAGAATAAAGAGAAGATGGGCCACCCTAGCCAATCAGGTATCAAGGTCTGGAAAACCAGGAGCTTTACAGTCACTGACCAAAGGGGAATCTACTGGGACTGTTTTAACATGTGCACTGCAGCAGACAGCGGGTTCAAGTAACCCTGAAGCTTCTCAGCCTCCAGAGCTGCACAGTTTTAAGACCGCATGTACAATTCCACCCCTAGGGAATGTGTATTCGGGGTCTGCGTGCTACTGAGTGGAGACAGTAGAGAAAGAATCTGTCTCATCCCTCCTGGATCCAAGCTTTTGCTCGGCATCAGCTAAGTCATAAGAATCTTATTCTAAGCAGAGGCCCCTGGTTCTGACACTTTCAGACATCACCAGATGCTATATTATTAGTCCAACAACGACCAAATGGTGCCCACGTGGCCGAAAGAATACCATAATTGCATAATGCCTGTGAAAGAATCATCCAAATTCACATGTCCAATTATGAACAGTTTTCCAATTTCGACATGAGACATTCTTGGAAACTGTCACAAGGCAGATGTCTTAAAGAGGATTTTATTTTCCCGAAGGCATAATGTTATAATTGGATATTCTGTTACCAAAGACCAAAGCATGAAATAAATCATAGGCATACATAAGCAACAACAGGATATAAAACCAAAGATACAACTATAAATTCTCATGATAGAATTTAGAGATTTTATATTAAGTCATAAAACATTAGTGGTGGAAGCCACCTAAGAGACCATCTCGGAGCTGTTCCCAATACCCCCAACCCCCACCCCCAAGACTAGCTACATCACTACTTCTTGGGAAGTTTGATAAAGAACACAGATTCCTGGACCTCATTTCCAGAGATTGTTGATTTGGTCTAGAACGAGAAACGAGAAACAAAATGCTGTATTTTTCTTTTAACTTTTCCAGGTGATTCAAAAGACTCATGGGGGGGCGTGGGGTCGGGGAAGGGGTAGAGTGTGGAATGACCCATATAAAATGGATGTTTTTCTGCTAGATTTTCTGATTAAATGCCAAAAGCTTCATCAGTAAACAAGTGTCAATGTTTTTGGCAGTGAATTACAGGACTACGGGTTAAACATGGCTCTTTGCGTGCAACTAAAAAATATATAGTTACCAGGGAGCTTGGGTGGCTCAGTTGTTAAGCGTCTGCCTTTGGCTCGGGTCATGATCCCAGGGTCCTGGGATCGAGCCCCGCATCGGGCTTCCTGCTCCGCGGGAAGACTGCTTCTCCCTCTCCCACTGCCCCTGCTTGTGTTCCCTCTCTTGCTGTCTCTCTGTCAAATAAACAAATAAAATCTTAAAAAATATACATATATACATATAGTTACCAGTGATCAGGATATCAAATTTAGATGTTTGTACTCATGAAAGTAAAATATGCACATGTCAAAAACCTTGAGGATTAAATATTTATGTGTCCGTGGAAGCAAAATATTTAGTGATCAATAATTTATGACATATTGTTTTTACCCATCAGGAAGGAAATGAATAGCTGCATTTATGCTGTTTATGGATCATGGTTGTGGAAAGTTGATAACGTGTGGTAAGTTGAACTAAGTGTCTGAAAGGCCAAGGAGTTAAATGAAAAAGCACAGTTAATTTTTCTCTTTGGACACCTGCGTATATAAAAATAGACACCTCTAAGACATCAAGACATCCATTCTATCTCCAAAGCACATCTCAAATCTACCCATTTCTTTCTCCACTACCTCCCACCTTAATCCAGAGCACCATGATTTTCACTTCTGTAATGGAAACTGTGCCTCCCTTCCACCTTCACCGTCCAATCAATCCATTCTCCATGGAGAAGCCATCAGGCATCAGGGATCTTTTTAAAACATCAATCAGAAGAGAAGAAGACCGAAATCAGATCATAGCAATTCTGCTTAAAACCTTCTGATATTTTCCCATTGCACTCAGACTATATCTAGACCTTTAACTCTGTCTATTGGAGCCCTTTATCATAGGAGTGTGTCTGCCCCTCAGATCTCATCTCCTATGCTCCCCCTTCGCACCCCTGGTGCTTCTTTCTGACCATCAGACTCCTCCCATCAGACTCCTTCCCACTCTCCCATGCATCAGCTGCTCCCTTGACCTGAAATTAATTCCCTCCACTTCGTACACAGGTTTGTCTCCTCCCATGTTTCAGTTCTCAGGCTCAAATGTTATGTCCTCATAGGCCTCCCTAGTACTCTGTCTAAAGCCAAAATGCTCATCCCTAGCTGGTAGCATCCTATTTACATATTTCGTAAGCTCCACAGGCAGAGCCTGCTGTGTTTAGCACTATAACCCCAGCACCCAGCAGAGGGCTATGCATAGAATAAAGGTTTCTTAAATGAGGCGCCTGGATGGCTCAGTCAGATAAGTGCCCTCAGCTCAAGTCATGATCCCAGGGTCCTGGAATGAAGCCCCACATTGGGCTCCTTGCTCAGCAGGGAATCTGCTTCTCTCTCTGCCCCACCTCCTGCTCGTGTTCTTTCACTCTTGCTCTCTCTCAAATAAAAATAAAGTCTTAAAAAATAATAATAAAAAAATAAATGTTTCTTGTATAAATGAATGAGGAGCAGACCCTGACACCAGCAGGGCATACATCCTGAGACATTCTCAAATTCTCCCAAACCACAGATATGGTAGCATACAATGTCCTCAAAACACGGAATCAGGTGGACTATTTCACACAGATCCAAACTGTAAATTAGTCCAATGCTCTACTCTTTGATCTACCTAGATAGCTATCTGCTGCCCAGTAACCATGGTTTCTTAAAACACTGCTTTGTCTTCACTTTCCTCATCAGCACTAGCAGTTTACTTCCTTCAGAGAGGTTCCTTTTTCACGAATACAGAAGTTTTTAATATTTCAAGAGATCTCTAGCATATGCAACAAGTATATGACACGAAGCCAGCTGAGAGATGGACGCTGGCGGTTCTTGTCCCTCAGGCATGGGACGCTCCCTAGCACCTCCTCTCTCAAAGGCCACGATGCTAAATCTACACCCTAGAACGCTCTAGATGGGGTGGACCAAAATGTGAGTGTAAAATCAGTGAAAACAAAGGGTCTGCCATACTCTCTTCAGTTTGTTTTTGTTTTGTTTTTTAATTTTTATCTTTTTTAAAGGTTTTATTTGTTTGAGAGAAAGAATGAGAGAGAGAGAACATGAGAGGGAGGAGGGTCAGAGGGAGAAGCAGACTCCCTGCTGAGCAGGGAGCCCGATGCGGGACTCGATCCCGGGACTCCAGGATCATGACCTGAGCTGAAGGCAGTCGCTTAACCAACTGAGCCACCCAGGCGCCCCTGTTTTTTTAATTTTTAAGAGCAAAGAGCACACATCAACGAAAGCTGCATGGTTTTATCTGGGGTGCCTATGAGCACTGGTTGTCTGTTCTGCAGATGGGAGCTGCCAGCTTGTCTCGGAGGGTTTCCCAGTGTCAGAGAATCTGCCCAGAACTGGATCGGGGCCAACGCATCCGTCAGCCCAAATTGCTGAAGCTGCAGTCATGAGATCTGTCCACCGCATCCTCATGTCTGCCAGAAGAAAAGTGCTGGGCTCTGGCCCTATTTACTTCTGTGCTTCCTTCCAGATTTGTAAGGTTAGCCTGAGAAATGCTTTCAGATTTTCAGCCCTTTTGCTCTTCCTTTAATCTCTATATAACCACACGCTACCAAAAGAACAGAGAGGGTTAAACAAGAAGAGGGAGGCTAGGTCAGAAACAAGGCCAAGAGGATTCCCTTCCTGCCTGAACAACCCTCAAAACTAAACATTATGAGGCTCACTAAAGCCTTTTTCCTTACATCAAACAAAATCTAGCAAAACTCAGTTGATTTATCCTTTTACATGGAGAGGTTGAAAATCAAGTAATATTAATATGTAATTTTTTCATGGAAGGAAATGAATACATTAGCTAGAAGAAATAGTAATGTCTTTACATAATTAACACTCTTCCCAAAGGCATCCCAATAAAGCAAAAAAGTCTAGGAATTGGATAATTTATTAACAACTGTTCTTACTGTCCTTGCACTTATCTCTCTCGAGACAAAATATCTTTGTTATTTAAATTTTTATTTATACCAAATTAAACCTGCATATAGCTTTAAAAGTGAGACAGGCCTTTTATCAGGCCATTAACACCAGAGAGTGGTATCCTGCCCCACACCCATACCCCCTTTCCACATGCCAGAAGTCACCACTCCGATTCTTTCAGGTGTTTCTTCTCTATTCACACTTCAGAAACACCCAAATAACATGCTTAACATGCTAGTTCTTGATTTTTCAGTTTTAGATAATACCTACTATCTTCCCACTATGGAAGATGTAAATTGAACTCACCGAGATCACCCTTCCCCCACATATTTGTCTTCCCTCCTCTTCCATCTTTTTTCTTTTTTTATAAAGTTTTTATTCAAATTCCAGTTAGTTAACATATAGTGTTATGTCAGTTTCAGGTGTACAATATAGTGATTCAACACTTCATACACCACCTGGTGCTCATCACCACAAGTGTGCTCCTTCAACCCCATCACCTACTTAACCCATCCCCTCACTCACCTCCCTTCTGATTCCTCATCCATTTTTGATTACGTATATATCCATGCTTTCATTATTGCAGGTATAAATATTATTTACTGCTGAGCCAAACCAGTGTGTTATCATTACATTTTCTTTCTTAAAAATCTGTTTTTGGGGCACCTGCGTGGCTCAGTTGGTTAAGCAACTGCCTTCGGCTCAGGTCATGATCCTGGAGTCCCGGGATTGAGTCCCCAGTCGGGCTCCCTGCTCAGCAGGGCGTCTGCTTCTCCCTCTGACCCTCCCCCCTCTCATGCTCTCTCTCTCTATCTCATTCTCTCTCTCAAATAAATAAATAAAATCTTTTAAAAAAAAATCTGTTTTCTTTTGTTTCCAAATCTCCAGCCAACTCTTCCCACACCTTCCCAAAGCCTTGTAAAACGCCTCTTAAGCCAATCTGACAACATACGTGGCAGATTACAAGTCTTCAGCACAAGAGATTCTGAGTATGTCGGAGGTAGAGCCCATGGAGTTAGGGTTTTGTTTGTTTGTTCACCCATGACCTTAGGGTGAGCTGGATGTGAAAACCACTCATCTACAGCAAAATAAGTAAGGTCATAAACTCTCAAGTTTTAGAAATCTAAGTGGCAGAGAATTTGGGTTTGGTTCTCCATTGTTCCAGCATTACTTGAAGGAAACTTTGTAGAGATGCAAACAAATTTGACAGGAGTTGAAAGAATGACCCACACATTATATTACATGAACGATCAAAAACAAAAACAAAACTGTCACAACTCCCATTGAAAAAGCCCAAGTGTGAGTGGAGATTCTGGTTTGAAACTTTCACTTTCCAACCAACGACCTTGACACCTGAACACTGGGCATTAGTAGGACTGAATGTCTCTGTTCTCATGACTGCTATTCCCTTGCTGTTAACCCTGGCTGCTAGATCTGATCTAGTCAAGCTAAGAATCAATCATACCCGACTGACATGATAAACGTTACAACACGGGCGCCTGGGTGGCTCAGTTGGTTAAGCGACTACCTTCGGCTCAGGTCACGATCCTGGAGTCCCAGGATCGAGTCCCGCATCGGGCTCCCTGCTCAGCGGGGAGTCTGCTTCTCCCTCTGACCTTCTTCCCTCTCATGCTCTCTCTCTACCATTCTCTCTCTCTCTCTCAATAAATAAATAAAAATCTTTAAAAAAAAAAAGTTACAACACACCTGTCCCCCAAGTGACCATGCTGACTTGCTGCAGCGTAGGACCAGGCGTGTGGCATCTGTGCCATGTGTCCTGATCTGCAGGCAGCCAGAGGGACTGTTCTTCCTCCTGATTACAAAATTAGGAAGGAACATGGTACTAAGAAAATAGCTAAAACAGCCGAAAGTGATTGTTTCTAGGGACTAGAAACTGAGGACCGAGTCTGCTATTTCTTGGAAATAAGCCCTGTACCAGAAAGTTTCATTCAGCTGTGGACACGAAAAAAAACTGATAAAACATAATTTAAATAAAACAGCGTGTTAATCATAGGGTCTAATGAACACAGTCAAAAAAAGAATGCCAGGCACAGTGTGGGTAAGTTATGTAATATCTCAAGACCCAGTGAAGATAAAAATACCAACGTTCTCTGGGGTGCCTGGGTGGCTCGGTTGGTTGAGCGGGACTCTTAGATTCGGCTCAACTCCTGATCTCATGAAATGTGAGACTGAGCCCCACCATCAGGCTCTGCCCTCGTGGGGTGTCTGCTTGAGAATTCTCTCCCCCTGCCCTTCCCCGTCTTCCTGTGAGCACATGCACACTCTCTCTCTCTAAAATAAATGGATAAATCTTTTTATTTTTTTAAGATTTTATTTATTTATTTGACAGAGAGAGACACAGCGAGAGAGGGAACACAAGCAGGGGGAGTGGGAGAGAGAGAAGCAGGTTTCCCGCGGAGCAGGGAGCCCGATGTGGGACTCAATCCCAGGACCCTGGGATCATGACCTGAGCCGAAAGCAGACGCTTAACGACTGAGCCACCCAGGCAACACTAAATGGATAAATCTTAAACAAAACAAAACAAAACAAAAAACCAAAGTTCTCATTTCCTCCCCCATCTCTACATGAGGAGATTGGGCCAGTTTCACTAACTCATTCATTCAACAAGGCTCCCTGAAGCCTGCCGGGGGCCAGGCACTGTTCTAGGTCATGGGAAGACAGAAACAAACAAAACAAAGCTCCTGGTCTTCCCGTACTTACATTCCAATGTGGGGAGACAGCTGATAACTCACCCCAGACAAGTAAGCCAACTTCGGGGGTGATGGGTGCCATGAAGAGAAAATAAAGTGGTAGGAAGGGGAGCACTGCTTCAGAAAGAAGCGAGGAAAGAGGCCTCTCTGAGGAAGCACCACTCACAGACACCCAACTGGCGGGAAGGAACAAGCCAGGAGAGCACATCCCAGGGAGAGAAAGAGCAAGTGATAGGTCCTGAGGCTGGCAAGGCTTCCCCGGTGTGTGAGGAGGGACTGCGAGCAGCTCAGGGTGGAGAGGAGAGAGCACGGTGAGCCTGAAGAATCCAGCAGGGCAGAGCCCGCGGTCTTAGAGGCCACAGCAAGGACCTGGAATTCTAACTAGAGGAGATGTCACTGAGGGTCTGAGCAGAGCCCTGCCACTGGGTTCAACCTCTATAAAGTACCACACAAATAGTTATGTAAGTCAAAATAAGACGTCTATTTAAAATAAGAGGTTTGGGGCACCTGGGTGACTCAGTCAGTTAACCGTCTACCTTCGGCTCAGGTCATGATCCCAGGGTCCTGGGATCGAGTCCCACATTGGGCTCCCTGCTGAGCAGGGAGTCTGCTTCTCCCTCTGCCTCTGCCCCTCCCCCTGCTCTCTCTCTCTGACAAATAAATAAATAAAATCTTTTTAAAAAATTTAAAAATACAGTAAGAGGTTTGGGGCGCCTGAGTGCTCAGTTGGTTGAGCGCCCACCTCTTGGGTTCGGCTCAGATCATGATCTCAGGGTTGTGAGATCGAGCCCCACTACAGACTCTGTGCTCAGTGGGGAGTCTGCTTGAGATTGTCTCTCTCCCTCTCCCTCTGTGTCTCCCCCTGCTTGCGAATGTGCTCTCTCTCAAAATAAATAAATAAAATCTTTTTAAAAATAAATAAATAAAATAAGAGGTTTGATTACAGCAAAAATATATATATGTGGACAGATAAGCACATATACATATGTATACATATATTGTATAGAATATACAATCTATCACCTAGTTATTATGAGCTTCTTTTCATGTTCCACTTCATTACTGCCCACACAGTCCAATTAAGTCCATCTCCTTCCCATCTCCCAAATAAGTCTTAATCTGGCAAGCTATTAAGAACAATTACCTACTAATTCAATGCACAGGGCCCAAGAGAAGATCAACCTCTGGAGACAAAAATTACTAAGAACTAGCATGTAATGGATGAGATCAGCAGAAATCTCTAGCCCTGAGCATGGTTCACGAATGTGTCACTCATGAAGTGGGTTATAGCCACATAAGGAAATCTATCAAGGCTGTTAGCACATCAACTGTGATATACTCATGTGAAACCAAACTTGTCTGTTTTCTGTGTTTCTCCGGGGCATGGCAAGGGGACTGGCAAACGGTGCCACTTTGCAGAAACCCCGTACAACTTCGTGTCCGAATAGAACTCACAGGACACATCCCGAGATACAAAGTAATTGTGAAAGAGAACATATCCTTGTCCCCACTCACCGAATTTATGCATGGAATGAAGGAGAACCCATTTTAGGATTCGTGGATTCCATAACAAGGTCAAGAATACAGAAAAAGATGCGAGAGAAGAGCCTGTGGGGGACACTTATTGAAGTGTTTCTATGGCGAGCACTTGTGCCCTACTCTGAACCCCCTGCTTCCACAGAGCTGCCTGGAGAACTCTGAAATATGTCATATGTTCTTGCAACTTAGAGACAGAGGACTAGTGTCTACCTCACGCCTGAGGAGGCACCCAAGGACTGTGGACCAGGGATGGGCTCTCCTGACCTATCTCCCCAGGAAAATCTAGGGGATGTGACCTGCCCATGATCCCAAAGCTAGCCAAAGCAAGAGGTGGGTGATACTTCCCTTGACACATGTGGGGATCCAGTGTGCAGCCTTGGGTCCTCCTACGAGAGCCCTACAAGGAACAGAGACCTCAGCAGAAAGAAGCTGGATGTGTTCTGCAGGGTGCCAGGAGCTGGGAAGCCATCTGACTACGCAGAGTAGAGACACAGCTTCCTGAGAAAGGAAACTGTAAAAGTCCAACAGGCAAACTCCAAATGCCATGCAAATGCCCCAGAATAGAAAAAGTATACTTCATCCTCTGCCCGACCCACTCAAGGACACCGGCTCGAACCATCTGCCTGGTTCAGAAAATATGAAGCCACGCAGCCAAGTAAGAAATGTCCTATCTCCTTAATTCTCCTCCCTGTCCTCACTGCACCTCCACTAAGCTCCCAAAAGCAGCTGGTGATGGGGAGAGAGGGAGCAAGCAGAGGGTAGAGAGCAGAAAGAACACAAGTCCCTTCCCCAGGGCAGCAGGCTTGCAGCATGAAAAGAGCTCCAAGCTGGTGAACACAACAAATGTTACTTAGGCACATTGAGAGTTAGGATGGGATTCTACCTGGGAATGAACATGCCACTTACTAAGCTTGAAACTGCACTTGCAACGTAAAGTGACCATAAAGTCGTCCGTTGCTTCTGAGTGAGCACAAAGGCTGGAGATCTGCCAGATTTTCCAGTTAGGGGATGATGAAAATTAGCCCCCTGAATAAGGCTTTAAAGGGCAGTGAGAAACACATGCATGTTGATCTCATTCCATAACTCATGCTTGGTCATTGTCAGGCTTTGAATGAATGAATGAATGAACAACAAACAAAAGAAATGTCTGAAGGGGAATGAGTAAACAAAAGAGTAAACCTGTGCACAAAACCCAGAACATGGAGAGATGGCTGGTAACAGAGTTCACTGATGAGCTAGCATTTTCAAAGGAGAAAGATGATGGACCTGTTGTGCAGGCTCATAGCCTCTGGTGTAGACAGTGTGGTAAAATACTAACAAACAGAGTATGAGTTCTAGAATCAGATATTCTGATTTGGGTACATGATCAGGCACTTTCCATCTGTGTGACCTTGGGCAAGTCACTTACATTCTCTAAGCCTGTTTCCCCATCTCTAAAATGGTAATAATACCCAGGCAACTACATAGTGTTATGATGATTTTAAATAAGAGAAAACGTGGAGAGTATCTCTTTGGTGCCTGGCAGAGTGGGCAATGATAATGGCAGTGAAATCCCAAAGTGTCCCTTGAAACAAACAAAGCGTCTACTGTGTTTGCTATCATTCACTCTAAATGTATTTCAATCCAACACTCTGGGAACTGGTAAGCTGTAGATGGCTTATAACAGAAACTCTTTCTCTTCCTCTGCTAAAGACCTTCTTTGTAACTCCGGTTCTTGAAGAAGTCTTCTGGAATGATACCACCCATTTCTGATGATTCCTTTACTCTATGTCTTCTCCGAGGTTGGAAATATAATTTGGACTATATTATCTCACACCTTGTCCATGAGGAGAAAGTTCTGGTTCCTGCCACCCACACAGGTAACCGAAGACAAGCCTTTTCATGCTGTGCTTTACTTCCTTCTTCATCAAAAAGAGGCAGAAGGCCCACCTATGAGGCTGTTTTGAGAAGGCAATAAGATCATGTTCAAGGAAGTGGTAGGGGGAACATGGAGCCTACCCTGAGGGTGGAGGTATTGGAGCTCCCAGCAAGCAGTCAGCAATCAGTCCCAGAGAGCTGGACTGGAGCTGTCCTTTGAGGAGGGCCAACCTGATGTCCTTCCTCTTCATAACCTCCACACTTCATCAAGGTGTGCTCATCCCACATTCCTAAGGGGGTAAAATATTTCAGAAGCCTCCTTTTCTTTATCTCCACGTGCCTCTGTTTACTAAAACCTCTACTGAGAAGCTCATCTAAAACATAAGCAGTTCCCTGCTCTAACTAAGCCCATTCTCGTCAAGCGTGACTCCAACCCCTCCTTCAGGAGAGACATCTGTCAGGAGAACTGTCTAAAAACCCGGAGTTGTGTTAGAAATCACTACAGTGACAGTATCGAAGACTCCCATAACCCTTGGACTTTGGGTTTAAAAAAAAAAAAACACTTTATTCACTTGTGACTGCTTTATTTTCATTTCAGAGAATTGTTAATGAAGCTGAAGATTTGCATTTCTCAAACGGCTCAAACCAGACACAGTATTCACAGTGTTCATATTAAGTAAATAACTCATATCTAGGAAGAAGAAAAAGAAAGTAGGCTACAAAGGAAACAAGCAAACTCAAAAATATTCTGGTTTACAATAGCTTCGAGGTTACATAATCCTCCAAGTCTCCATTTCACTAAATTAGGTCAGCTTTTGACACCAGCATCATTTTCCCTGACTTTTTTCAATCCTGCTGCAGCAGAGATCCAGGTGCCGTTGTGAGTGACCTACTTAACTAGAATTTGTGGGGCCCTCAGACAGAAACGTGTGGTATCTTCATTCTATTTTGCTCAACAGACCTCCTTAATGAACTGAATCTCTAATTCAGCCGGCTAAAAACCACACATCTTAAGCAATTCCCACATCCAAATATCCAGGTTTAATTATACTCATGAGTGTACATTCAAATGTGGCACAGGCAAAAGAGCGATGGATGAATCAGGTGTGAGGGCCTGTTGGCTCTCAGTTCCACTCTTTTGCTGACCCCAGTGCAATCGTGGCACATCCCTCACCTTCCAGAGCCTCAGTCTTGTCACCTTGGTGAAGAGAAGGTTAGACTCTTGCATCCTTTTTGGCTTGACTCTCTATGAAGATTTCCTGAGCACCTACCAAGGATAAGGCGCTAGATATAAGGGTAGAGGAGGTACAAAGATGAACTGACATTGCCCCATCTTCAAGAACTTTCCACTCCATGAAGGAAGAGAAGATCACACAGAACAAAACCAAATGCTTAGTTATCTTATTTATTCCTCAGGATTGGCATTGTGCCTGGCACACCATAGAGGCTGCATGTGATGGGAGAGAATCCGGAATGGTTCACAGGTGTTCTATCTGAGTTGGCTTTTAAAAGGCCATTCAACTCTCAGGGGCTCCCTGATACCATTCTCCAATGTGATTCAAAATCTTAAGCCAGCGTTCAAGGTTCTCCTCGTTCTGGTCCCAACATACCATTCAAGCTCATCTCTCTTACCCAGAACTATGCTATAGCCTTGCTGTACCTCAGATATTACCCATAACTTTCTACTTCTTTGCTCACATTCATGCCATCCCTCATCCTGACATGTCCTCCAATCTCAACACAATCCAATTCCGTTATCGCTCAACATTTTGAATTTCTCCTGTTTTATGAAGGCAGTCTTAAGCCTTTCCTGACTCCTCCAATCATATGTTCTCTCTCCCTTCTTTGAAATTCCACAAGATCTATTGACACTCCTGTTATGGTACATTTGCCACTTAGAACTCCATTACTGCCAGGTAATGTCTTTGTCTCAAGATAATAATCTGTGACATTAGATGCTACGTTATTCATCCATGTTGCCAAACAAATGGTGGGTATTCAGTAGATTACTTGACAAGACAAATATAGAAATGACAATCTAGGACTCAGAAACTGAATAAACAGTGGCAGTAAATTTGTACATTTGTGGCTTCTGCCTAAAATGGTGACTATTGCAGTTTGATTCTTGAACCTAGGGTTTAGTTGATAGAATCACAGCGGTTAGAAGTTTAGAAGACAGGCTGGATTCAGATTTCAGAGCCTTGAGTGCCAGGGTAATAAAAATGGCATAGGGCACCTGGGTGGCTCAGTCGGTTAAGCATCTGCCTTCAGCTCAGGTCATGATCCCACGGTCCTGGGATCGAGTCCTGCATTGGGCTCCCTGCTCAGTGGGGAGGCCTACTTCTCCCTCTCCCTCTGCCTGCCGCTCTGCCTACTTGTGTTCTCTCTCTATCTCTCTGTCAAATAAATAAATGAAATCTTAAAAAAAAATAAAATAAAAATGGCATATATTTAGTTCTCAATGAGTCACAGATGGTTTCAGGAGCTGGAGAGTAACAAAACCTGAGATAGGAAGATCAAGCCAGAAGCATTCCAGTTAACGCATCAGTCTCCTGGGAACTGGGATGGAGGTAAGTCCATCTCTGAAAGAAGAATCGAGTCTTGCTGTGCTGATAAAATTAAGTGCATGAACCTATAGATCTGTGAGTCCTGGAAAAGTCACTAAGCTAAATACTGCTTTGTAGGCTTCCTGGCAACCCGGTATTTTAGTACCCACCTCAATAAAAGGAAAGAGACCCACACCAAAGCATCATTACTAAATTTCCAAACTGGTGAATAAGAGAATATTTGATATTTTTCCAGAGAAGGGAGGCGGGAACAGAATACAAAGGAGAGGGAATCAAAATAGCTTTGGATTGTCCAGCAATAACAGCAGAAGCTAGAAGACAGAGGGAAAATGTCTTTCAAATTCAGAAAGAAAAGCATTTCCCACCTAGAATTCTATGCTGAGCCAAACCATGAACGAAGGTAAGGGTAAAATGAATACATTTTCACACATACAAAGTCTCTGAAAACTTACCTTCAGAACACACTGAAACAAAAGTCTAAACCAAGAAAGAGAAAAATAAGGCATAGAAGAAACAGGAAGGGCGCCTGGGTGGCTCAGTCAGTTAAGCATCAGACTCTTGATTTCAGCTCAGGTCATGGTATCGGGGTCATGAGACTGAGCCCTGCATCGGGCTCCCCACTCAGTGGGAAGTCTGATTGGGATACTCTCTCTCCCCCCCCCAGCCTTTCCCCCCATGTTCTCTCTCTCTAATAAATAAATCTTTGAAGAAGAAGAGGAAGAAGAAGAAGAGAAAGAGGAAGAGGAAGGGGAGGAGGAGGAAGAGGAAGAGGAAGGGGAGGAGGAGGAAGAGGAAGAAGCAGCGGGGAGCCAACGCAAGAGTAAGGCATAGGGAACCCCCAGAACAACAGGGAGCCAGGACAGCACCTGTGTACCCAGCAAAAAGGGCAAGCACTGGAGACTGGAGCAGGTCAGGAATCTCGGGGAGACGGGATGTGTTAACTTTCTGTCTTAGCTCTCTTAACTTGCTCTTCCTCTTACATGATTTCCAAGGTCTAAAATGTTGGATGCTCAGAGCTCCGGGACATTCATTTCCACTGTTGTGTAGTGTCACACTGAATTTATATATATCACACTTCATTTGACCATTTTTCTCTGTTGGACATTTAGGTGATTTTTAAAACCTTACTTAGGACAAACAATGCAATAAGCAATCCATGTGCATGTGTGAGATTTCGTGAGGCTTCATACCTAGCAGTGGGATGATCTGGTATGAATTTATGTTGACTGGATATTGCCAGACCAATATCCAAAGTGGTCATATCATGGTGGCAGCCTTTCAAACAAAACTTAAAAAAAAAAAAAAAGATTTTATTTATTTGAGAGAGAGAGTGAGCGAGAGAGAGAGAGCACGAGTGGGGAAAGGGGCAGAGGGAGAAGCAGACTCTCCACTGAGCAGGGAGACTGACCGGGGGCTCGATCCCGGAACTCTGGAATCATGACGGATGCCCAAATGACTGAGCCACCCAGGCGCCCCTAAACAAAACTTTTTAACATGTTATACATGCGCAGAGACCTCCAGTATTCCCAAATAACATGCTTAGATTTTACTTCTTGACTTTTCAGTTTTAGACAGTATATATGGATTCTTTCTACAGAAGATGAATATTCAACTCTCCCTCACCCCTGCCCACCCCACTCAATTTCTCACCCCCATAACCTTCCCCAAAAGTTGTATCATTTTAGATAGATTAGTAATCAGTGTTGACATCATTATGTCATCTCAGTGAGCCATGTCATATACTAAGATGACTTTTCCCCCATAGCCTGTTTGCCTTGGAGTAGCATCAGATTTCTCAAAGAAATGTCTCACTATTAAAATCAATGGCTATGGGGCGCCTGGGTGGCTCAGTCGTTAAGCGTCTGCCTTCAGCTCAGGTCATGATCCCAGGGTCCTGGATCGAGCCCCACATCGGGCTCCCCGCTCAGTAGGAAGCCTGCTTCTCCCTCTCCCACTCCCCCTGCTTGTGTTCCCTCTCTCGCGGTGTCTCTCTCTGTCAAATAAATAAATAAAAATCTTAAAAAAAATCAATAGCTACACTTGGCAAGGGGGTGCAGCAGCGATGTGATGGCTGCTTCTTGCCTACAGCAAGGGGAGACCAGACTCTCTTGGTGGTTTCAGGCAGAGACCCCAGCCCAATCTCTAAAGGAAGAGTGTGGAAGTCTCCCTCTCTGTCTCTCTCTTCACACACATACACACAAATACAGATACACATTCACACCACTCTAAAGCAGATTTGCTTTCATTGACTTCCTAACTGATCAACTTTGCCTATATTTGGTCGAGTCTGCTCATCTGTACCCTCTTGCCCCCTCCACTCATCCCCCAGGAGCTCTGTATTTCCTGCCACCCCTGGCAGCTTGCTAATTCCCCTCGCTGGGTTTGATTGCCCTCAATCCCAGCAGGACATACAATCAGCCTCAGGAAGTGATAAATACCAACTTACTCTCGATATTGTTCAGCCCGTGCTGAACAATATTTTTATTTTTATTTTTTTAACAATATTTTTATTTTTATTGCTGATTAATCTGACTAATGAAATAAAGAACACTGTGTTAGCTAATGTCCAATTAAACATTTGTTAAGGTCATCAAAATCTCCTGGCTTATTATCGCAGGTGACATTCTGAATTGATGTCAGCAATAGAATCAATACCCAATTCCCTAAATACCAAATTCAGTAAGTACAGTGTCCAATTGTGAAAGGATGAGAGGAAATATCCCTTCTCTTCCAGAATTACCAAGGGCCAGCCAACCCACCTTTATGTTGGTGAAGCCTGTTTATTTCTTGTATCTGCTAAATGCTCAGGCCTCTCACAGAACAAATGCAAAGGAAATCAGGCATGTCCCATATGTCCAAGGGGAGCTCCACCTTCTCTTCCCTGAAGGTAAGCAGTAAGTCAGCTTTGGAGTAGGATGTCAGCAAGCCATGGGAGACAGGCAAATGCCCTACTTACCATAGAAGAGGAATGCTTTGGTCATGGGATGATGTAGGAAGGTCCGGTTGATGGTGAAGAAACACGCATCTGCCCCGCACTGGCCGAGTCTTCCAGTCTCCCCAGTAAGTGGGGACCACCAGAGCATGATGGGGTAGCTATCAGTTTCCAGCTGGGTTTTCCTATCCAAGGTCAGTGCTTCTTTTCCAGGGAGTGGATAGAGATGCGCAGGCTCCTCTTCCATCTTTGCCTGTCCATCTCGCAAATTGGAACTTTTAAACTTCTTCCTTTCAAATTTTCCCAGTTCAACCACTACCTGAAAGAGAAGACAAGTATTACAGAGTCAGATGGTTTCATTGCCTCTTGCACGTCTCCCGTTCATCTTGATGATGAAGCCTTGTTTTAGTTTTCTATTGCAGCTAGAACAAATCACCACAAACTCAGCAACTGAAAACAACGCATTTATTGGGGTGCTTGGGTGGCTCACTTGGTTGAGCATCCAACTCTTGATTTCCACTCAGATCATGATCTCAGGATCCTGATCTCAGGGTCTTGGGATTGAGCCCTGCATCGGGCCCCACACTCAGTGAGGAGTCTGCTTGAGATTCTCTCTCCCTCTGCCCCTCCCCCCATTGTCTCTCTAAAATGTAAATAAATTAAAAAAAAAAAAAGAAGAAGAAGAAAAAAGTAACCAACACATTTATTACTGCATAGTTCTGGAGGTGAGAAGTCTGACCTGAGTCTCACTAGGCTAAAAGCAAGGCGTCAGCAGGGCTACATTCTTCTCTGGAAGCTCTAGAGAATCCATTTTCTTCCTTTCCTATCTTTTAGAGACACCCACCGCTTGGCTCGCCACCCTTTCTCCATCATCAAAGCCAGCAATGTTGCCTCTCTCTGATGCTTATTCTGTTGTCACATCTCTGTCTGACCACAGCCACAGAAGAGTCTTATCTTCTAAGGACTCATGTCATGACACTGGGCTCACACTGATAATTCTGGAAAATCTCCACATCTCGAAGTGTCTCACCTTAATCCCATCTGCAAGGGCCCTTCTGCCACGTGAATTTACATACCCACAAGTTCCAAAGATTAGGGTGCTGACAAAATATCTATCAACAAGCATGCTTAATTCTACTAAACACATGCCAGCTACATTTCTGCATTTCAGCAGCATATAGAGTATCTGGAAATAGTTCTGTCTCTTTATGAAACCCGTGAGAGTCAGGGCTATTATCTGGCTCTTACTCGAGACTGCATTCTAGGGAGAATTCGTTATAAGTCACCAACTGGTTTCTTTTTATTACAGTTAAAAGAGTCATAACACAAGTCTTCCATTTCTAATAATTTCTACTGCGGCATCAAGTGAAGTCTACCATGAGTACTGGGCTCCCTTCCATGTAAAGCCACGTTTCTTTCTTTCTTTTAGGATGCACTGGGTCACTGGATAGCAGGCCATCAGTAATAGGAGTCTAGAGGGCAGGGCGGGCAGAGCGGACACAGATGGACAGTGGTTCCCCACAAGTGATAGAAGCTCAGAAATGACATGCATACCAAAAACATGACAATGTCTTCTGACATCAAAAGAAAAATTCTTAGGGATGCCTGCATGGTTTAGTCAGTTAAGCGTCTGCCTTGGGCTCAGGTCATGATCCCAGGGTCCTGGAATCGAGTCCCGTGTCGGGCTCCCTGCTCAGCGGGGAGCCTGCTTCTCCCTCTCCCTCTGCTCCTCCCCCCTGCTCGTTCTCTCTCCAGCTCTCTCAAATAAATTTTAAAAAATCTTAGAAAAAAAAGAAAGCTCTTAGCTTCGACACAGCCATTCCTCATAACTGAAAAAAGTGCCAAAGTAATTGGTAAGATCAAAGCTCTGGTAACTTCCCACAGAGAGTAGAGAACTCCAGCCCCTCCCGCACAAGCCTGGACACCCACAAGTCAGACGAAGAGGGAGTCAAGTATTTCTTCCAACCAGAATCCTGATCTGGCAGCAGAAGGTGGCAGAAGTCCAGCGCCAGCCTGTTTGCCAAAGTGCTTTTATATGCATTATCTCATTCAATCCTGATCAAGAGGAAAAAGCCCAGAGAATAATACCTCTGTTTCCATCAGCCCCACACCTGAACTGCTCACATCCACAAATAATCTTTAGAAGTCTTTTGAATTTCCAAATGGACAGCTGGTGCTTGAATGGGTCCAAACTATATCTGAATTCATATCCATACTTTTTCTATTGTTGTGTCATTTTTACTTTAATTTGACATCAGTAATGAACTTCAGAATCACCGACAAAATGAAATAGATGGGAAGACTAAAAAATGCTGCAGTTCAAACACCCACATTCAGGGACGCCTGGGTGGCTCAGTCGGTTAAGCCTCCACCTTTGGCTCAGGTCATGATCCCAGGATCCTGAAATCAAGTCCCACATCGGGCTCCCTGCTCAGGGGGAAGTCTGCTTCTCCCTCTCCCTCTGCCTGCTTGTCTACCTACTTGTGATCTCTCTCTGTGTGTCAAATAAATAAAGAAAATCTTTAAAAAAAAAAAAAGAATGACAAATGTATTAATGCGGATTCTTGTGTTCCACAGAATGGATGAGCTTATTCTTAGAATACACATGGCTTCTTCAAGAATGCCATCTTTCAGAAGTCATTGTGATAGGGGGCTTTGAGAAATCCATCTACATTTGACCCAGTAAGACAGACTGAGCTCTACTTTCTCTTCTTCTAGAACCAGGAACCTACAAGAGTCACAAACTGACCCCCTACTCACTGATTTTGTCTCTACCTGACACACCCACTCACTAAACCTCAGTTTTATCTATTGACAAAAAAAGTATTTCCCCTGCCTTAGACAGAAAACCCCCCGATCCTGAGAGATTAAGCAAAAAGTAAAGTACTTGGAGAGAACAGGGGTGGGTTGAGGGCGGGAAGGTTGGAATGGCTCAGCAATCGACACTACGCAACCCAAATTCTTGCTACCTGGAGTGTGACAAGCAGAAAGACGGAGGCTGTGATGCATAGGCAAGATGCCAAAAGCTTCCTCCTCTGAATCCACACCATGCTGCCCGGCCCTGGGTGACTGACAGAGGGCTAGCCTGGTTACCAGGTGTTCTCGAGTCGGCCCACAGCCCAAAACAACTTCACGTGGAGGAACCATCTGGGTGCAAATTTCTTCCACTGTCATTCCTGCTGGGACTTGGTCTCCATGAAGGACTGAGATCCCAGGTTCTGCAGGGGCCTGGCTTGGCATCGAGCGGGAACAGTATACAGTCTTCTTAACCTATCAACAGAGCAGCTGGAGATTCTTCAAACCAGAAGGCATCAAAAAATTCTGTAACAAATGAATAATTTTTTAGCCATAGTGCAGAAGATTTAATAAATGTAGTCTTTCAGGGTTATCACATAGAAACCTCACACTTTAAAACTAAAAGGAACCTTTGAGATCTGAGATACCTCACTCCTAGACAAGGAAACCAAAATCAGAGAGGTAAAGTGACTTGGTCAAGGTCACACAGCCCATTAGAGGACTGTGACAGGTCTACAATTAGGTCCTGAGTCTAAAATTCTGTTTCCACTTAATTTTCTCTGCCATCAGAAGATTGAATTCCACAAGTCACGTACACGTAGTCATTTTCTTCTACTTAGGTTTCAAAGGGGTAGAAAAGTGGAATAGAAATTACCATGATTGGGGCACCTGGGTGGCTCGGTTGGTTAAGCTTCTGACTCTTGGTTTCGGCTCAGGTCACGATCTCAGGGTTGTGAGACCAAGCTCTGTGTTGGGCTCCACACCGAGCGCAGAGTGTACATCCCCCGTGCGTGTTCTCTCCCTCTCTCTAAAAAAAAAAAAATTCCCAAAATTATCCACCCACTCCTGTAAAATTTAAGGAGAAAATAAATAAAAGTTCAGGCTTGGTTTGAAAATAGATCATGATCAACTGACCCAAACTTTCTCTAAGGAAAACAACTTCCACCACAACATAAGGAATTCTGATTATTGATATATTTGTTCAGTCTTTTACGGCAAGTGTAACAAAGCAGTGGGTTGTGTGAACAATACGATTCTCTGGAAGTTCTGAAATAAGATTTCCATCTGTCTGAAATGTATGATCTTTTCAAAAAGTTTTAAAAATGAACTAGAGTTCTAGGGGCACCTGGGTGGCTCAGTTGGTTAAGCGACTGCCTTCGGCTCAGGTCATGATCCTGGAGTCCGGGGATCGAGTCCCACATCGGGCTCCCTGCTCAGCAGGGAGTCTACTTCTCCCTCTGACCCTCTTCCCTCTCATGCTCTCTATCTCTCATTCTCTCTCTCTCAAATAAATAAATAAAATCTTTAAAAAGAAAAAAAGAAAAGAAAAAAATGAACTAGAGTTCCAAAGAATGCCTTTTATTCCCAGGGCTCTGTGCAGTCAAAAGTCTCGGTCAAATGACCCTGTGGAGTTTCAGAACAGAGCAAGGATCAACATTCCTGAAGCTGCTTTATAGTACCCCAAACATCTGGCTCTAAGATCTGATTGTACATCTCCCAGATACCGCATTAAAGGTATAATTAGAAATATAAAAATGACGTAGAATTCTGGTTAAAAACATTAGCCTTAAAGGTGTACTCCCCTCCCATGCATCTTCCTTGATTTACTTTAAGTCCAGGGTAAGTCTTTCAGCAACAAAATGACTCTTGGTTTCAGAAATCACCAACTGTGTTTTTCCTCTTTTCCCCATGGAACTCCTGCAATCCACAGTAACTAAGAGAACAGCTCTAGAGTCAGCCCCCCAGGATTCAAATCTCAGCTCCCCAGCTGGTTTAACCTAGCCTCTCAATATCTCGATTTCCAAAATATAGATAATAAGGGTACCTAATCAGAAAGTTATTGAGAAGTATATGAGATGAGATTACTAAAACACTTACTCAGAGTGTGGTACATAACTGTCCAATAACTATTTGCTATCTTATTTTTAAATATTCATTATAATTTTTATTATACTTTTAAGTGTAAAATGAAGCTGAATTCATATAAAGTATGTTGCCGCCCCATCCACTGGAACTTCAAAAGGAGAAACACTCATTTTGCCAAAGTAAAGGAGATCACTAATATTTGTCAAGTGACCTATTGTAAGCGAGGCCCTTCCTAAGTGTTCAGCATGCATGAGATCATTCAATCCTCCCACAACTCTATGAAGGAAAAATTGCTGTCCTCATTTTTAAGGATGAGAAAACCCAATTTGAAAAAAGTAAATTAACTTACCCAACACTACAACTTCATAAGTACTACAACCAGAAACTAGTTAGACTCTGAGGTTCATGCATTCTTTTATATTTTTTAACACTAAGACTATAAAATTCCCACCCAATAATACTAACACAGATTATTTGCCTTCATCAGAGAAAAAAAAAACCTGTATAGAATCGCTCTCGGTCAGCTGGTATACCAGAGAAAAAAGTAACAAAAATCTGTAAGAACCTGAAAATTGTCTTCCCTTCTACTCAGTTGACGCTAGTAGCTATGAACTACCTAACATGTGGAGCTAGCACTTAGGGTTTCAATCCTGGCTCTGTCATTTACACATAATATAAATTTGGACAAGTTACTAAATCTTTCTAAGCTTCAGTTTCATCACAATAAAGAATAAACGTTCGCTGTCATTATTTCTTTCCCTTGCATTACAAGAAGATGATCCAATTTCTGTTTTATATGCAAAGGCTATTTATTTTAGCTAGAATTAATGTAACCCAGATTAGATAATGAATTATTACCACCTTAAGTGGGTATAAAACTCTATCATCTTCAGAAGATTTTCACATCTATCACTCCCCTCAATCTTACTGATAACCACTTTGTAAAGTAAGCAAGGTAGGTTTTATTCTCAGTTCCCACAAATAAGGAAACTGAGCCTCAGCGAGTTTAAGTGATTTGCCCAAGATCATAGTTTCTATAGGTTGAAGTGGGTCTAGAAATCAGGTCACCTGTCTTCAGGCTCATGGGAAAGGAAAGAGATGGAGAAAATAGTGACCATTTGTTAGGAGTCAAAGAGGGTCAGTAATAAAGGAAAACAAAAGATAGGATGAGAATGGGAAGATATAGTTCGGGGTATTTTTACAGCTACCACAATGCTGTCCTAGGGTCTGTCCTAGGTAGGGCCTTTTTAAGTCTTGACATGGCTGTATGAACTATGACAGAGGGATTTAAGGTTACAAATTCCCTTTCATCCAAAGAATTTCAATTTAGCTTATACCCACAAAGCCAGAGGTATAGTGAGGTCTCAGGGACTGAGCTGTGGTTAAATGCCCACCACTATTCTAAAGAACAGAGCCAGTTAGTGTAGATGGTACTACAATTTATAGCATGCAGCTATCAACCAGACCTTGGGGCACATCAATCTAATATGTGGTATCAATTACACCCAGGAGCTTGTCATCCAGTCACCAGTGCCCCCACTGGTGGGACAGATGAACTTGCTGAGAGCATGGCGAAAGTCAGTAAGCGCCATGCAATGGAGCTCCAGGAGGAAAGCTCCCTTCTGTTTCATCACTGCCCACAGGGTGAATCTCAGAGGCCACCAAGAGGGTGTCCCAGAACACTCCATTCCTGGATTGAAGCAATGTGTGCTTGTTCAGACAACCATGGTAGGTAACATCTGAAACGGACACTTGCTAACCAACCCTCTTGACCCTAGAGCTGAGCTTCTGAAATGCATTTTTTGGCTTGTGTGCACTGCCTGGGGCTGGCCATCTGCTGCCCAGAGCGGGGTCCGAAGCTGAGCGTGACTAGCTCACATTCCTGCAAGCACTAGTCCATCAAAACCAGCAATACCTTCACCCTAAAATAATTTCAAATTTCTCCACTTTGTTTTGAATTAAAATGGACGGAGGAGGGATCTTAGAGCAAATTAGCAGTCTGAGGATGCCAGCTTCAAATTTCAGCCTCACAGTGCCAGTCCAAAGTATAGGTTAAGGGTCTCAGAAATGGGACTTAGAAGATGATTTCTGCCCTGCATCTCTGAGTATAAAATGAGAAGGTAACCCTGGGAGACGCATGGGGTTTTCTGACCCTGACACTTTATGTGTGTGTCTCTCTCTCTCCCTTCCTGTCCCCATGGCAAGGAAAAAAGGTGAGGCAGAGGCTGGGAACTCTGGGAAGGCTCTTTTGATCGTCTCTCCTCTAGTCATTGGTGGGTCAACTGAGTTAATAAGCGACTGTCTAAACAGAGCTTAAGGTTAGACCAGGGAGAGTCTTTAAAAGGAATGTATCTAATTACCAAGCTTAAATTATACCCACTAAGGTGTAATTTCTCAAGTAGGTTTGACTCTCCGAAAGTATGTTTTCATTTTATAACCTATAAATCCTCACAATATCCCTTAAACAGGACTGTCCTAAGAAAAACAGATGATGGCAGGCTGGTGAGAAGATCTAAGGGCCTTTGGACGACTCTCCAGGAGCTTTTCAACCACTGCCTTCAACTACTTGTCCTCATCAACACTCTTCTTTCATTCCTATTTGGTTTCTCTAAAAGCCTGACAACTGGTGTTCCTACCAGTCTGACCCCTTGCACTCTCCACTTCGCTATAGAGTTGTTTCTGGGATGTAAACTGGATCTCTCTCCTCTGATTACGATCCATCAATGGTTTCCCACAGATTTCAAGATTAAGATCAAATGCATTAGCTCCGAAAACAAGACTCCCTCTACCCCGCCCTACTTCTCCAGCTTCTGCCACACATAGCCTTTGTTCCGACTATTCCTGGAGTGTAGCTTCCTGTTCTGTGCTCTAGACCCTACCTAACACATCCACACCTCCTTCACTAGCCCAGCCGTTCTCCTAGACTCTCCGGGCCGCCTGCTTTGGCCAGCCTTACCCCTCCCAATGCCAAGTTGGGAGATCTAGGTCCATATCATTGTGCTTGTTTCTATCACAGCAGTAGAAAGGATGCAGGAAGCTGGCAGATTTCAGGAAACTTTCTAAAGTTGCTTTATTGGATGCATATAAAACACTTGCCAAACATTAAAAAGTTGACATACTCTTTAATTTGCACTTCCTTAGTGCCTGTGCCTGTTCTTGCGCACATGGCGAACATGCCATGGTGGTTCATTTCCACTTTCATCCAATTTTCTTTATTGACATTTATTGGTGTTCATTTTCCTCACTCTTTTTAAAAAGACTTCATATTTTGCTAAGCATTTATTTTTACTAGAGTGCTTAGGGTTGCAGATTTCTATCTGGGAAGGTGATCCTCTTCCACCAAGCACACATTTCAGGTAAGACAGATAAATAAAGAGAGATGAAGGGATACTGGCAGTCACGTGAGGCCAGGCTGGTGGTTAATGGTGGGGAGCAGGGGGAGGATTTGCAGCCTGAGACCTTCACATCTCTATTGTAGAACTGAAGGTGATGTCATTCTTA
Source organism: Eumetopias jubatus (assembly GCF_037043125.1). Classification (NCBI taxonomy): domain Eukaryota; kingdom Metazoa; phylum Chordata; class Mammalia; order Carnivora; family Otariidae; genus Eumetopias; species Eumetopias jubatus. Next base: position 30,898,909 of record NW_028274808.1, read on the forward strand.
ACACTTAAATTCTGGACATGCAGAAGCATTCAAATTATGTAGTATTAATATAACTTCATTTAGTGGTGCTACTTAATGAAGAAACTAACTTAAAACATTTCCAGACCAAAAAAGCAAAAAACAGAAAAGATTGATATGAAGCCTCAAATAGAAGTGTTCAAAGGGAATAGGTTTTTTTAAGTAAAGGTGAGGGCACAAAATTGTGAAGATTCTGTATTACACCAAGAACTTGGCTTCCAAAGAGCAAGACTTTCTCAATCTTTCTCCTTGGAAGGTCTTCTTAGTAACTGTTCTTTCCCCAAGAAGAGTTTATTGGTTACGATGTAACAATCTTCCTACCCGGAAAAAGATGTGAATTGAAATCCCTCATCTGCTTTGGTCATTTATGTAATCATGAGTGAGGCACTGGTTAAATAACACCAACACAGTGTGGCTAACACTTCACATGCCCAAAGACAAAGGGCTGGACCAGGGGATCTCCTGGGGTTTCATCCCAAAATGAAGCTCTCCGATCCCACAAATAGTGTCCAGGAGCAAAAACTCTCCACGGAAGAAAGACCAATCAAGTAAAGAGATAGTCATTAAGACAGTCTGAGTCATCATAAACCAAGAGTCCTGTAAATATAAAGAAATATTTCTATATAACAAGTTTAGGGTTACTTTATCTTCATTCTCCTTTTTAGTAATTCAGCATTAACTTTTGAAAACTCAAAATTTTATTCTCAAAGAAATAAATACCTTAAAAACACTGTAAATATCCTTTTTAGTAATTCAGCATTAACTTTTGAAAACTCAAAATTTTATTCTCAAAGAAATAAATACCTTAAAAACACTGTAAATAAAGACAGACATATATATTTTTTAATGTTTAACAACCCATGTTCAGAAACACTATAATGTTTATCGGGAAATGCTGGTAATTGAATTAGGTATTGCATTCCCACCGAAATCAACACTTTATATTCCACATTTAGAAAGCATTTAAACATGGGTTGGAAATGTCGCATCTGAGCAATACTTACACATCTGTGAATAACATTATTGTTTGTCCAAACTATGCTCTTGTTCTTTATTTTCAAAATTTAACCCTAGTTTTAATTTTTTTAATGTACTGTTTGTAGGATAAACAGTTCTTTTAAGTGAAGAATAAAAGATGAGCCATAATAACAGTGACAGTTAATGCTGTGTATTTAATTCACTGTTACACACTGCCATCTAGCAGGAAGCCCGCAAAGGAAGTTACTACAGCAGTATCAAAGATGGAGCTGACCTTAATGAACCTCTGACGCTAGGACAGTGCTTGTGGCTTGCAGACAGCAGGAGAAAGTTGTGAAATTGAGGTGAGGGTGCTTCTTGATTGGTGGGTCTGCCACTTTAGTGTGCAAATACCTGGGTTGCTTATTCGACGCGGATAGCTGGGACCCACCTGAAAGCCCCCTCCCTTTGAGAGACCGCAGGGTGGACCAAAAACGATGCCCTAGTTGTAGTGTGACATCGCGAGCAAGCCCAAGATTGGTCACGAGCTTCTGGGTTGTCTCATGTGGAGGGAAGGAAGGGCATACAAGGAGAATGAGGTCCTGAAGACCAACTTGCCATACACCCAGCCAGAGCGCAAGCACTCCGCAAATGAAATGAACCAGCCAAGTCACCGCACGCATTTTAGGGAGATGTGGCAGCGAGTAGGAGAGCAGTCTGTTGGGAGCTGTGATGTTAAGGAAAACAGTCCTTTTGCGTGACATTTGCTACATATTCAAGAATCATTAAAAGATGCCCAGAAAATGAAAATCACATCGATGTTATTTCTACATCTTACACAAAATGAGGGCGCTAATCGGGTGAAAAATACCAAGAAATGTATTGCATATGGATAATGAAAGCCTGCCAGTCTTGGGGCTCCCTCCAGGGCATTTTCTCCATGAAATACGCAATGCCCGCTATAGCTGGGCAGTCAGAATCCCTACCACTTCTGCACACAATTCCAGCAACAAGTGATTCTCAGAGAAGATGTGGGGAAGAAGGATGCAATTCTCAACACAACGTGGCGGAGTGAGCCTCTGGAACTGGAGGGGCTGGGAAGATCGTGGCAAAGGGGAGGGACGTGAAATCCCCCCAGTTGCCTTCCCCCGGCTCCTGCGGGGGCTCCGGCGCGTCACCGGCCTCCCACCTGTGCTTTTCCGGCCCCTGATAGTTTTACGTTTCAGGCGGTGTCTCTGGAAAGCGCTGCCCAAGTTTCCCAAAACAGACTTGGCTTCTTTTTCCGCGCACTACTCCGTCTTTCTCTGACACACACTCCCTTCTGGGCACAAAGAGGAGGTGTCCTGCGGCTGCGAATCCAGCGGGCGGCTTCCCCGCTTCCGTGCGCACCAGGAAGTCTCCTTTGATTTGTGGGCAGCAAGACCCTGTCCCCTCCAAGTATCACTCCAGCCTGAAAAGACCCAGTGCCTGCCACTCACCTTGTCTTGGGGTAGGAGGCTCGCTCCGCGGCCGAGAGCCCCGCGGTTTTCCACTTTCAGTTTGCGCCCTGCCCGAGCTGGGGCGAAGACTCGGAAAGGAGGTTTGGGAAAGGGGGGATAACTCTCCGCGCGCCCAGGCCCAGCGATCCTTGATCCAGGTTTTCGCCGGTGCCGGGCTTAGAATCCAGTCCACAGGGGTTACCGGGAGCATCTGCTCCTCCCCTCACACGCGAGCCTACACAGTTCTTGAAAGTTCCTGGGAAGCTCCTGAAATTCTCTTAAGTAAGTCGTGGAACACTTTCTGCATCTCAAACTCTGCTAGGACTGAAGCAAATTCAGTCACCTATTCAGGAAAACTGAGAACATGGTAAGCAGAGCAGAGACCTGGGTACTTTTCATCAGGTACCGTGTTTGGTAGACTGAGCAGGATGATCATTTGCCAGTAAAATGAAACTTCAGGCTACTGAATTCCAAATTCGGAGAACCCAAGTAGAATTATTTAGCTCTAGCCTGCAGGAAGGTGATAACACGTAGGGAGGTAATTCAAGACCTTGGTAGGGCCAGAGCTAGGTTGAGGCAAGTGAGGCATCCAAGGCTCAAAATATGAGGAGACACTGACTGAGCCATGTAAATGCTGGGCACACTTGCAGGAACCTGAGTCATCGCTGCCCTAGGCCTGCCTCACTGTAGTCCTGGCCCCGAGAGAGTTCCAGTGCCAAGCACCTCAATTAACTTCTCTGTAAAAACCAGTTGATGATAATAATGGTATCAACTTCAAGGAACACCAAACACAAAGGAAAATATTGATAAATTGGATATCATTGAAAGTAAATCCTGTTCGTCAAAGACACTATTGCTGGAAGGGAAAACAATCCAGAGTAGAAAATATTTGCAATAGATTTATTTAAGAAAGAATTCATATCCAGAATATAGCCAAGAATGCCTACAATGTGATAAGAAAGAATTGAAAAAGCATCCTAATAAAAATCTCCTCTGGGAAGGAAGGGACCAAAGACTTACACAGTACTTAATCAAAGAAGAATCTGGCCAGTAAGTAGGTGAAAAGATGCTTAACTTCTTCAGTCATCAGAGAAATGCAGATTAACACAACAGTTATATACTACTACACATCCACCCACCCCAAAATTCATGTGGAACCACAAAAGACCTGGAGTAGCCAAAGCAATCTTGAGAAGAACAAAACTGGAGGTATCACAATCCCAGATTTCAAGATATAAGGCCTATATTAATCAAATCAGTATGGTACTAGCATAAAAATAGCCACAGAGGTCAATGGAACAGGATAGAGAGCCCAGAAATAAGCCCCACTCCTATATGGTCAATTAATTTATGACAAATGAGGCAAGAATATAACATGGGGCAAAGACAGTTGTTTCAATAATAGTGTTGGGTAAACTGGACAGCTACATACAAAACAATGAAGCTGGACCGCTTTCTTACATCATACACAAAAATAAATTTGAAATGGAGTAAAGACCAAAATATGAGGTCCAAAACCATAAAACTCCTGAAAGAAAAGATAAGCAGCAATCTCTTGGACATTGCCCTTAGCAACATATTTATGGAGATGCCTCCCAAGGCAAGGGAAACAAAAGCAGAAAATAAAGGATTGGGACTATATCAAAATAAAAAGCTTTGCATAGCAAAGAAAACCATCAACAAAACAAAAAGGCAACCTAGTGAATGCAAAAGATATTTGCAAATGATATATCTAGTAAGGGGTTAATATCTAAAATATATGAAGAACTTATGCAACTCAACACCAAAAAACCAAACAATCCAATTAAAAAATGGGCAGAGGACCCAAATAGACAGTTTTCCAAAGAAGACATCCAAGATAGCCAATATGAAAAAAAATGTTGGAAACATGAAAAAGGTTCAACATCACTAATCACTGGGGAAATAAAAATCAAAACCACAATGAGATATCACCTCACACCAGTCAGAAAGGCCAGAATCAGACAAAAAATAACAAGTGTTGGTTAGGATCTGGAGGAAAATAGACCCCCTGTGCACTGCTGGTGGGAAGGCAAGCTGGTGGAGCCACTATGGAAAACAGTATGGAGGTTCGTCAAAAAATTAAAAAATAGAACTGCCATATGATCCAATAATTCCACTTCTTGGTATTTATCTGAAGAAAATGAGAAACTAACTAAATTATATATATATTTATAATATATATAATAAATATATATCTATATCTATATCTATATATATATACAGTTGACTCTTGAACAATGTGGGAGTTAGGGGCATGCCAACCCCATACATATTTGGTATATGTATTATATACTGTATTCTTACCATAAACTAAGCTAGAAAAAAAATGTTAAAAATCCCATGGGAAAGAAAATACATTTACAGTACTGCACTTTATTTATTGAAAAAAAATTCACATATAAGTGGATCCATACAATTCAAACCCATGTTTTTGAATGGTTAATGGTATGCACCCCCCGCATTCATTGCAGCATTTACAATACCCAAAGATATGGTAAGAACCTAAATGTCTATCAACTGATGAGTTGGGTAAGAAATGTAGTATATACACACAATGTATATATATACAAAATGTATATACATACATATATACATATATCACTTCCTCTACTTAAATAATTTGGGGAGTGTGGTGTGGTACACGTGGTATTATCTTTTGATTTCTTCCACATTATTATTTCTTAAGCTTCATCTTTTGATTTATTTTTTAAGTAATCTCTACACCCAAGGGAGGGCTGAACTCACTACCTGGAGATCAGGAGTCGCAGACTCTGCTATTGAGCCAGCCAGGCATCCCTCTTCCATATTATTTTTAAACTCGATTTTAACATAAAAGGGCATTGTATGTGTGATGACTGTCCTCTTAAGTCTTTAAACCAGGAAAGGCAAGTAGATGAGTGAGAACAATCAAAACTGTTTCTTATGAAGCAATGTAAACTATGCATTTAACATACCACCAGCCATCATATATCCCCCCTTTTTCAAATGGGATTGTTTGCTAAAGGGTAACTTGCCTAAAGATACTTAGTAAATAGCAGTTTGTTTTTATAACCTAAATTTGGCTCCAAAAACCACTGCCAAATCAATGGTTTCCAAGAGGTCGTTTTGTTTAAGATTTACTTATTTTTAGAGGGAGATTGACAGCGGAAGGGAGGGACAGAGGGAGAGGGAAAGAGAGACTCCTCAAGCCACATCCCCGCTGAGCAAGGAGTCCGGGAAGGGACTGGATTCCAGGACTCCGAGATCATGACTTGAGTCGAATCCATCAGTTAAGCCTCGGCTTAACTGACTGAACCACCCAGGCACCCCTTTAACAGGGTGGTTCCAATTCATAGTTTTCACCTGTATGCAGCACACACATTACTTACGATATAATTACTTTATAATGTGATATGCAAAGTAAGTGCCCATCCTTATTCTGAGATTATGCCTTTTTTTGCTCTTTTGGTATTAATCTGGCCTTTCTTGAGAAAAACGGTATGAGCTACTAAACGTTTTCTTTTTCCCGTCAAAAATAAAAAGAGGGGGACAAACTTAATCCTCCAATTTTTTTTTTTTTTTTGCTTTTAATATTAGCCAATCCATAAATTTCAAAGGTCAAGACCCAGCGTCACAGCAAACAACAGTGCGTGCAAGGTTAAGCGAGAGGGAAGTGAGTGCGGGAGCGGGAGCGCGGGTCTCGGGTGAAGAGGGACCGAGTTCGAGCTCCACAGCCCCGGCGACGGCGGAGTAATAGTAATGCAGCTCCGACGGCTAGGCGCTAGGGGCCGGCGGGAGGCGGACCGCGCTTTCCTGAGCGCACCCCGCGACAGAGGAGGCCGGCCGCCGGCGTGGGCCAGCCAAACCTCAGGGCAGTCATAGACCGCGCTCTGTACAAGGGCGTGCCCAGCGACCTCCACCTCCGCGCCCCAAGCCTTGGCCGACTCCTGCGCGGAGTAGCAGGGGGCCGCTAAACGGTTTACCGTCCCAAAGGGAGACCCGGAACAAGATATAGGCAGTAAGAACTGGCGGTGACGGACCGGACGTGGCGGTGAACGCGGAAGTTGCGCCGCCCAAGGGCACTACGCAAGCCCGAGAAATCAAAACTCTCGCGATAGGTGAGACCAGGCTCTCCGGAAGTGATTTTCCGGAAGAAGCATGGCTGCTCCCTAGATCTGGCCAGGCTTTGCATTCTGAACCGCGGACGCCATGCAGTCAGATGATGTGAGTGTCGTGTTTCTCTGCCACCTGGGTTCTCCCGCTTTAGGAGACTCAGAAGCCACTCAGCTGGCCCATCGCATTAGCCTCGTGTTGCTCCAGAACCGAGGCTTCTAGAACCCCGATTTCCGAGCGTGGGGCTCTCACGTGTCTACTCGGGATCCCCAGCCCGCTTCCTTAACTGGGTAAACGGGCTGGAACACCGTCACTTCAATCCACAGGGTTGGCTTATCCAGTCCATGGTACCCAGCAGTGAAGGACTTTGCCTGTGGTGTCACTGGACGTGGGAGGCAGGCGCGGGTGGGGGGTGAGGTGGGGGTTGGTACGGCCAAGTTTGGACATGAAATTTAAGGCTCCCTTTCTTCCACGTGTATGTTACTTTTAAGTCTGCTTTTTCTGTGTTAGATTTTTCTTTACATTTGCTCCATTGGCTGCCCAAGTCATAATTTTTTGGAAGCATCCTCGATTCATTTATTTAATAATGTTTCTTTATTTTTAAAGGTTTTATTTTTTGACAGAGAGCGAGAGAGGGAACACAAGCAGGGGGAGTGGGAGAGGGAGAAGCAGGCTTCCCGCCGAGCAGGGAGCCCGACACGGGGCTGATCCCAGGAGCCTGGGATCATGACCTGAGCCGAAGGCAGACGCCCCCTTGATTCATTTATTTAGTTACATGTATGAGAAATAACAAGTGTTTACGGTGTGCCAAGTACTGTGTAATTACTGGAGATTTAGTTTTTAATAAGCAGACAAAAGACCTCTTTTCCTGGAGCACTCTGGTGGAGGAGACAGGTGGTATACACGTGAACAAATTGAAAACCATTGTACTGTGTAATAATACTGTGAAAGAAAGACCAAGGTTGATGAAGTAGAGAGTAATTAGCAGAGACCACTTCAGACAAAGCTGATCTGGGAAGGTTTCCCTGAATGGAAGACATTTGAGCTGAGATCTAAAAGATGAGAACAAGCAGGCATTGAGGGGCTGAGGGAAAAGCAAAAAATCCAGGTCCAGGCCATGGGAACAGTAAAATGCAAAGATCTGGAGGTAAGAAAAAAGGAATATATTACAGAATACCAATGTGACCTGTGCTATAGGAATCGAGGGAAGAGAGAGAGATACTGAGTTGGATATGCTTGCAGGACAAGATCATGTAGAGTCTTGTAGGAAGTATTTTTAGGGCTTCTAATGGGAAATGACATCTGACTTATTTTGTGAAAAGTTGTGTGGTTATTTTGAAGGAGAGAAAGAATGAAAGCAAGGAGACTAGAGTATGATGAAAGTAGTTTCAATCAAGGTAGTAATGGTGGAGAGGAAAAGAAGTGGATGAATTTGAGATCTGTATTATTGGTATAACTGAAAACACTACGTGATCCATTCAGTGAAGGGGGAAAGGGAAAAATCAAAGGATTTTTGGATTTGTCCAAATAGTTCAGTGGTGGTTATATTTGTGGAGACGGGGAAGGAAAACAGTATTTTGAGGGATGTGGAATTGAGAGCTTCATTTGGTTGTTAATGTGTGCGATACCTTTCAGACATCCAAGTGGAGATGTCAGGTTGACAGTTGGGTGTATATATACTTTGGCTCTGGAGAGAAGTTTGACCAGGAGATGACAATTTGGGAGTCATCAACTTATAGATGATATTTAAAGCCACAAGCTAGAATTAACTCCTTTCCCAGTTTGATTTCCTCTCACCTGTTTCCTGTCATCCCCCACCAAAGACACATCCTATAAAATTCTAAAAATGTTATTCTGTTTGTTTACACTTATTTATGTTTTAGGCTTTAACTTCTTTAAAACCTTTCCCAGTTCCTCAGGGCAGCTCACTTGTCAAAGGCTCTTAAAAACTTCTTTTGTGGCACTTAGACTAATGCTTTGTGGTGTTTTGTTTACATTTCATTCCCCCTAAATAGATAGATAAAACTGTTTAAGGACTATACCTTCTTTGATTCAACAAATACTTGAGTACCTCCTGTGTGTCAGGATTTAGAGATACCAGTGCCTTACATAAATTAAATATATAATCAATGCTGAAAGAATAAAGTACATGTTAGTAGAAGATAGCAGTAGATGATTTTCTTTGCCAGATGAGATCAAATTATGGTACATATATCCAACAGTCTAGTACTGTGCAGCCTTTTACAATGGATAATGAACATATCAAGTAAAAAAAGAATGTATATACATCTCATTTTTAAAAATATAGGCATACTGGTTGATGGAAAGTACATGTATAGAAAAAATTCAAAAATATTTACAAAATTCTAATGAAATTTTATCTGTGGGTCATGGGGTGATGGCTATTGCCAATTTGTATTTTATTTTTCTACAAGAATCTTTGTAAAAAGAAAACAGATCAGACTATTTTACAAAGCATTTCTTCCTCCTCTCATTCCTCAAAGACTCCTTTGAGACTTCCTCAGTAAACCAGGGCATTGCCCTAGGGCATTGTTTTCTTGAGTTAATATTCCCATCTGTTGGGTCAAAGCAATTGAATTGGGTTTTTTCTTTGTCTTGTAGGTTATCTGGGATACACTAGGAAACAAGCAGTTTTGTTCCTTTAAGATTAGGTGAGTCTAGATTTGCATATTGAACAAAGATTCCTTCAGTTGCCCTCTTGGTAATTCATCTTACAATTTTTGCTCTTTTCCTCCCATTCTAGAACTAAGACTCAGAGTTTTTGCAGAAATGAATATAGCCTGACTGGACTGTGTAATCGGTCGTCTTGTCCCCTGGCAAACAGTCAGTATGCCACTATCAAAGAAGAGAAAGGTAACTCCTCAGTTTTAACTTCCATGAGAACTAGTCAACAGCTCATAAAAGGATGTTCTCTAGTCTCTCTGTAAATAATATTAATGGTATTTATTTTATCCTGCAGGACAGTGCTACTTGTATATGAAGGTTATAGAGCGAGCAGCTTTTCCTAGGCGTCTCTGGGAACGGGTAAGACTTGGCATAAAATTACAATGATCATTAATCAAGAGCAAAAATGCCACATGCTTTTCTCTCTTCCTTGACCATAGCTGTATTAAACTTTTCATTAAGATTTATTTGTTTATGAGGGGCACCTGGGTGGCTCGGTCGTTAAGCGGTCTGCCTTTGGCTCAGGTCATGATCCCAGGGTCCTGGGATGGAGCCCCGTGTTGGGCTCCCTGCTCCGCGGGAAGCCTGCTTCCTCCTCTTCCTCTCCCCCTGCTTGTGTTCCCTCTCTTGCTGTTTCTCTCTCTGTCAAATAAATAAATAAATAAATCTTTAAGAAAAAAAAAGATTTATTTGCTTATGAGAGAGAGAGTATGAGCAGGGAGGTGGGGGGTGGGCAGAGGGAGAAGCAGACTCCATGTTGAGCACAGAGCCCAACACAGGGCTCGACCCCAGGACCCTGAAATCATGACCTGAGCCCAAATCAAGAGTCAGATGCTTCACCAGCTGAGCCACAATAGTGCCCCTGGATTAAACTTTTGAAGCCAACCTCCTTAGGTCCCATGGGTATCATAGCAGTGAAGACCTAATAATTTACCCTTACTCTTTAAGCTTCCTTTTTTCTGTTTGATAGGTCCGGCTTCATAAAAACTATGAGAAAGCACTGGAGCAGATAGATGAAAATCTAATTTACTGGCCCCGTTTCATTCGACACAAGTGTAAGCAGAGATTCACCAAGATCACCCAGTACCTAATTCGAATTAGAAAACTTACACTAAAGCGACAGTAAGTATTTAGATCATTCATTTATTATATTTATTTTTTAAGTCTATCTTTCCATGGGACATATTAGGAAGATGAGAGATTATGAAATCTCTGGTAATGCTTCTTATTAAATCCAATTTCGGATAACCTTTTATGATATGTTGCAAGAAGAAAGTTTATTTCCAGTTAAAATTGTGCCCTTTGATGCTGCAGGATTTAAAAAACAGTTGAGTAAAACTTGATGATCCCCTCCCTGTCTGACCCCTCCCTGTCTGAAAAGCAGCTTCAGAAAATTTTCTTTATAACTCCCTGACAGAATCATAAAATTAAGGAATTGACGATGACCTAAAAACTTTTTTAAATAAATAAGAATGTAAGAACTTTATTCTGAGTTCACTGAAAACTAATTTTTAAAAGTGATATGAAATCCACAGAATATCTTCCCAAGGAGTGATAGATCCTAATACTTCTTCATTGTGACCTGCAGAGAAAGCTAAAGATGGCAGTCTTCTACAGAAAATTCTTTGTTAAAACTGAAGCGTTAATCTTGGCACAGTGAATGCCCTCAGAAGTCTCAGAACGCCTAAAGAAAACAAAAAGTAAAATACACATTAAAATACATATGAAGGGCGCCTGGGTGGCTCAGTTGGTTAAGTGACTGCCTTCGGCTCAGGTCATGATCCTGGAGTCTCGGGATCGAGTCCCACATCGGGCTCCCTGCTCAGCAGGGAGTCTGCTTCTCCCTCTGACCCTCCCCCCTCTCATGCTCTCTCTCTCATTCTCTCTCTCAAATAAATAAAATCTTTAAAAATAAATAAATAAATAAAATACATATGAAAATGTCTGACTTTCTATAGCATTAAATACCTAGAAAATTGTTAAAGTATATAATCTTGGCTATATTGAGCTGAGCCCTACAAAATCAACTCCAATCCTTTTTTCTCCTCATTTTTTTAAAGATTTTATTTATTTGTCAGAGAGAGAGTGCGTGAGCACACAAGCAGAAGGAGTGGCAGGCAAAGGGAGAAGCAGGCTCCCCGCTGAGCAAGGAGCCCCATGTGGGGCTTGATCCCAGGACCCTGAGATCGTGACCTGAGCCGAAGGCAGACGCTTAACCGACTGAGCCACCCAGGCGCCCCTCTTCTCTTTTTTTTTTTAAAGGTACACGCAGAACATGCACTTCGGTTTTCTGATAATGTGTTCTGTTTTCCGTAGGAGGAAACTTGTTCCCTTGAGTAAGAAGGTGGAACGGAGGGAAAAAAGAAGAGAGGTAACTTATTATTTTGGGATTCATAGCTTCTGTATTTTCATTGAGGTTAGGGGTGTGTAGATAGGGATCATGAAAAAGATTCAGTCACTATTGTCTGTGAACTGCTCAGGCCTTGGGTTCACTAATGGATAATACTGTTGTATTAGTTGTATAAGATACCGGATATTCATATTTTAGGTTTATGACTTTCAGGGCAGGTTAAAGTAAGGGTTCTTAGGGATATATATAATGGAGAACAGAAGGAATACCTTGTCTGAAATTCTTGAGGTTAAATGTTTCAGAAATCAGACCTTTGGTATGTTGCCTTTCTTACACATTGCATACTACTCTCAGCAGGGTTTGAGCATTCTTTTTTCTTTCCCCCCCATGATAAACCTCTTTAATTCCCATCCCCTATTTCCCCCATCTTCCCACCCACCTCCCCTCTGGTAACCGTCAGTTTTCTATAGTTAAAGAGTCTATTTCCTGGTTTGTCTTTTTGTTTTCCTTTTCTCGTTTTCTTTCTTAAATCCCACATTGGAGTCAAATCCTATGGTATTTGTCTTTCTCTGACTTATTTCACTTAGCATTATACTCTCTATCTATGTCGTTGCAAATGGCAGGGTGTCATTTTTTTATGGCTGAGTAATATTCCATATATATACACGCTTCTGTATCCGTTCATCAGTCAGTGGACACTTGGGCTGTTCCCATACTTTGGCTATTGTAAATAATGCTGCAATAAACAGAGTGGCGCATGCATCCCTTTAGATTAAAGTATTTTGGTATTTTTTGGCTAAATAGCCAGCAGTGTGATGCCTGGCTCGTAGGGTAGTTCTATTTTTAACTTTCTGAGGAATCTCCATACTGTTCTATAGTGACCGCTCCAGTTTGTATTCCCACCAGCAGTGCAAGATGCTCCACATCCTCACCAACACTTGTTTCTTGTGCTGTTGATTTTAGCCATTCTGACAGTGTGAGGAGATACCTCATTGTAGTTTTGATTTGCACTTCCCTGATGATGAGTGATGTTGAGCATCTTCATGTGTCCATTAGCCATCTGGATATCTTCTTTGGAGAAATGTCTGTTCATGTCTTCTGCCCATTTTTTAATTGGATTGGTTTTGGGCTGTTGAGTTTTATCAGTCCTTTATATATTTTGGATATGTCTTCTGCCCATTTTTTAATTGGATTGGTTTTGGGCTGTTAAGTTTTATCAGTCCTTTGTATGTTTTGGATATTAACCCTTTGTCAGATATATCATTTGCAAATATTTTCTCCCATTCAGTAGGTTGCCTTTTAGTCTGTTTTTTTTTTTTAAGATTTATTTATTTGAGAGAGCGAGAATGAGAGTACATGAGAGGGGGGAGGGTTAGAGGGAGAAGCAGGCTCCTCGCTGAGCAGGGAGCCCGAAGCGGGACGCGATCCCGGGACTCCAGGATCATGACCTGAGCTGAAGGCAGCCGCCCAACCAACTGAGCCACCCAGGTGCCCGGTTGCCTTTTAGTTCTGTTGATTGTTTCCTTTGCTGGGCAGAAACTATTTTGATATAGTCTCAATAGTTTATTTTTGCCTTTATTTCCCTTATCTTAGACATAACTAGAAAAATTTCCTTATGGCAGACATCAGAGACATTACCCCTGTGATCTCTTCAAGGATTTTTATGGTTTTGGGTCTCATATTTAGCTCTTTAATCCATTTTGAATTTATTTTTGTGTATGGTGAAAGAAAGTGGTCCCATTTCATTCTTTTGCCTGTGGTTGTCCAGTTTTCCCAGTACTGTTTGTTGGAGAGACTGTCTTTTTCCCATTGTATATTCATTCCTCCTTTGTCAAAGATTAATTGACAATGTAATTGTGAGTTTATTTCTGGGTTTTCTGTTCTATTCCATTGATTTATGTGTCTGTTTTTATGCCCGTACCATTCTGTTTTAATTACTACTGCTTTGTAATATAACTTGAAATCTGGAATTGGGATACCTCCAGTTTTGTTTTTCTTTTTCAAGATTGCTTTGCCTATTCGAGGTTTTTTGTGGTTCCATACAAATTGTAGGATTGTTTGTTTTACTTCTGTGAAAAATGTTGGTGGTATTTTGATAGAGATTGCATTTAATGTGTGGATTGCTTTGGGTACTATGGACATTCATTATTTGCTCTTCCATCCCACGAGCATGGAATGGAATGTCTTCCCATTTCTTTGCATCCTTTTGGATTCTTTCATCACTGTTCACAAAATACAGGTCTTTCACCTCTTGGGTTAAGTTTATCCTTAGATATTTTATTGCTTTTCATGCAGTTGTAAATGGGATTGTTTTATTTCACTTTCTGCTGCTTCATTATTAGTGTGTAGGAATGAAACAGATTTCTGTACACTGATTTTGTATCCTGCGACTTTACTGCATTCGTTTATCAGCTCTAGCAGTTTTCTGGTGGAGTCTCTAGGGTTTTCTATTTCTAGTATCATGTCATCTGCATACAGTGAACATTTTACGTCTTCCTTACCAATTTGGATGCCTTTTATTTCTTTGTGTTGTCTAACTGCTATGGCTAGGACTTCCAGTACCATGTTGAATAACAAGTGGTGAGAGTGGACATCCCTGTCTTGTTCCTGACCTTAGGGGAAAAGCTCTGTCGTTCCCCATTGAGGATGATTTTGGCTGTAGGTTTTTTATATAAGGACTGTATTTAATGTTGAGATATGTCCCCTCTAGACCTACCTTGCAGAGAGTTTTTATCAAGAATGGATGTTGTACTTTGGCAAATGCTTTATCTGCATCTGTTGAAATGATCCTGTGGTCTTTATCCCTTCTCTGAATGATGTATCACGTTGATTGTTTTGTGAATATTGAACCACCCTTGCATCCTGGAAATAAATCCCACTTAATGATGGTATATGATTTTTTTTAATATATTGTTGGATTCGGTTTGCTAATATCTTGTTGAGGATTTTTGCATCTGAATTCATGAGAGATATTGGCCTGTAGTTCAGAGGAAATTAAGTTGTTCTGCTTTTACCAGGTAAGTTTGAAGCCTTCTGAAAAATGTCGATTTGGAAGATTTTTAAATCAGCTGGAAAATTACATTTCCAGATTGTGTGATTTATGGGAGACATATGTTTTCACAATGTCACTTATAGATGTAATCACTTTCCTTTTTTAAATGTTCTATCCACAGAACAAGTTTAAAAACATTTTAAACTCACTGTTAAAATATTGCTTTTCTCTTGAAAGAATGGAGTTAAGTGTATTTTTTAAAGCTTCTGTTGTTACATTATTACAGTCATCTGTCATCCTGGAAAATTTGGAACATTTTTCTTTTTGTGAAAAATGCATAATTCTTTTAAGATGTAGAACTCTTTTTAAGTACTAAACAATTAAATAGTATACCTTTATAACTCTTCCTGTGGTATTGCAAAGTATTCAGTATCTATAAATCCACTTAAGCAAACATCAACTGCCGTATGCTGTAATCATGTGAATAAAAGTAGTGAGAATCCCCACTTTCAGACTCTGGGCAGTATTTTTCCCTTAGGTTATCTTCCTCACTGTATTTGACACACAGCTATTTGCTTTATGGCCAGAGTTAAGGCACCAGTGTTATTATGCATAAAAAAATATAACTTAATTTTTAAAGAAAAAATACATACACAGCAATTTTGACTATTTTCTGTCTGCACCTCAGTGGATCGCCCTTGAGGTGTGAGCACCCACTTGAGAGAACAGTGCAGAACATCACGATAGCCTCTTAACTGCTCATGTGCCCCAGTAAGACTTTTTTCTTATTCATAAAATTTTATGATCTTTACTATTAAATTAATGCAGTCTTAGGCAAGAAAGATAGACTGAGGTTAGATTTTTATGTTTTGGTTGTGGGTGGTAGTTTGATACCATGTATCATTATCGTTTTTGATGCAATCATTGGAGGAAGAGATTTTTAATCTTTTTTTCTGTCTGTCACATGGAATCTAACATGGTTTTAGAAAAAGTAGGAGTCAAAGTCTCTATTTCCCTTTCTCAGCTTTTACAAAATCTGTTTCAGGATTGGTCATTTTTTTTTTTTTTTAAAGATGTATTTATTTGACAGAGGGCGCAAAAGCAGGGGGAGCAGGAGAGGGAGCAGCAGACCCCCCCACTGAGCAGGGAGCCCAATGCGGGGCTCGATCCCAGGACCCTGGGATCATGACCTGAGCTGAAGGCAGATGCTTTACTGACTGAGCCACCCAGGCGCCCCAGGATTGCTCATTTTCTAAGACACTGAAATGCATATAGACCTACATGCTTTGTGTATCTATGAAAGGCTTCGTTAGAATTTAAAATGCTATTTATAGTCCGGCGGCCTTTCTCTGCTTCTGGTCCTCCCCTCTGACTCTGAGCAGTTCTCTGGTTCTGATGGAGGCACTGATTTTTGTAAAATTTTATTAAATAAAATGGCCTGGACAAGCCCCCCCCTCCCCCAAAAAATAAAATAAAATGCTATTTATAAAACCATTGGAATTTTTAAATTTAAAAGGTTCCCAAAGTTTGAAAGCAGGAATATATCTGGCTGGAGAGGTATGAGTCCCGGTGATAGCAAGAGGGGAAAAAAAGTGATTTTTTTTTTTTAAATAAAAACTTGGTTTCTTCCACTTCTACAGGCTGAAAATGAGTATTAATGAAGTAAATGGGTTTACTCAAATTTTTCTGTTACAGGAAAAGGCATTAATAGCTGCTCAGCTGGATAATGCTATTGAAAAGGAATTGCTGGAGAGACTGAAACAAGATACGGTGAGAAAGCCAGGAACTTTGGGATGTAAATTTTATTTTTTAGACCAATATCATACTAGGAAATAGTGGGGAAATGTGTTTTATTTTCAAAGATGCTGGAAAGAGCTTCACTTTGATTTTGTTCCTGGAATAAAACAAATATATAGGCCTTGGCTTCTCCATTTTAGTTCCAGATCTCTGTATAAAAGACATGCAGTTTTGATCCTCCTGCGTATTACCCTAGTCTTCTAAGGTTCTTTAAAATGAGTTTTTAATTCTCTTTTTAAAAATTAGTGTCATTTAAAAGACAAAATGAATAAAACTTATTTTCCTTATCATTTCCTTTCTGTCAGCAAATTTACGTTTGTTCCAACCCATGGGTTTTATACACTACTAAGTTTTAAGTGATGTGCTTTTCTATTCTTCATGGAAGTTACCTGTCTGATTTTAACCACTGATTATTTAAAATGTACTTTTAAAGATATTGTTGGTTCTGTGCTTGAAATTAATACAGAAATATTACTACTTAATCAACTTAAGTATTCTCATTTAATCACTGAGGAATATGCTTATTGGACAGTGGACTTCAAGTGTGAGATTGAGATGTCATTAAAGCCGGTGTGTGTTTCTGTCCTTCAGTATGGTGACATCTACAACTTCCCCATTCATGCTTTCGACAAGGCCCTGGAACAGCAGGAGGCAGAGAGTGACTCTTCAGATTCTGAGGAAAAAGATGACGAAGATGAAGAAGTAAGCCTTGTTTTTGCTTCATCATGCAGTAATCTGTAGAACTATATCTCTTTACCTGTACTTGAGAGAATATCATTTTCATTCCGCTAACCAAAAATAATTCTTTGGTCATTTTTTTCTATTATGAGGTTAATTTTAGTTCAGCCAACAAACTATTTACACATTGACAATTTTAATCCTACTTATAGGCATTCTAAAATTTTTCCTACAAGGGGACAAATGAAGAATCCTCATCAGCTGATAGAACATACCATTAAAGGGACACCTGGGTGGCTCAGTCGGTTAAGAATCTGCCTTTGGCTCAGGTCATGATACCGGGGTCCTAGGATCGAGTCCCACGTCGGGCTCCCTGCTCAGCGAGGAGCCTGCTTCTCCCTCTGCTTGTGCTTTCTCTCTCTCCCCCTAATAAATAAATAAAATCTAAAAAAAAAAAAAAAAAAGAATCTACCATTAAGGAACCTCCTGAAATTTATACAGGATTTAATTTCACTATTAATATAGGGGAGGTACTGGAATGATTGTATTTTTAGGAAAAGGCCAGATTTACCAAGTAGTTGCTTAATCACATGGTACACTCACATAGGCACATAGGTGTACTTTTTTTTTTAAGATTTTATATATTTGTTTGACAGAGACAGCAAGAGAGGGAACACAAGCAGGGGGAGTGGGAGAGGGAGAAGATGTGGGGCTCGATCCCAGGACCCTGGTATCATGACCTGAGCCGAAGGCAGATGCTTAACAACCGAGCCACCCAGGCGTCCCCATAGGTGTACTTTTCCTAAGAGTAACCCTTTTTTGGTACTTGAAATTAATAGGTTTAATTAAATGTACAGAATTGTTTGTAAAGCCCTACCTGTATACTGATTTTTTTAAACAAATTAAAATGAGGATGTTTTACTCTCTGATGATTTATATTAGGCATGAGAATTGATATCCCTGAAATGTTTTTAAATCAGAAGTAATTAAACTTGGAAATAAGTAGATTTTGGTTGAGCCTAGTAAGTAGACTGTGAATCTCTTTGTTATTTATGCACTTATCAAAAAATAAAACTAGATGTGTAAGCTGAATTTTCATTCTGTATTTTGAACTTAACAGCTATGTGTTTTTTTAGGATGTGGGGAAGAGAGAGTTTGTGGAAGATGATGAGGTGGAGGAGAGTGACATAAGTGATTTTGAGGTGAGATTTTGGGCTTTCAGGGAAAAGAAGGTTTCTGAACACACAGGCAGATAAATTCTCTGGTTCTAAATTGAGAGTACAATGAAAGGAGTTTGGGGGATGAATTTTCTCTTTTCTTTCCCTCTATCAGGATATGGATAAACTGGATGCCAGCAGTGATGAAGATCAGGATGATAAATCCTCCATCGAGGAAGAAGAAAAGGCCCTTGATACCAGACATAAAGGCAAAACACCCTTGAAAGGACCCTTGCGGAGAAAACGAGCCTATGTGGAGATAGAGTATGAGCAGGAGACAGAGCCTGTGGCCAAGGCCAAAACAACGTGACTTTTCTTTGGACATTTATAAATAGGACTGAACATTTTCAGCATCCTCCTTTCTTTTACCATAAACGTGCACACCTCCAGTTTTAGCTTTCATATAGTACTTAACACAATATTTGTGTTTTTAATATTTATGCTACTTCTGTGGGGCACGAAATCTGGGAGGGAGCGGAGGAAGCCTTAAGTTGTGAACAGAGTATTTTTATAGCGTTGGCATATGCTTTGAAGTAACAGCTTGAGCCCAAGAAGCTTAACAGATGAATTTGTGGGTATAAATATTTCTAAATTTTAAATGCTATCCACCCGTTTCCTTGGCGTCCTCCCCTCCAATCCCCCAACTTTATTTAGAAATGCCCAGACTTCATTTTTTTTCTTGTTCTCTTTTCCCTACTTCTTTGGGAATAAAAGAAGGAAAAAGAAGGTCTAAGTTATAATGTTTAGTGTGAAAATACCTTTTTTCTTAAACAATTCCATTTACACAGTTGGAACAAGAAGAAAAGCCTTCCTGCTTTAGGAAAGACAAATTTAAGTTCCGTCACAGGACGCGCCTTCAGACACCTGCTGCACTTTTCTGATACAGTTCACCACCTTACTGTCTTCACAGCTTTGGAGAATTTTGACCAGGAGACCCTGAAACATGAAACCAAATAGGCTTTGATTTTTCTTTTTAATTGGTATTTCTTTTCCTTTTACCTTGGTTCTTCTTTCTTGGTACCATAGTCAAAGAAAGGATGAACAGACAAGACTAGAGAGCAGTTTGTGGAACAGGTGTTAACGTTAAAAACAGTGTCGTTGTACATGGAAGTGTCCTGCTGGCTCAGGAAGAAGCGAGTTAATACCAGCCAGTGCAAATCAGATTGGATCCAGGGACTCGAAAACTGCCTGAGATGAAAGAGCCAACACAAAGTAATTTGAATAAGCTGATAAAACAACAAACTACACTATTTCTAAATACTTTTAGGATATAAATTTAGATTTCTAAATGGAAGAAATGAGGCAATAGTTTATTAAATATATATAAATATACACACATAGCTATTACATGCTTTGGCTTTGAGAAATTAACTTTTGTGGAATATGAAACTAAAGGAAGAACTCCCATGTGGATAAATAAGAATATGGAAAAATACAGTTGCCCCAGAAAAACTGGAAACATTTCTGGGATCGATCTGAATCACTCTACTTACATTATTACTCCTTGGTGGTTTATAGCTCATTATTTCACCATTTAAAAAAAAAATTCAGATGACTAAAACAGAACTTAAGTTTTATAAACCTCTTAATCTTTTGTGCATTTTCTGTCCTCACCCCAGAAACCTTTTGGTCTAAATTCTGAATAGCTTTAAAAGAAAAATTAGGTGTTAATCAACCTCTGTTGAAGGCTAGCGGTCTCCAAGGTGGGAACCTGAACCCTCCATGTTCATTTACAAACTTGGTCAGGCATGTGAACAGTAAATTTTCATCAGTCATAGGAATTACTTAAGGACCAGGTTGCAGACTCTTACCTTCACCTGTCCTTGAGAACAGTGGTCCAGGAGAATCAGGCAATCTGTGGCTTCCTCTAATAAGGTGTTCTTAACAGGCTCAGGTGTAAGGTTTGGATCCTTTGCTACATCGCATATCAGTTTCAGGAGAGCCTTCAGTAAGACCACAAGTCTACAGGAAACTCTGGAATCAAGAAGAAAAAGTTATGTTCATACTCTAAATCAGGATATTAAAACAGATTTCAAAGGCCATCTAAGTTGTAAAGCCCTCATTTCCTAAATGAACTAAAGTGAACTGACTTAAAGACCACGGAGCCAGAAGCAGAACTAGAGACCATATACCAGATTTCTTAACTGCGAGCCCCTCTTTCTCTGCAGCATAGTGTGTACTCATATACACACACTGGCCTAAATACCTTGCTCCCTTCCAGAAGCTTGGTTCTACTGTAAGGAAATAATCCCTCCTGAAAAGGGAGAATTGGGATCTCCCCTTACCAGGGGCTTAGACTTTAGGCCAGAGAAGAAGAAATGGTCCACAGTACTTTAACTTTTATGTAGTCTTGGGCCTGGAAGTTTTTTTTTTTTTAAGATTTTATTTATTTGACAGATAGCGAGAGCAGGGGGAGTGGGAGAGGGAGAAGCAGCAGGCTTCGCGCTGAGCAGGGAGCCCGATGTGGGGCTCCATCCCAGGACCCTGGGATCATGACCTGAGCCGAAGGCTGACACTTAACGACTGAGCCACCCGGGCGTTGGGCCTGGAAATTAAAGTGAGAGAAAGAGGCTTGCTTTCAGGGACCTCACTGTCAATTAGAATTTTCTGTCCCTCAGTTCCAGATCCTCGCTTACCATCAGTTAAGCCCAGCCTATTTACTTCAACTTATTAGCCTTTCTGAAAGTTTTTATCTTGATAAAAAAAATTCTGGAAAAGGATAGTGGTGATGGTTGTACAAAACTGTGAAGGTACTTAATGTCACTGAGTCCACTTTTAAATGGTAAATTGTATGTATTTTTTTTTTTTGAAGATTTTATTTATTTGACAGACACAGCGGGAGAGGGAACACAAGCAGGGGGAGTGGGAGAGGGAGAAGCAGGCTTCCCGCGGAGCAGGGAGCCCAAGGCGGGGCTCGATCCCAGGACCCTGGGATCATGACCTGAGCTGAAGGCAGACACTTAATGACAGCTACCCAGGCGCCCCTGTACTTTTTTTTTTATATAATAAAAAAACCTTAAAAGCCTTAATCAGAGCTGAAAAATAATTTGTAGTGGGAAAATATGCATACTACACCATATTTCTGGGCAGAAATGTGACTGGAAGAGTAAGTTTGCATCCCTCGATTTAGTAAATATGAAGCCCGTTTCCTACATTGTTTGCTGCTCAGCTTTCCTACCTGTCATCAACATAAAACCTGTTTCCCACTTCCCAGCCCAACTGCTTCCATACAGGCATTCATTTTCTAACCTTCCTACTTGGGCCTGCCAATCTCCACCTGGAACGTTAACTGGATTCAATTTCATCATCCATCCGTTCAGTCTGTTCTAGTCCATCCATTCTTCTAATATTTGTGTATGTAATAACCAAGTACTGAGAAAACTTGTATACTCAGTATCCCAGAGTGGGCTTACAGTTCAGTAGAGAAGAAAGACAGGAAGTAAACAAAGACAGTCCAGTAATAGACCTAACTAAGGGTAAAGACTGGGAAGCTTCTAAGGAAATAAAGAGTATTATGGTTCAGAACAGATAGAGATGTTTTTGGAGCACTGGACTCTAGGTGAATTAAACTTTGTTGTCCATGCAAGAAGAGTATTTGCTGACAAAACATGTCTGGGTTCCAGTTTATTGTTCCTGACACCAACCTCCAACCAGAGTTGGAATGCTTTCTAAGCAATCATCAATTAGTATTCTCCTGGTCACTGCTCTGCAGATGTTCAGTAATGTGTTATGAAGTTCTCTGTTCTCAATTAGATTTAAAAAACTCTGGGGTGAACAAAGTTAAGCATTGTATCGCTTCTAAACAGCCTCTGAAATTCTAATATACATTATAAACCTAGAGAGAGGTACCCCTGCAGTAACAATGGGTATATTTTATCTTTTCAATGCGACTTCCTCATTTCAATATCCAATAGAAATGTAAAAATGGATATTCAAATATAAGGTATGTCCTTAAGACTTTGTACTGAAAGTACACCTGGGCAATTTCTGAAGAGAGTATTGGCTGAGTTCTGCCCCTCTTGGCACACCTGCCTGCTTGGCTGTTTTACCTGGGCCATGCATACTGCATGAGCAGTTTCAGAGTTTCCAGTATCTTCAATCTAGCCTCCTCCTCTGGTCCATCATAAACCTCCAGATAACCAATGATGACTCGCTCCAGCCTCTTTAAGTGCCGGACAGTTAGAATCCCCAACCTAAAAAGGAAAGAGAAAATGTGGCACCAAGGAGATGAAGAGTAGGCCGGACCAGCAGCCCAGGCACTCGCCTCTTCACAAACGCTGGGAGGTTTCTCGCGTAGGTCCTGCGTAAGAGAAGGCGGTGCTCCGGCTCCATGTGCGTCAGGATCAACTGCAGTACCTCATCACAGTGCGTGGTGGGTCGAGCGGCACCTCCCTTCCAGTGCAGGCCTTTCTCTAGGACGGGGAATAAATCTAGCAGACACAGGAGCACAGCCTAGGAGGAAGTAATAGAAAAGAACTGTTCGTCTATTGGCATTCACATTCACTGATTGGTCTAGCAATTTTATTAATCTATCCTTGGGGTCCGTGTGATAGAATTCTGAAAGATACCAGTAATACATGAAGTGTATATTACTTTATATTTTCAAGCTTGTTTTACATCATCTCCAAACAAGTTAACACCCAAGCAGGGGGAGTGGGAGAGGGAGAAGCAGGCCTCCCGCTGAGCAGGGAGCCCGATGCAGGGCTCGATCCCAGGACCCTGGGATCATGACCTGAGCCGAACGAAGGCAGACGCTTAATGAATGAGCCACCCAGGCGCCCCTAACACCTTCTCGTCCAGACTGTTCTTTGCTAAGCTATGAAATGGGACCTTATGGGCACAGCTGGGACTTTAACCGAAATTGTAGGAATCTAAGTCTATTGCCACTAAATTTCTAAGTTAAATTGATAGTTACACATACTCACAATAAAACTGCTCCTACAAAGAATCTACGGTGGTCCTCATTTGTATCCAGTCTGACCACCCTATGTGAAGTTTCAGTATCTAAGCACTCCCTTCTAGCTCTCTCGGGATTTTTTTTTTTTCTCTTAGTTTTGTTTTGTTTTTAAACCATCATCTAAAGAGCCTTAAACTTTTTGGCTGTCAATACCTGGATTCTCAATTTAATACTTAATATTTATGAATACTTAATATTTAAAAAGAAAGGTGGCTGGGGGGATTGGGGAAGGGAGGACAGGCATTAAAAAAAGAGGCTATTTCTACCTCTGATTTTATAGAACTTGTTTCTTCTGTCTTCAGAATGTTCTTGCCTGTCCTAAGAAACTTCTGTTCATCCTTCAAATATCACCTCCTTCCTAAATCCTCCTAAAATCATCCCAACACCACCAAACCTGGTTAGCCGCCCTTTGCTGGACACCCACTGCATTCTATACAAACCTCTTCTTAATAGATTTATCACCC
Organism: Eumetopias jubatus; assembly: GCF_037043125.1. NCBI lineage: Eukaryota > Metazoa > Chordata > Mammalia > Carnivora > Otariidae > Eumetopias > Eumetopias jubatus. Next base: position 30,922,615 of record NW_028274808.1, read on the forward strand.
TGTACTATAGACATGTATAAATACTTATTTACATGCCTTTCCAAAGGGTTTCTTAAAGCCAGAAACCCTGTCTGATCCATTCACTCTTGGAACCTACAATGGTTACTCACACACAGTAGCTATTCAATGTCTTTAGGAAGGAAGAGTGGCACTATAATACCCAACTTACAAAGAGTTTCAAGTGTGTGTTGATACAAGGAGGCAGAGGACACAAGTTAATAAAAATAGAACTTTTCAGACAAAGCCACCCTCAAGTGATACAGAATTGACCCAGATGCGAAGACAAAACACTGGCTCTTCTGTGGAGACTCAGAAATGTGGATGCCTGCTCAGTGCTGACATTTTCACTAGTCATTTGCTACCTCTTTATTTTCAAGTTGGCTATGACTTAGTCATCATCCTCACTTTCCAAAAGAGGAAAATGTCTCAACTATTCTTATTCACGTAATACCACCTTCTATTCAAATTTGAGAACTGAGTACAATTACAATTACAAAATTACAATTACCTGAATGAGGTTGTACTCTGGTGTGTACAGGTGGTTGAAAAGGGCATGGTAGAGGACCTGGGCTCTGTTATACTGGAGCAAATCAGCAGCCGGCTGCAAGCAAATTACCCAATTAAAATTTTTCCAAGGTTGCCAAAATGTTGATTTTTTTTTTTTAAGATTTTATTTATTTTTTGAAAGAGTGAGAGCGCAAGCATGTGCACCCAAGCAGCATGGAGGTGCAGAGGCAGGGAGCCCCATGCAGGACTCCATCCCAGGACCCTGAGATCACAACCTGAGCGGAAGGCAGACACTTAACAGACTGAGCCACCCAGGCACCCAATGTTGGTAATTTTTGAAACTGAAGTATGGATACACAGAAGCTATCATGCCATAGGATTCATTATACCACTCTCTACTTCTGTGTATATTTTAAAAGCTCCAAAATACACAGTTTTAAAAAAAAGTTTCCTTGAGTAACATAATAATGGCTTGCATATTTGGATAAAACCTCTTTCAGTTTCTGATTTTTTTTGCTCCTTGAAAATCAACTGTTAATTACTCAAGGTCTGGTTATTCAGTTTGACATGCAGGATAATGGTCCAGGAGTCTTACACATGTTACCTCTGAGGTACAATTTACTAGGTTGGCAGAAGGAAAATATAAAGAAAAAAATATAAATAAGTGAATTTAGTCACATAACAACATTAATAGGAAGCTAATAAAAGATTAAAAAAGACAACAATAAAATGGTATCATGATGACTCAATCTGTCCCATCCACACAGATGGCAGAGTGCAGAGGCTGCTTACCACATTCAGCACAACATGATGGAGGCAGTGCACACCCAGTATCTTGTTCTCGGTTTGATAGTCATCCGAGATGAGCAGTGATGGGGGGAGTATCCTTTCCAGATGTTCATTCAGCCAGGGTCGGGTGACCTGTTGCAGAGTCCATGAGAAAACATGTTTGGTGGCAGGGTTTTTCTTCCAGGATTCCCTACACGGAAATGTGAAACCACATTAAGTAAAGCGACATGGAATCAATCAGCAAAGAAAATCAACCTCTTCAAGCTAAACAGAGCATTTTCTTGTCCTTGAAAAGAATACATCACACGTAACTCTTGATGTTATACATTTTAAGATTTAGATCAAAATAACTTACAGAACTTGCACTAAAGAACAAAAAACAACCTGACACTAAATACATTTAACAATGAATCTGCCAGGGCTCTGGGTCTAAAGCTTAGCCAATGAGGAGCCATTTATAACAGTAGCTTGTAAAGAATCTGTGGTGATGGCGTGGGTGGTTACAGGGAAGATCTGCTAAGAAGGGGGCGCCTGGGTGGCTCAGTTGGTTAAGCGACTGCCTTCGGCTCAGGTCATGATCCTGGAGTCCTGGGATCGAGTCCCGCATCGGGCTCCCTGCTCAGCGGGGAGTCTTCTTCTCCCTGACCCTACCCTCTCTCATGCTCTCTTTCTCTTTCTCATTCTCTCTCTCAAATAAATAATAAATAAAATCTTTAAAAAAAAAAAACTGCTAAGAAGGGAGACAGGAGTAAAAGAAACATCTTCAGTATTATAAGTATTACAAGGGAGCAAGTGAATCAATATTTGAACAAAAGCAATTTGCAGCTTATAAAGTGGGCTTACACACTTTACTCAACCTTCAAAATAACTGTGTAATAGATAATATTATCTTCATATTACAAAAAAAATGCAACAGGTTCAGAAAGGCTCTCTGACCTGGTCCTACTCAGAACCAATAAAAAGTACCAGACTACTTCAAAACTCCAAGTTCCTGATAAAATGACAGTTAGGTACACACTTTTCCTCTCATCTCTTTCGTGTTACTAATAGTAATAACGTATAAAGTAGCAAGTGGAACTCACAGAAAATACTTTAGCTGATAGCAATCTAAAGGTCTTTTTTTCATTCCAAACACCACTTTCATATCTAACAACCAACCTCATCTAATAACTAGTGATGAGTTTCAAGATCCCTAAGTTTAAATTCAAATCATAAGTTTAAATCCTCTCCAAATCCTCATCCTCACCTAACTTAAGAAACCTTAATATAAATAAATGGGACAGACCTTCCGATGTCCAGGACAGTTGTCAAGAGGACCGGAAAGAGCACTAGGGAATGGAAATCTGACGACCTAGGCTCTAATGTCGAACTTGCCAATATCTGATAATGTCATTTATAGCAAATTGCAACCTTCCTGGGCCTTAAGACATCTGCTATTATCACAACACCTTTATCTTACCATCGAAGAAACTCGGGTTTCTTTGAGCTCTAATATTCTAAAATGTTAGGCTGAAGCTCAAGTTAGTGGCCCTTTTGACAAGAATACTCACTTATTCAAATCAGGTTTGAGAAGCTCCATTATTACAGTAAATCTCCCTTTCTCATCTTCATTTTCTCCGTGCAGAAATCCTGCCACAGAACCACACTGAGTAACTCGGAGGAGTAAGGAGAGCACCTCTCCAGCAACGTCATGGGATCTCGGGCTGGTCCATGGTTGCTCTAAGCTGTGTGTGACCGCGAAAATATAGATGGGTCCTGCCAAGTGACGTAGGCCTATCTTCCATGTAGGACAAAGCATGGAATTCTGGGCCGCCTCAACTTTCCCCAACAGTTTAAGAAACAGTACCCCAACTGCTGCCGCTTTCTCGGCCACTTCAGAGTGGCCATGACCTCTACCTTGCTGCTCCTTGGGTGGGGCTGCATACTTCTCTAGGGCTTTTGCCACCTGCCCCAGCATCTCTGGCATTCCGCGGGGCGATGTGCCACTATCCTCAAATAATTGATCACATTCTGTGGCTTCTATTAGAGCACCGAGGTCCTGAATTACTGCACTTCTGGCCTTGCCCCGTCGGGACTCCTGGCTGGTAAGACGGTGCAAAACCTGGGAGAGAGACTGTCCGAGGGCGGAGGAAGGCCGCTCTCCCGGCAAGGAAGATCCTTCCTGCGATGGGGATTCCCGAGAGCTGTCCTGCTCCATTCCTCAGACTGCGGCAGTGATGAGCGGGTCTCGTCCAGGAAGCCAAGATGGGAGGCTGGTGGGGATCTGCTAGAGAAAATAAGATCACCCGAAGGCTGGAATTCTCCCAAAGAACGCAACTAAAACCAAATAAAACGGCAAGACGTCGGGGGGGGGGGGCGGGGTGGAGCTCGGGGGGCGCGAGTCTCACCCGCAAAAGAGTAAAGTCTGCGTAAAGGAAAAGATGCAGGAAAGGGAAAGGAGCCTCTCCGGGAGTAACAGAGCCTCAGACTCCCAACAGTAGATCAATTATTCTTGCCTTTCCGAAGATTAAAAACAAAAACCCTAAGAGTTTAAGAAATAAACCCCTAAGGCATGACACAAACACCTCCACGGGTGGCGCCTCCACACCTTCCACCACTGCAGTACCTGTTAGGATCCGGACCCAGCTCGCCTCGCTGCCGCAAAGCACAAGGCTAGCTTCCGCCAATATTCAGGCAACACTTCGTCATTTCACGACATGCTTGTCGTAAAGCAACAGAGACCAGGTTCCCCTCAAAAAGGTGGTGTTTTGGACGAAAAATTTGCATAGACATATCCGCTCGCTAATTTTGTTTTTGTTTTCATTTATTAAGGTAGAAACAAAAGAAAAATACCGAAAATATTTTAAAAGTATATCCGATTTCACTGTTGAGGCTGAATATATAAAGCAAAAGTCTGTCACCCTTTCTTAAAAGTCAGTGGGACATACTCGGGACTCCTTAACAGAAACATCCGCGCGATCCTTTTGTAGTTCATAAGCGTGATGATTGGGTGCTCACACCGTTGTGTGACATGTGCGTCCCTCTAAACCTTGTTACGATCTCGGCACATTACCCGTCTGACATGAACTTGGAGGATCCTTTTATTTTTCAGCGTGTTGAACGAGTTAGAGCTTTGGTTATTCCTAGGATGGGTTGCGTCTGTGGGTTGTAGCAGTTGAAAGCAGTTTCCACAGTTTGTGAGCATCTAGCTTAAGAGTTTCGGAGTTCCGTCTGGTGCGGGGTGTAGCTTTTTATCTAGGAGCCGGCTTTTTAAAGCGCATATCCGTAGACGGCTGCAGGTTAGGTGCCAGTGTCTGGCGAGGGCTTGGCTTGTGTAACTCACTCTCCACCAGGGGCGGGGCGGTCGCACTCGAGGCGGGCCTGCGGGTGTGAGCGCGCTGTGCTCTGGGGCAGGCCGCCGCAGTACTGAGTCCGGGCGGCAGGCGGTGCCGGGAGCAAGCCTCCGGGCGGTAGGCGATCTGCAGGTTCAAGCTGGGCGGCCCACAACCACCTGTCTTCGGTGGGGTTTCGACAGACGAGACGAGGCGGAGCGGGGTGGAGAACCACTACCCAGTGCGACCCGTTGTCCTTGCCCGTGTCATGCTACGCCGGCACTGCTTGTCCCCTCGCTGCGGGTTCCCTGAGTGTAGAATTGTGTCCAGTTGACATGGGGTTACCCCATGGGAGGGTAACGATGCCTGGGAATTCGTCTGTGGCTGCATGTAGCTTCCCCCGTGTCGTAGGAGCCCGGGGAAGCGGACTTCATTGCTGCCCAGGCATGAGCGGGAGCGCGGAGAAATGCGCGGTGCACACTTGGAGGGGTCGGAGAGCCGGCTCGGCCGCTGCTCGGAGGGGGACCCTCGGCGGGCGACCCTTCAGCTCTCGGCCGCTGCTCAAATCCGCGCTGCGGGGCGGGCAGGCTGGGCCTCCCCCGTGCACCCTGCAGGTCGCCTACGGGCCTTGGGATTCCTGCGCCCCCCAAGAGTCGAGAGAGAGCCCTGCAGGGTTTTTCCGATCTTGGGGGGGCGGGGTGTAGGGAGGGAGGTGTCAACGGTAGTTTCTCCTCCGCAGGGGGTGATTATGGTAGGGGAAGACACGGTGCTTTTGTCCCACTAGGGAGAGAGGGCAGTGCTTGCGAGTATCCTGTCGTCTGCGCTTCCTTGCTCCCTTCCTCGTTCGCTCGCTGTGTGCCCTTGAAGAGTTCAGTAACCTCTCTGTGCCGTAATTTCTTTGACGGTAAAATGTGAGGCATGATAGTCCCTACTTCTTAGGATTGTTATTTTAAAATAAAGGAGTTAAGTATGTGTCAACAGCTTAGAGCCGTCTCTGGTGAGTGTTAAATTCAATACCGGCGTTAATTGTTAAACCACAGCTTATGTATTAATTTACGTTTCCTCTTTTGAGGGAATTTTGTGGTTAGGACCCTTCCTCTCTGCCTCTTTCATTTGGCCTTGCCTTCTCTGACCAATTGGTGGCACTCATGATTTTCTAAGTAGTTTCAAACATTGATTAAAAAAACAAAATAAAACTGAGTTCCTCCCATGGGGATTCTCCCTTATTAAGGTCCGTGTGGCAGCAAGATGCCAGCCAACAGAGTGTCATTGTGTCCCTCCTGTGTGTGAGCCTGTCTGCCCTGTTCCACGCACCCTTTGTGCTAAGTGGATCCAAGATCTCACTCTCTCGTGAGCAAAGCGCTTGTATTGCAGGGGTCTCCCCCTCTTCACTCTGAGTTTCCTGAGGCCAAAGACCATGTCTTTATCCCCAGTGCCTGGCACGATTTAGCGACGAAATAAATGTGTGTTGAACCCACAAGTCTATCCACAGAAGACTGGCTGAATAAACCAGGGTACATCCACACAATGCTGTTCTGTGCAGCTTTACCAAAGAATGAAGCCCATCTCTGTGGAAGGCCACAAAACTCCAGGATACATCAAGTGAAAAAAGCAAGGCTGGGACCACATATACGTTGCCTTTCTTCTAACAAAGATGTGTGCTTTTGCTTACATTTTTAAGAAAAGGCAATGGAAGTGTAAATCACAAACTAATAAAAATGGTTACATATAAGGAAAAAACAGAGTGAAGGGAATGGGAGTGGAAACTAGGCTTATTTTCATATACTGTGTTTTATAGTTTGACTTTGGAATCATGTAAATGGCTTACATGATTATTTTTTTAAAAGAAAATAAAGCATTTTCCAAAAGAAAAAAAAAGCCACTAATCAGAGTGTATCAGGAGTTACTGACATAACTACCTGGAAAAATAAGTAACTAACTTTAAAACTCATTATTTTGACTATATATCCTTAGGGTGACACATCCTCAGGATAAAAAAGAATGGCAAAGAAATCAAACTACACTTACTAATAGTATTTGTTAGTAATAATACTGGTATTGTTGTTTAGCTGCTATTGCATGTATTTGTATTTTACATTTATATGTGTCAGTGAAATAGTAAATAAGTAATTGAATTGATATCGTTAGATACGAGGGTCTTCGGTGAGAGATGAAGGGATACAAGTATCAAGTCAATGATGTTAGGGATAAGTTGTATAATGGAAAATTTGAGTCGGCAAAGGTAGTATGAGCCATGATTAATTTTTCTCTTTCTACAAAAATACATATATGTTAGCTATGTCCACTGAAAAGGCCAAGAAGCAATGACAGTCCATTGCCTCTGAGCACCCGTAGTGTCCAAACTGATCATCTAAATGCCATTGCCCACTAAGAGGAACAAAGACCCCTTTAGGAGATGACTGATTTCAGAACTGGGACAGGGATTGTGTAAAGATGAGCCTGTGGCATTTTGTTATGCCCCAGAGTAAGGTGGCTATCAAATACTACTGAGGTTATGTCAAAAGAGCCCAGGAGCAAAGATAAAGGGGCACCCTTTGGCTAAAGATGGAACAGTTTGGGCTGAAGAAACAATAATGAGTGATTTATTGAAACATATCAAATGTATACAAATCCATGAATGCATAGTAATATTTTTTAAAATCGCTTATTGTTTACTCTTGTATTGCCTAAGGAACAATGTGTTTGGAAAATTGGTAAATAAGAGGGGAAAAAATCAAGCATTTATTCTGCTCTCATTATTTCAGGATACCAAAATAGTTTGTAAGGAAAATAAATGCAACAGAACAGGGGGACTGAGAGAGTCACTCTTCACAACTCATAAAGAAACACTAGGGCAAGCAACAACAGCTATTAAAAGTATGAGGTGGGGGGCACCTGGCTGGCTCAGGGAGTTGAGTAGCTCGATGGTGAGCCTGCTTCTCCCTCTGCCTGCCGCTCCCCCTGCTTGTGCGCTTGCTCTCTCTCTCTCTCTCCCTCTCTCTCTCGCTGAGAAATAAATTAAATCTTTTTTAAAAAATAAAAAATAAAAGTATGAGGTGGAGGGCACCTGGCTGGCTCAGGGAGTGGGTAGAGCATGGGACTCTTGATCTCAGGGTGGTAAATTCAAGCCTCATCTTGGACAGAGAGATTACTTAAAAATAAAAATTCAAGTATGTTGGTGGGAAACCTATATTGGCCGGATCAAACTAAAAACCCTGAACCCACTGATTTATCTTAACATCACTGAGTGAGACAGACAGATACCACATGCCTCCTGTTGCAATAGGAAGTACACAGCATCTACGAAATATTCTTGCACAAACATTGAACCTTCATCTAATCAAACTTCCAGATCTAACTACCAAATGGCAAGAAACATGGAGGACAAAGAAACAGATGAAAAGAGACTACGATGGTTTAATCAGTCGAATCAGGATGTGGGAAGTTCCACAAATCACCCGGTTTCTTCAATCGATGACGAGCATGAAAGAAATGGAGTAGAGGGAGAACTGATAGAGGTTAAAAGTTTTTAAAGACATCTCAGCCAAATGCAGTGTTGGGTCTTGTTCTCAATACGTTGGAAAAAGACATACTGAAGGCAATTGGGAGAAATTTGAACATAGACTCATTATTAGGGTGTTCGTATAATCTGTCATCTAAACAGGGCATGTTGAAAGTTAAAGTCTACAAAGGTGTAAATTGGGTCTGTCCAGGCCAACTTGATTACCCTGGGGTTGCACAATTGTGTGGAATTATTGTTAATTTTTATATTGACATTATTATATTTAATTTTAGAAGTTCTATGTCAGAAAAGCAACTCTCAAAACTTCTAGTCTCAAAACTCTTTACACTTCTAAAAATTACTGAGTCATACTCCCAAGGATGTCTAGCATCAAGAACACTGAAAATAATGAATTTTGGTAAAGCTGTGGAGAACTGGAATGCCTATACATTGGTGGTTGAAATGTAAAATGGTGCCGCTACTGTGGAAAACAGTATGAAAGTTTCTCAAAAAGTTAAGCATAGCGTAACACAGAGTTAGACTCAGCAATTCTGGTCTTAGGTATAGAGCCCAAAGAACTAAAAACATGTATTCATACAAAAACCTGGACACAAATGTTCTTAGTAGCATTATCCATAATAGCCAAAAGTGGAAACAACCCCAACGTCCATCAGCTGATGAACAAATACACACAATGTGGTATATACGTACAGTGGAATATTAGGTACAAAAAGTAATGAGGTTCTGGCACCTGCTACAATGTGGATGAGTCCTAAAGACAGTATGCTAAGTGAACTAAGCCAGACACAGAAGATTCCACGTATATCAAATGTTCAGAAGAAACAAGTCAGAGTCAGATAGAGGATGAGGAGGGGGAAGAATTGATACTGACCAGTAACGGATATGGAGTTTCTTTTTTAGGATGATACGAATGTTCTGGAATTAGCTAGTAGTGACGGTTGCCCAACCTTGTAAAAATACTAAAACATACTGAATATTATACTTTAAAAAGGTGAATCCTTTGGCATGTGAATTAAATCTCAGTTAAAACACTAAAACATTATTGAGGACCCCCAAGAGCTTTTCTTTATGTGAAATACACATTTTTTTTCCCTATAGTAGAAAATAGGGGCGATTGAGTGGCTCCGTTGGTTAAGCATCTGCCTTTGGCCCAGGTCATGACCCCTGGGTCCTGGGATGGAGCCCCACATCACGCCCTCAGCGGGAGACAGCTTCTCCCTCTTCTTCTGCTCCTCCCCTCTGTTCATGCTCTGTTTCTTTCTTTCTTCCTTTCTCTTTTTCTTTCTTTCTTTCTTTCTTTCTTTCTTTCTTTCTTTCTTTCTTTCTTTCTTTCTTTCTTTCTTTCTTTCTTTCTTTCTCATTCCTTCCTTCCTTCCTTCCTTCTTTCCTTCCTTCTTTCTTCCTTTCTTTTTAAAAATATTTTATTTGTGGGGCACCTGGGTGGCTCAGTTGTTAAGCGTCTGCCTTCAGCTCAGGTCATGATCCCAGGGTGCTGGGATCGAGCCCCACATCGGGTTCCTTGCTCTTCAGGGAGCCTGCTTCTCCCTCTCCTCCCTGCTTATACTCTCTCACTGTCTCTCCTTCTCTCTCTCTCTCTCTCTCAAATAAATAAATAAAATATGTAAAAAATAAAAAATTTTATTTATTTATTTGACACAGAGAGAGACACAACGAGAGAGGGAACACAAGTAGGGGGAATGGGAGAGGGAGAAGCAGACTCCCCATGGAGCAGGGAGCCCGATGCGGGGCTCAATCCCAGGACCCTGGGATCATGACGTGAGCTGAAGGCAGACGCTTAACAACTGAGCCACCCAGGCACCCCTCATGCTCTCTTTCTCTCATGTGCTCTCTTTCTCAAAATAAATAAATATAATCTTTAAAAAAATAAAAAATAAAATAAAATATCCGTTTGATTCTCTTAAAACAGCAACAACATAAATACACATATTTAAATAAATGTTTCAAACTTATTTTTATGAAAAATAAGTATATAGTCCAAGACCCCCCCAAAAAAACCAGAGTGGCATTGTCTTACATTTTTGTGAAAAGATTTGTAAAAATGTGCAACTCTGTCATATCGGTTTAGTTGAGACAGCTGGATTCTCAGCTCTGTCTGTGCCTGCAACTCCACTGTACATCCATGAGAGGGTGAGAATGAAAAAGACAAACAGCATATTAGTATTATTATAATGATAGTTTTCAGCTGGCAGAACTCCCGAGAGGAAAACTTTCAGGGGCCTCCGGATCACACTTTGAGAACTGCTATCAGAAGTACGCGCAAGTATTGCCAGTTAACATGAGATCACATCTGGGATTCACTTCACACTACTCCCTGGATACGTAAAGATGCAGAGATGACTCCAAAGCGGACATGTAAAGATGCAGAGATGAAGCAGTCCCTGCTTCAGCAGGCTCTCCTCCGCGGGGTGCACACTGAGACGGGGTGTGGGGAAGAGCCGTAATGAAGGCCTTTGAGAAACAATGCCACCTATCCCGAGGGTCAGACACTCTGCTCAGGGCCTTCCAGACGCTTCTCCTCACAGCCACCCTCTGAGACTGGCACCATCCTCACCATTCAGCAAGATGAGGAAATGAAGTGAAGAAGCTGGGCAGCTTGCCCAAGATGCCGCAGTGGAAAGGGATCATGTGGGGACTGGAGGTGAGGTCCGTTTGACCCCCAAAGCCTGTGCCCTTCACGGCTCTGACATTCCATTCTAAACCTCTGGGTGCACAATGTTGGAGGGTCACTTTTGCTACACACCTCATGAATGGCCCCCCTCCGCACAAGCCCAGATGGTCACCTGGGGAGCCTAGAGTCTTCAGAAGAACTGATAATAATAATGACTGGATTGGTCATTACATGGCACCCGGCCCCTCATTCAATCCACACAATTTAAATCTGCGGACTAAGCATTTTATCCACATGCACTGTCCTCTCCTTAACTCTCCCTTCCTCTCCCTCCCGGTTTTGGGAAGCAATCTGGCAACATCTCTTCAAAGAATAAATGAATTCATTGGCAGCTGTGCTCCTGAGACCCTATCAAATACGGATGACCCTATGTAAGGCTGTGGGTTCTTCGAGACCACAAGGATAAACAAGTAGGTTCATTGTGTGGCTTCATAGGGCAAAAACCTGAACACAAAGTGAAGGCTCATCAGTAGCACCTCCACACTGGGGAATTCTCCCTCCATTTACTAAGAGAATGAAGTGGAGCTAATCCAGAGGACTAACTAGGAGGGGTCCCCGCGCACACAAAGGTGTTGTGCAATGGTGAGCCTAGGATGCAAAGGACTATGGCCACCTTTTTATAAGACAGTGCTTTAAAAAACGCATGCCTTGGGATGCCTGCGTGGCTCAGTCGGTTAAGTGGCTACCTTCGGCCCCAGTCACGATCCCAGGACCCTGGGATCGAGTCCCACATTGGGTTCCTTGCTCAGCAGGGAGCCTGCTTCTCCCTCTCTCTCCCTCTGCTTGTGCCCTTTCTGTCAAATAAATAAAATCTTTAAAAAAATAAAAATTAAAAAAATTAAATTAAAAAATAAAAAATGCATGCCTTTCTAAGTAGATACATGTCTAGGTGTGGGTCGAAGAATACCTGAGTAAGGAGAAAACTTGGGAGGATACATCCCAGCTTCTGAGCATAGATGGCCTTGGGTGCTCAGTTGGGGAAAAGGAGGAAGAGAGGAAGCGGCTGGAGCTTAGCAAAACAAAAACACAGAAAGGAAAGACTGGCCATCCCTCTTCCCAAAGCACATATGTGACCGTGCGTACCCATGTAAAATTATCTATGAACGTGGTTATGGACAAAGAGGTTAAATTTTTAACTATTTCCTCTCTTTGTCCATGGGGGCCCAGTGTGCCATGGCTGCAAATAGTAGCCTCCTTGGTAGTGTATGCAGCCTGTTGATTGTATGGGTTGCCCTAAGAGACCTTGAAGACCGCCCTTTCCAGTGGACACTGAGGTCTGACGTTATGCTATCGCCAATCTAGGCTACAGACAGGTATGCGGGGTGCCAGGGCACAGTAGCCAGGGTCCACATTGGCCAAGTCATCATGTCCATCCATACCAAGCTGCAGAACAAGGAGCATGAGATTGAGGCCCTACGCAGGGCCAAGTTCAAGTTCCCTGGCCGCCAGAAGATCCACATCTCCAAGAAGTGGGGCTTTACTAAATTTAATGCGGATGAATTTGAAGACAGGGTGACTGAAAAGCGGCTTATCCCAGATGGCTGTGGGGTCAAATACATCCCTAATTGCGGCCCCTTGGACAAATGGAGGGCTCTGCACTCATGAGAACCTCAGCACTGCCCCCTCCCTATTCATGCCCACGAATAAAACCTACTTCCTGTCAAAAAAATTTTTTTTACCTATTTCCTTTAAGGAGAAATGGAAGAATGCAATTAATTACAGAGATTTGGTGGCTAAACCTTTAGCCGTACCTCTCAGGTTTTCCGAGACCATATGACTGACGATATGTGGTGAAGACTTCCTCATCAGGAGAAACAAAAATGAGAGAAAGTAAAACCAACAACAACAACAACAACAACAACAAAACAAGTGTTTGCTCCCTTTCCTTCTCCAAAGAGTCAAAACTGTGTTTAGAGCATGACAGCATTTGCAGCTCCATCTTTCAGGGTTCACGTGGTCGCGGCGTGGTTAATAATAGGATTGGGAACGCACTGGAAGGTAATTACTGCTTGCAGCAAAGCCACTTTTCTGATTACGGGCCAACTGGAGAAATGAGAGTCCAATATTTACAACCCCTGAAGGCCTATGGAGAATGAGGTGACCACTATCTCCTTTTGTCTGTGAGGATACAGAAGTTTTAACATAACGAAGGCTGGTTTGGGTGAAACGAGTATATACTAATTATTTGCACCAAATGGCTTTTAATGAGCCAGAACTCTGAAACATCATAGTAAAGAGAGCTATAAACAAAAGAATCTTGTAAACATAGAATATCCACTGGAATAACAAAAATCAGAGTCATGTTGAAAATTTGACCTAGCGTGTCAGCTTTCACTGTGCTGTAAATCCATCACATCTCCAGTATACCTTTCTCCCTCCTAAACGCCTAGGTTCGCTTAGCTTCTTTTTCAGATCTGTGTGTGCCATCAGCTTAATATTTCTACACGTGTTTTTTATTAGGAGAGTGTATGATCTAAGCACATCTTGTCCAGGGGCTGCTCAGCCAGGAGTCTGCTTCTCCCTCTGACCCTCTTCCCTCTCGTGCTCTCTATCTCTCATTCTCTCTCTCTCAAATAAATAAATAAAATCTTAAAAAAAATAAAAATAAAAAAATAAAAAAATAAAAATACAGTCTAATTTTTAGGTTCACACCAAAATTGAGCGAAAGATACAGATTTCCTATATACCCCTTGTCCTCCTCTGCCTCCCCCACACATAATCGAGGCCAATGGGAGTCTTTTAATTTCGGCTCCTGTGTCTTTCTGACATGACCAGTAGTCTTGGATTTCTTCCTTGCTTTCTAGAATGGCAAGATTGAATCAACCATTCAGGAGCCCTGGCTCCTTCTAAGGGGAAATGCTATTTAAAGGCTATAATCTGACCAGTGGAATGCCATTGCTCCTGAGGTTTTTTTCTTATTTTAGGTTTCCAGGCTCAGCAGACGCATCTAGGAAATATGTGTTCTTTAGAAAATGAAAATAAATCATGGGTTCATGTTGATATTGCCTATTGAAATTAAGATATTAGGCTTATACTTTTAAAGTATGAGACATCTCTTTCACTGAAAATCTTATCTTCTCACAACATTAACAATTACTTCTTTGCTTTATCCTAAATATACACATATAGGTATTTAAATAAAAGTGTTATCACTAAACGTTATTGAACATGATTGAAGATTTCTTTGCTGTTCTTTTTTTGTCTTTAGGATATACTGGTAAATAATTACAATCAAATGCTACGCGTCAAGCCACCTGAAAAATTCTTTACTTTTTCTCTCTTCTTTAAATTTTTTAAAAAGATTTTATTGATTTATTTGACAGAGAGAGAGAGAGAGCACAAGTGGGGGGAGCAGCAGAGGGAGAAGCAAGCTCCCTACTGAGTAAGGAGCCCGATGTGGGGCTCGATCCCAGGACCCTGGGATCATGACTGAGCCAAAGGCAGACGCTTAATGACTGAGCCACCCACACGCCCCTCCCCAAATTTCTTCTTTCGTTTATGACTCTGTGACCAACTTGATCTATGTTTAGTAGATTCATTTATTTTTGTTTCTTTTCAGTTTTTTAGGAAGGGCTTCTTTCTTCTCACTTTTCAACACACTCCACTCTGCCTCTACCACCAGCCGCCCCCCGCCAACACTCCAGCAAAACTGCTCTTGGGCCACCAATAACCCCCTTATTGCCGAAGTCAGCAGCCACTTTCCTACATCTCTTAATTTGATTGCTAAGGAACATTTGACTCTTGATCTTCCTCTCTGTAAAGCCTTCTCTTCTCTAGCTTGTGGAGAGCTCACCTCTCCTGGTTCTCTTTCCACTTCTGTCATTCCTTCTCCTTTCCCACATCCTCTGCCTCCTCCAGGTCGTGAAAGGTGGTGATGCTTCAGGACCTGTCATGGACCCCTTTCTCATTGCCAGTCCTCTCCCCGAAGGGGAGCCTATGCTGCCCATGGCCTTCAATCCCATCTATAGGCTCAACCCCCACTGTGGATATCTAGTTCATCCATGCCACTGAGCTTCGGAGTGGTGCATTTCAGACTCCTGGCTAGCATCTCCTTCGGTGTCCCTTTGGGTAAATTTAATATTTCTAAACTGAAATCGGAATCTTCCCCTCCAAAGCTTTTCTTTCTATAACCTCATCCTCATTGAATAACCCTTCCCTCCACCAAGCCATTTAGCCAGAAACTGGTCATCCTTGCTAGTCCCTCCTTCCCCACATGCAATCTGGTAGTGAGTTCTATTGATTTTTTTCCCCAAAAATATATCCTGAATTCATTAGTTTTTCTTTGCTGCCACTACCACCATCTCAGTCCAAGCCCACCTCACCTGAGCCACTTGGGTAGCCTACCCGTTGGCCTCTCACTCCCATGTTTGCCCACCATTATCTCCATGAAAAAGTTAACTCAATGTCACTTTTCTTAACTCCTGAGACTGTCAACTCAAAACTCCTTACTGTGGCCACTTGGCCCTACAGGGCGTGCCCCAGCGTCCCTTCAGTCTCATCTTGCATCCCATTTCCCTTCTCTTGTTGAGCTCCAACCGCACCGGATTTGTTCCTCAACAATCCAGGCTCTGTCTGGCCTCCCCATCCTCACAGATGCTTCTTCTGCCTGGTCTTCCCTCAACTCTTGTCATGCTTCAGGTTTCTGCTTCAGTGCCTCTTGCTCAGAAAGGCCTTTCCTGCCTGCACTCACACCCACCCCACGTTTAATTTAGGTGGGTGCTGCATGCTTGATCATGTTTGGCACATGTATACATGATGTTCGTTTAGTGTCTGTCTCTCATACGACCACACACATCTTGGGAGCAGATGGTCTTTGTTGGTTGGCACAGTGGCTGGTATGCAGCAGGCACTCAATTCATCAACCCATGTCGATTCATCAGCATTGGCTGATGAATAAATTTAAAATGTTTGAGGGGCGCCTGGGTGGCTCAGTTGGTTAGGCGACTGCCTTCAGCTCAGGTCATGATCCTGGAGTCCCAGGATCGAGTCCCGCATCGGGCTCCCTGCTCCGTAGGGAGTCTGCTTCTCCCTCTGACCCTCTTCCCTCTCGTGCTCTCTATCTCTCATTCTCTCTCTCTCAAATAAATAAATAAAAAAAATCTAAAAAAAAAAATGTTTGAGATATGTATTCCTCCATCTTTGGCTCTAAGTACAATGACCCATATCTGGCTTCTCTACAGACAGCAGTGACAGCTATGCCCAGTGAAGGAAAGCAAAGTGCGGCACCTATGACATCGTGTATGCTTGATACAGGACTATTGGACTGTTGGGGGAAATACACACGCTTTCCTATTTCTTGCAGACTTTTCACTTAGTCCACTTACTTGGGGGTCTAAGTCCCTATTTAGAAACAAAAATAGCTTATATTTGAATGTGACTTTGAGTCTGTATTACACGTGCTTTTATGTACTCTTCCCTTTTTTTCATTTCTAAAAATTTAAGTTCAATTAATTATATATAATGTATTATTGGTTTCTGAATTACACTTCTTGACCACACTCTGGATGCAGTTACTACTAGCTCCATTTTACGGAGGAGAAAGGTAAGGCCTCACTTACGGAACCAGGCCGGGTCTCCCAGCTAACTGGAGACAGAGCTGGGTTTAAAACCCATTTTTTGTTTATTCCACTGCACAAATTAGCCTCATAATGAGGAGCAGCAAGGAAAGTACCCCTGATCTAAAAAAGCCACAGTTCATCACTGTAAACCTTTTGTTTCTCCAAATACTGAGCCCTCCCCCCACTGTAAAACTAATAATTATGAACAAAAACCATTCATTCAAAACTTCTCTCTCGGGCGCCTGGGTGGCTCAGTCATTAAGAGTCTGCCTTCGGCTCAGGTCATGGTCCCAGGGTCCTGGGATCGAGCCCCGCGTCGGGCTCCTGCTCCGTGGGAAGCCTGCTTCTCCCTCTCCCACTCCCCCTGCTTGTGTTCCCTCTCTCGCTGTGTCTCTCTCTGTCAAATAAGTAAAATCTTTAAAAAAAAACTTCTCTCTACATTTGTGCTCGCTTAATGCATTTCTCCTTGTAAACCCGACGTAAGGAAATTCTGTTGTATTCTAGAGCAATGTCTCACTTTAAGAAAAACTGATTTTATATGAAGATTTTAGTGTTTCAAAGTTCAGAAATTAACAAACGAAAAAGTCCTCAGCCCTCATTTTAAAGACTTTTTTAGACCTAAAAAGACTCAAACATAGAATTCCCTTAAATGATGAAACCTGCCTTACACACTTAAGGCAATTATTCATTTCACTGTGCGCCATTACCAGAGCATATAAAGTAGAGATGCCTGTAAATGCATTGCCTGTTTCTCAATCTGAATGGATAAAGTTCTAATGTTCAGACTTGTAATGAATTTGCTATATTACTGTCTTTACTATATCTTCAGGATTTAATAAAGGAGTAATCTGCTGCTTTGCAGAATAATTAAGTTGAGGCCATTACATTCTAACCACAAAGAAATGCAGATTTTCCCGTCTTTGGCATTCTTCTTTTCAAAAAATGTCGCTTAAAGTGGTATTTAAAAGATAATTCTAGCTTGCTAAATTTAGGATGTGGAAAAAGTCCAAAATGAGAATATTCCATGGGTAATTGTGCAAGAAATGTTAATATGTGCAGTAAGAGAAGGATGTCCTATACTCCCAATGCATTTCTCCCCTCCCGCGTCCCTTCTTTTTTCCTTGATGCCAGCATAAAATTTAGCCAAGTTAAAAGTTACCAGAGGCAGTGAAAAACGCTTTACTCACCTCATTTTAAATATAAAATGATTTCATATCTGAGTAATTTCTAAAACCACCCTGACGTCAGAACTTCCCTTCAGTATTTATCAGCAAGTTATCAGAAAGTGCATATCTTCATATTCAAGGCAGATTTCTGGTCATTCTCAGTTCACTTGCAAACAGAGAAGCTGACTGTAAAATTTAAGAAGTGTCCCGGTCTATGAAATTTACTTTAAAATGCTTTGAAAAATACACTGATTATACATAAATATGGGATAAAACAAATACAACAATATGTTCATTATGGAATGTAGGTGGTTCACTCTATTCTTCAACCTGAAAAGGAAAATGGTGTTGGGTCCCAAGGTGAACAGGGACGGTCACCTTAGCTCCCAGGTGGCAGCCCAAGAGGGTGTCAGTGGAGGAAGCTGTGCGGGTTCTTGGTTGAGCTGGACCCTCAACACCTCAGCAAGCTTCCCATACTGCAGCCCGGGCACCAGGGATGATAGATGTGGGGTCTCTGGGGCTCAGAGAACAGACAGATCAGTTGTTTCATAGTGTGTATAGAGGATGGGGGGAGAGGAGTGATCTGCTTAAGACTCCAAGGCTCCTGAATAATTTAGGGAGGAAGGCAAACATAGTTATGTACACAAAGATGAGGAGACAGTTGGTGGCTCAGGGTCAAAGGCAACTGGAAGGCAAGAAAACAATCTATTTCTGGAGTGACTGTGAGTTTGTGATGGAGGTTTATGCTTGCAATGTAATATTGAAGCCCACCACTAAGTTGTTTGCCCCTTCCTCTTTATCCATCCAGATTTAAAATACTCCAGTTCCTTCCTCAGAGGACTTTGTATAGCTTCTGTTTTTCTGCAGACATAAAAATCTGAGTAAAATTATTTAACGGAGATTTGGTTACTACTGAAGAATACTGAAGAGGGCAGAAAGGATGACCCCCTGGCTGGGTACAATCACGCTATTGCATTTTGGATTTGTTTGGATTTTTCTTGACTTATGACCAACTTGACACCCTCTGTGCTTCCAAATCAGCTTCTCTCCACTGAAGCAAACCTGGGTTTTCCTTCTGTTGGGCTTGGATTTGTCGGCCCCTCTCGTATTGCATCGTGCCTTTAAAGTCATCATGGATTCTCTTCCTGTCTTGGAGGATATCAACCACCTTCTTGAGACTTCGTGAGCACATACAAATATTAAGCACTTAGAAACCCAGAGCTGGCCCCCAGAGGAACTCACACCATCATCTGGGTAAAAACCCTTGGGAACTGGTGTATCTTTTGAACCATTCATGACAATCATGGCCCATCAGGAGGGTTCTGAGGTGGCTTTGGGGCTCTCAGTAATGTCACGAATAAGCTGTGATGAAGAAAAAGGGAAGAGGGAGAAAAAAGCAATAAGAAAGGAGAGAAAGTGAATAAGAAAAAATGTGCTGAGGTATAGCAGTGGTGGAGAGCAACAAGACTGAAGATCACTGGGAGCCACCAACTGGACATTTCCCCTTCTACAGAGCACACGCCCTGGTTTGTTGTTGAGACTGTCATATAGGGACAGAAGCAGAAGCCACTTCAAAGCACAAAGGTGGCATTGGTCATATCCCCCGTCTACATAGTATGTCAGTTTATTTTTTCTTTTTTAAGATTTTATTTATTTGACAGCACGAGAGAGCACAAGCAGGGGGAGCAGCAGAGGGAGAGGGAGAAGCAGGCTCTCTGCTGAGCTGGGAGCCCAATGCGGGGCTCCACCCCAGGATCCCAGGATCATCACCCGAGCCAAAGGCAGACACTTAATCATCTGCACCACCCAAGCACCCCAGTATGTCAGTTTACTAAAGGAAGAATTAAATGGGCATGATTTCTTAAAATGTAGGACCAGTAGGAATTCAGGGTTGTTGATGGTCTGGGGTCGGAGGCAGGGTAAACAGCTTGCTTTTCTCCCCATGAATGGCATTGATTATATACCACCCCACATGACTGATCATCATTTGACCTTCTCGTCTCCAATTGGATCCCATCTGTTGCTCTGAATCTGTGCATGTGACTTTGACAGATTCACCTGTAGTGAGTGAGTGATATGGTCAAGGGCATCCATGTTAGGCTGACAGAAGAGGGTGCTAGAGACAAAAGAGGGTGGTAGAATGGAAGATACAGTCTGTCGGGGGTGGGTGGGCATGGCAAAGTTGGGGAGGCAGGAAAGGCTCTAGTGAGAATGGGAAAAGCCCCAGTGGGCAATGGATGACTTTGAGTTGGAATGGAAGACCCGTTGGGAGACAAGGGGAACAAGAAGGTGCCATTCTTCAGGGCACCCATTTTTCCAATCTATCCAAGTCCCTGGCTTTCAAATTCTGTTCTGAGTTTCTTATTCCCACTTCAGTTAACCATTTTGTAAATGGTGGATCCACAGAAGATTCTTTAAAAGAGGTAATCTGGGGTGCCTGGGTGGCTCAGTTGGTTAAGTGTCTGCCTTCGGCTCAGGTCATGATCCCAGGGTCCTGGGATCGAGTCCTGTGTCGGGCTCCCTACTCAGCAGGGGAGTCTGCTTCTCCTCTGCCTCTCTCCCAGCTTGTGCTCTCTCTTAAATAAAATCTTTAAAAATAAAAGAAGTCATCTATTGTGGAGTTAAAAAAAAAATCCATGGTCCTAGGTAATGGTAAGCACACAAATCACTTGACAGTACTCTGGGGTTGTCTTCCATGATGGCATCAGCCCAGGAGCTAATAGCACCTCCTGCTTTGAGTATCTTCATGGAGGTCAGTCTGCCTCCAAAGCTATTGTTGGTCAACAAAGCCAACATTGAACTTAGATCTGCACATCTATGTAATTATGAGTAAGCCATTTATTTGCTTTTCTCAACACTCTTTTCCTAATCCCAAACTCAGAGGGGCATATACAGAAAGGAAAGCAAAATGTATTTTGTGAAAGAATTTGGTGGCTAAGTGGTCATTATCTTCTGATTGAATGGTGCTTGCTTACCACCGATCATTGGAGTTCAGATCCTGGTATATATGATTATCACTCAGCTTCCTTCAGTTTTTTACTTTGGTTTTTGTTGTTTTTTTTTTTTTAAGATTTATTTGAGAGACAGAAATAGAGCACAAGCAGGGAGGAGTGGGAGAAGCAGGCTCCCCACTAAGCAGGGAACCTGATGCAGGGCTTGATTCCAGGACCGCAGGATCATGACCTGAGCCGAAGGCAGACACTTAACCGACCAAGCCACCAGGCACCTGATTTTTTTTTCTAATTATTATGCCCATAGTGGGACTCAAACTCACAACCCCGAAATCAAGTGCCGCATGTTCTACCGACTGGTGCCCCTTTTTTTTTTTTTAACTCCTTGAAACACCGTGATCAGGATGCAAATTCTTCTTCAGTAATAGAAGTAGTGTTACACACACTGTAGCTGCCTCTGAATATTTTGTGCAGAGAGAAGAAAAGCATTGTCTTAGCTTCCAAATGGTGCTCGGATCTTTTAAAAGCCTCATCTAAAGGAACTTTGGGATTCTCACTCTAACCTAAAGTTCCAGGCTCCAGGCCCACACGGGACTGTCTCACCCCCAGCCTTTCCCCACCCGAGCTTCATCTGACTTGTGTGCACTCTGACACCCACCAGGCTGGTTAACGCTTGGAGTGCTTTCATCCAGGTCACTCCCTCAGGACGCAGCTCCAGTATCACCTCCCCACAGGACTCCTGCTGTCACTTCCATACCAGTTGAGCTCAGAGTTTCTGGCCCATGAGCTTGCTCACTCCAAATACACCGTGCTTACACCCTTTCCAAAGGCAAGGGCTGTCCTGTCTTCTAGCACCTGGCAGCTTGGCAGGTGCCCTAGAAACACGACCACACTAATGACAGTGTATTTGGGACCAGTGACTATTTACCTTGTGACTGGTTACTGTCATTCCTCTCTGATTCACAAAAACAGTTTTCACCTCTGTGCACTGTTCTACCGAGCTGGATTGAAGCACTGCAAGTAATACAAGGCATTTTTACCCTGTCATTTCGACTTCAGGACAAAGCTATTCAAGTCTGCAGACAAGACACTTTAGTGCCAACATTTTAATCGGAATATGCCAACGCTGATGAGGAAGGGAGATGGTGAAGGAGGAGCATGTAAATATTGAAGCCAACCTGCTTTCCCCCTCATCCCAGAAATGCATCCACCATGAGGCTGCAGCAGGAGCTAGAGGGAGGGCGGTTTTGCTTAGGAAAAGCATTTTATTCCCTGCACTGAAGCTGGCCAGACTAGAGGAAGAAGCGGGGCCCCTGATGAAGAAAAGACCAGACTCTACAGGGTTGGTAACAGCAAGGAGAGGGCAGAGGCTTTAAGGAGCGGGAGTTATTCCTCAGAGTGTGGAGGAGGTACTCGGGCAAAGGACCCCACCAAGACAGGTGCTGGTAACTTCCCTAGGATGGGCAGATGCCCCAGCTACACCTCAGGTCTGTCAAGCATGAGCACCAGCTGTGCCAATAGCCTCCATGACACCACTGCAGGGGTGAGAGGGTATCACACCCACCCTTTAGGCCTGGCTCCTTTGGGTCCATGGGCAGCTCTCGCACATCTGTGACCCACCACTATACCCTACTTTGCTCAATATTCCTAGTGTGCACGGTACCCAGGGCTTGCTTCCTGGGATGACCATTGGCCACCCTGAGGAACCACAGCCCAC
Source organism: Eumetopias jubatus (assembly GCF_037043125.1). Lineage (NCBI taxonomy): Eukaryota > Metazoa > Chordata > Mammalia > Carnivora > Otariidae > Eumetopias > Eumetopias jubatus. The sequence continues at coordinate 30,944,826 of NW_028274808.1, forward strand.
CTGCTCCGTGCTCATGATGGCCAAGAAAATTGTTCTCAGCCCTCCCAGTCCATTTTGCATATCCATTAGCCCTTGAGACACTGAGAGCAAAGATGGAGGGCATGGGTAAAAGATCTGAGCGCACACGGGGGCATAAATTTGTTGATGCAACACTTCAGAGATGTTGGTATAGGAGGGTAACATGTTTCCATGATTGTCAGCAAGGAGGTGAGAAAAAAGTTTAATAAGGGAAAGAGATCGAGCCTCTGTGGTAGCAACCTGGACCTTGAGTGGTAGTAAGAGCACAATTACTTGAATGTCGTGTAGGATTTTATTAATTTCAAGTCTTACTAAGCTTGGCATTCTATCACACACCATGGTGGCATACATCACCTTTCTTGAAGCCAGGCTCATTCAGCTCATTTCTAGAATATTTTAATCAGGCCTTAAAGTACCTGGATGTTAGTCCTATGGCATTCAGGTAATAACCTGACATCAATTTTTCTTTTTAAGATTTGGGAACCTTTAGGCATGTGTTTTGAGTATGGAGAAGTGAGAAGCAGCCGTAAGAGAACTTTTTTCCTTTGCTGGCAGAAAAGGGCCAAGAGACACAGGCCATAACCACAGGCAAAAGTTAAGAGAAATTTGTTATTAAATTTAATTTTCTTTAAATACATACCTTTGCCCCACCCCTCACCTACTCCAGGTGGGGGAGAGAAAACCCCACCCCATCCATTCAGGGGTTCCATGTATAAAGCCTGAGATGGTGAGGATGAAGTATAAAAATACTATTTACAAAGGGGAAGAGGTATCTGCTGCTACCTTAATTAACCTTAAGACAGACACCCCCATCCCTAGGCCCCTTTTGCTCCTTTAGAAAAAGCCCCTGGGAATTCATTTGAGTGTAGAACAAGCCCTTCCTCTCGAGGGGCACTCAAACCCCAACACGGCATAGGAAGCTCTGAGATTAACCGAGGAAGAGAGTGAACAGATAGCACCACAGATCCTAGCAGGGGGAAGGCCTTTGCCCTCCATTACCCTGTAGTCAGCAGGCCTGCCCACCAGCCTTTATTTCCACAGGCCCCATGTAAACATTGACTTTCCTTTTTTCTGTGTCCCCTGCTCTTCCTGACTTTCTACAGAGCCTCTCTCACTTCCAACGGAGGCACTTGGTTCCTTGATGGTTCCTTGATCATTCCTTCCACCCCTTCTCACCTTCCTCAGCAAGGAGTGAAGAGGGGAGGGAGGTGACAAGTGGGGCAGGGCCCATCTTAACCCTTCTTTGAGGTCAGGGCAGCCTGTCTTCCTAAGGGGAACCCTCAGGGGGTGAAATCCAAGCGCTCAGCCAGATAAGGGTGGATGGCTTTCCCCAGCAGGGACAGGCAGGCAGACAATCCAGTACCAGGATACAGTGTTCTTTATGGGTGACGCCATTAGTTCTGAGTAGCAGGGAAGGCGGCCTCAGGGGGCAAAAAGGTGGGGCAACACTGGTCTCACCCTGATGCTGGGAGACTAGCCTTGCATCCCTGCCCCTTCAGGTAAGCATGTCAATCACCACCCAACAGTCCTTGTTCACTGTAGCTGTGCAGAGGGATCAGGCACCCATGAGGCAAGAGGTCTTTTCCAGGTCTTGGCATAGAAGCAGCACTCACACCAGCTCGTCCAATAGGATCCCGATGCTCTGAGTGGCCTCCGAGGGCCCAGCAATGGGCTTGTTACACATAGGGCAGACACAGCGTACTTCTAGCCACTTCACCAGACACCTGTGGGCAGAAGAAGCCTGTTCCGTCTGTCTCCTGGAGCCCAGCGGCTTCTCAGGACATCTCTGTCCTTGCCCCAGTCCAACCCCTCCAGCTTGTCTGATGTCCAGACAGGATGTAGGGCCTCACTGGCAAGGGGTAGAAGGGAGGGGGTAGGGATTACAGGTTCTACAAGATGCTCCCTGCTTCTTTTCTTTCAAAAGGCATCCCTGGGTAGCACATTCCCCACAGTGGACACTTACTTCCGGTGAAAGGCATGTTGGCATGGGAGCACACCCAGCTCGTCCTTCCCCTTGAAGTCTTCCAGACAGACTGCGCAGGTCTGCTGTGGGAAGAAGGGGTAGTGTGAAAGGAGGCTGGGCAAGAACCACATGCACCCATCGGCTCATCCCCACCCAAGTAAACTAAGCTATGGCCCCGTTTCCTCATCAGCCACCGACACTTGAGTCAGAGGGTAGCCATTAACCACATGTGATGTTTCCATTGACCAAAAGAAGGTGAAATTAAAAGTTTAGTTCCTCAATTGCACCAGCTACATTTCAAGGGCTTCCCATACTGGGCTGTGCAGACATCAGACATTTCCATCTTCACAGAAAGCTTCATTGACCAGTACTGTTCTAGAAGAGTATTTTTTAATCCTTTCTCTCCTGGTATATTTGGCAAGGGGACATGTATCAATAACTAGAGGTTAAGGATGGGGATATGGTGTTCAGTTTTAATATTCTTTAAATCCAGCTTTTTGTCTTTATATATTAACCCCTGAGAGCTGAACTCTTCCTCTCAAGGAGGGCTTAGGGAACACCTGGGAATTTGCTGAAATGCAATAGCAGGCATCAAAAAGAGGGATGAGGGGCGCCTGGGTGGCTCAGTCAGTGAAGTGTCTGCCTTTGACTCAGGTCATGATCTCAGGGTCCTGGGATGGAGCCCCGTGTTGGGCTTCCTGCTCAGCCGGGAGTCTGCTTGTCCCCCTGCCCCTTCCCCCCACTCGTGCTCTCTCTCGAATGAATAAAATCTAAAAAGGAGAGAGATGAAATGAGGCATTCCTAGGCTGTCTCGTGTCTAGCAATACCTGCGGATCCTCCCGGCTCCCAGACAACCACAAACCCCCTGTGCACAAGTGTCTGGGGTTATGGATGGACACCTCGAGGTTAGATGATCTCATAAGCGCAAGTAGAACAGGAAGAGGAAAATGGCCTCCTGCAAAGTCCATGGGAGGAGACCCAAGGACTTGCTATACTGGTTGGGGGAAACAGGGAAGCACTGCGGGGATGGCTGCACGGGTCAGATCCGCAGGTGGCTGGACAGAGTGCATGTATGGCGGTAAAAGCAAAGGCGGCTGGACTCTGGCACGGAGTGGGGTGTTCACCCTCCCCTTCAACATTATGCAGAGCAGCCTTCCTGGGGCCACATGTCCCCGCTTATTCAAACCCTTCTGTAATCGCTTTAGGTTCTCTGCCTACGCCGACATCATGAATCCCATACATGGATTACCTGCTGGGATGAGTCCCATTTATTTGGCCCAAGGAGATGAAGACAGGGTCTAAAGTTCCTGAAAGGGCAACCCCTTCGGGTCCCCTCCCTCCTTGGGAGCTTTGTATTATCACTCTGCTATCACTCAAGAAACCTTGGCTTTGCTGCCCACCAAAAAAAAAAAAAAAAAAACAAAACAAAACAAGAAGAAGAAGAAGAAGAAAGAAGAAAGAAGAAGAAGTAGTTCCTGAAAGGTCCAGACAGAGCTGGACGGAGAAGCTGCCATTTGCCTTGCCGGCTGCGGCCCTTCCTACATGCTTCCCAGTGCGCTTACCCCATATAATTGCAACTTCTTGGCATCTCCTTTAAGTACCACCTGGGAAGACAGAGAGGAGGCATGGTGTCAGAAGAAGCCCACCACAGGGCCAGGTGCTCTCAACAAAGAAGGGAGTGGCCAGCCCTGCACAGGAGGGTCTTCTCCCTCTGGAGGGGGAGGGCTCTGGGCACTGCCTGGGACAAGCCAGACGTGAGGACCGTAACAAAGCATCAGCTTCCAAGGGAGCCAGAAGAGAGGCCAAGGGGGTTCCAGGCCAGCACTGCACCAGCTTGCCTGCATCCTGCCTGCTCCCTAGCAGGGCAAGGAACAGGACAGGAAGTCTCAGGGAAAGAGGCAGCACTTTACCTCCTTATAGCCATATCGTTCACTCTGTGCCTGGTTCCGGAGTTTGCTGGGGGAGAAAGAGATAGGGGAGAGAAGAGGTTAGTTATTACTATGCCTTGCTACAAACAGCCATTCAGAGTAAGAGAGGCAGGAGGGTTGCAGGGGGCCATTCTTCTGGGGCCAGGGAGGCTGCTCACCCCAGGGCTGTCTCATCGCAGAGATGCCACGGAGTGTGGTTTGGACCCATGTGGGTCACCCAGAGTGGATTAAAGACTCAGGCTCTTTCCTGGGCCCAGCAGCCTCCAAACTTTCTGGCAGTTCCCACAGATGGGGGAATTCTGCCCGAGCACATTCTAGCAGAATGGTTCATTCCTACTGCCTGTGGTTTCCCAGTACCTCATTTTCTTCAGGCTCCCCAAGTCTATGGATCAATAAGCTGCTTACTGAGTCTACAGAAGGAGTTAGATAGTCTTAAAAGGGATATTGCCATTAAGCCAGGGCGGCAGGATAAATAAGTCTCTGTTTACCCTGGGGAATTTTCCTCCTGGAGAACTCAAGTATTCTGGAACCAAAGCATACTCTCCCCTTCACAGCACCAAGCAAACACAGATGATCCCTCCTTTGCCCTTTTCCCCCTCCAGTTTCGAGCTGGTGGCCTACATACAACCTAACTCTCAATAGCCAAAACACAGCACACGTTGTTATTAATGGCAAGAACACCGTAGTTATGGAGGGCTTACTGTGCGTCCAACCCTGTGTTAACATACGCATGTACTTTGAGAGCTTTCCTTTTTACAGAGGAAAACTGAAGTCCAGAGAAGTTAAATAACTTGCCCAAACCTCACAGCTAGTTGGCAGCATAGGCGAGTTTGAATCAAAGTCTACCAGACTATAGAGCCTGAGCTCTTTAACACATACTGTGTCCTGCTTCCCATTAGGTGGAACACATCATTGTCCTGAGAACGATATCAGACCACTTGGGAAACATCTGTTCATTAGCAGGGCTACAACTAATGGCTGGGACCATGATTATGCATTATTATTATTGCTGTTTTATTTGCAATGAAAGAAACCTTCCAAATTAAGCAGGTAGCTCTATGTCCTTCTGTACTTGGGAGCCAGATGGGGCTTCCTCTGAACTGATCACTCCTACCCCAGATTTGGGTTATTGGAAGGAAACATCAAGTTATAATCAGTGTGGCAGATTATGGCCTAAGGGCCAAAGCCAGCTGAGCACTTGTTTTATAGGGCCTGGGAGCTAAGACTGATTTTTATTCTTAAGTGGTGGAAAGTAGAAATCAAAAGAATATCTTTTTTTTACGATTTTATTTATTTATTAGAGAGACACAGCGAGAGAGGGAACACAAGCAGGGGGAGTGGGAGAGGGAGAAGCAGGCTTCCCGCGGAGCAGGGAGCCCGATGTGGGGCCTGATCCCAGGACCCTGGGATCATGACCTGAGCTGAAGGCAGACGCCTAAGGACTGAGCCACCCAGGGGCCCCAGAATATTTTATGTCTTGCGAAACCTATATGAAGCTTAAATTTCAGTGTCCACAGATTTTTATCTCCCTATTGTCCACGGGGCTGCTTCTGCCCAGTACAGTGGGGTCATTAAGAGACTGGAAGACTTCCAAAGCCCCTATATTTGTCCTTTTGCAAAATAAGAGTGCTGATCTGAGTTAGAGTAAGAGATCTCAAATCACAAGCCTCAACCAAAAGGAGTGAGAGAAGACGCTCGCTCCACGGACACTGTGGAGAAGGTGAACTGCAGCCCGAGCCGGGGAAGGTGCAGCACATGGAGCAGAGCAGAGCCGTGCCCAAATCCCAGTCAGGGAGCAGATCCAGATCGGGCTGCCACCTACCTCCACTGTTACTAACAGAAGTCAGGGGCCCCAGCGAGCCTGTGTACCTGGAACCTCTTAAGATCTCCAGTCCGGGGTGCCTGGGTGGCTCAGTTGGTTAAGCGACTGCCTTCAGCTCAGGTCATGATCCTGGAGTCCCGGGATCGAGTCCCGCATCGGGCTCCCTGCTCAGCGGGGAGTCTGCTTCTCCCTCCGACCCTCTTCCCTCTCGTGCTCTCTATCTCTCATTCCCTCTCTCTCGAATAAATAAAATCTTTAAAAAAAAAAAAAGATCTCCAGTCCAGGGGGGCCTGGGTGGCTCAGTCAGTTGAGCACGTGGTTTCAGCTCAGGTGGTGATCTCAGGGTGGTGAGACTGAACCGCATGTCAGGCTCCCTGCTCAGCATGAAGTCGGCTTGGGATTCTTTCACCCTTCCTCCCTCCCCCTGCACTCTCCTCTCTCTCAAAATAAAATCTTAAAAAAAAAAAAAAAAAAAAAAAGAACTCCTGTCCAAGGATGCCCAGTTAGTGGAAAATGTGACTTTTGATCTCAGGGTTGTGAGTTTGAACCCCAAGTCGGGTATAGAGGTTACTTAAAAATAAAATCTTAAAAAAAACAAACAAAAAAAACAAAGGAACTCTAGTCCAGGTGGAGTCCCGCACCATGGAGCAAGGCCCAGGGCAACACATCCACTGGAGAGATTCTGGTCATTGGAGGGATGGACCAAAGGTTTAACCAGGACTCCCACTGTCCCAACCTTAACTTTGAGGGAACTCAGTCCAGAAAAGCCTTTCACAGGCAGGCCTCTCCATCCCCACCTCTAAACAAGAGGGGCAGACATGGATGCATCCAAAGCCTCAAGGAGCAACGGTTACCTGGCTGACACCGAATGAAGCTGGGGAAGGAAGAGTGTGTTCTCATGATCAAAGTGCTCACAGCCGCCTTCTGAGGGAGGCTGTCACCCGCTATGTAGGAGACCAAATAAGGAAGTGGTGAAGAGCCTGCTTCTTAACTCCAAGAATGAGGGGACGGCTCACATCTTTGGTGTCTCCACTGCCTCCCCTCCCACATGGCTCTGAGCACATTGTGTTGTGCCTCTCTGCTTGTTTCATGGGATGTGCGGGGTACCCCCCCCAACCCTCAGCCCTTCTGTCTGCCTGGCTCCACTTAAGGGTCACAGTCAACGACCCTCCAGTAGCTGGGGGCCCCTGAGCCCAGTACCACCAGAACACTGAGAGCCTTCACCCTGCGTGTAGATTTCTGGAACAGGAAGGTATACATTGTGAGGAGAGGGGGCTGAGAAAGGCTACAAGAGAAAGAAAGCAAAGGGCAAACCCCCTGGGCCATCCAGTGGAGGCCGTGGTGCCAGCAACTGTGGACAGGTGGCCTTCTCAGCTGTTGGGTGACCAAAGCTACTAAAAATACTCGGATTTCAATGAGACCATTTCTCGCCACTGCCAGTGGGCTCTCCCTGGCTTCTTTTCCCTTTTGGAACAAACAATGCAGCCAGGTCCTGAAAAGAATTGTTCCTTTCCTGCCTATTTGTACTGCACTGGCCCCTCCATCCTGTGTAGTCCAGAGGTCAGCTCTTGGGGACCGAGGAAGGAGTGAGGGGGAGTTGGGAGAGTGGAGGCTGGTGTTGGCCAATGAGCTCTGCCAGGTGGAGAGCAGGGGTCATGGGCCTATTTTGGCGGTGGAGGAAACTGAGAAGCAGGGAGAGGAAGTGGCTTCTGTGCTTGTGTGTGTCTTTCTATATATAGACACCCCCAGGCTGCCACACAGCAGCGAGCCTCTGGAACCATGAAACTCCGGGGTCAGCTGGCTTTGGGCAGGCTGCAGAACAGAAGGTGGGGTGACAGAATGGACAGTTGGCGCCAAGCGGCCCGCAGTCAGGAAAGCTTTTGGTTATTGCTCTGTTCTCTTACTCCAGCCAGCCAAAAATAAGTCAGTCAGGCCTAGCTCCCTAGCCTGTCCTCCTGAGGGACCCCGATCTCTAGCGGTAAGGGGGTGCTGAGGGACCTTCCACAGCTGCCCCTTCACTTCCCATTCAAAGAGTAAGAATCAGAGAAGGCAAATGTAAGGAATCTGAAAGACTCTAGCTAATGACCACCAGGCTAGCCCACGTCTGGATTTTCCTCGACATAGGATCCTGAGCAAACCCGTACCTGCCTGAGCACGAATTTCCTCATTTACAAAGTGGGCTAATACATACGTTGGGGGGCGGGGGTGTGTGTGTCACAAAATGCCAACCATAATGTGGCACACAGAACGCACTTGGTAAACAGTAGCAAAAACCCAAGGTCACACCTATCCTATTAGTGGCAGAATTAGGAAATGAACCGTGGTCACCCACTTCCTGGCCCAGGGCCATTTTCTAGATTTTTCTTCACTCGACCCCACCCCCTTTGCAGCGTGCGTGTGTACCAGAGTTGCTTCTGCAGACTCCTCCCCAGAATCATACATTGGTATTTGGTATGTCTCCATCTTCAGTCTCTGGGGAACTGCATGAACTGCTTGGTGTGGGGAGATGGGGGTGGCTGGTGGTCAGGAAGCCAGAAAGTTTGAGGAAGAAAATATAGGCTTGGGGAAAGAGAAATGGGGGACGGAGAGCTACTAGAAGAATTGCCCTCATTCCCACTTATGCAAATTTTAGACTCAATCATACAAGAGGGAAAGTGAACCACTATCTTCTCTGCATAAACATGTAAGTGGAAAACTCCAGTCCCAGGAACTTTAAGTTCTGAGAAAGAAGAGGCCTAAAGTAGCTGGCTGGGGGCACTCAGGGCACTTCCCCTTTTTTAGAGGAAGCTCTTCTAGCTTCAGGAATACAGACGGAAGGGAAGAGTGTCTGCCTTCCCCCTAGCCTCCCTCCAGGTGAAGCACTCAGACCCACAAAGACCTCTCAGTAGGGAGCCAGAACTCCTTTCCTTCATCTTAATTTAAATGATTTGGCAAGACTCAAGCTGACAGCTACTCAGGCATTTGGTCAAGTGTGTGTGTGTGGGGGGGGGAGGTGGGGGGGTGGGTAGGGAGTGGTTATTACAATGGCCTTAAGGACCACTAGGGTGCCCAGGGATGCTCCACACTCCTCAGTATGCAATGCAAGGTAGTCCCATACAATGAGGAACTGTTAATACCAAGAGCATGCCCTCATCAGAAACACTAATTTCCACTCTAAATACCAGTCATGCCCCAAATTTTTGGTAGAAAACCTGCCACCAGTTCCCATGTCTTTCAACAGGAGGTGAAGAAACCATTCCTGGAGCTTGGCTAGCCTCAGGAGCCCTACCATGCTCAAGTCCTTCCCTGGATCTCTATGTAATAAGAACAAGTGACGTTTTTATTTTTGGGGGGGGTTATTGTGTTTCCTCCTGCCCCCACTATCAAAAAATAAAGAGCTTAAAAGGCAGAATAAACAACCAGCTCTCCAGACATCAGTTTGCTAATATTAGCATCTGGAGGGCTGACAACAGGATTTCCCAGGAGGGCAGAGGAACATGCTACTGGTGTAACTGATGGCCACCTATCCCTGGCTACCCAGAGTTGTGAGCGGGGAGTGGAGACAAAGTGAAGGGATGGACTCACGATATTACTTGGTCAGACAATAATCCTAGGCCACCCTAGCGTAACAGGCCAAGAGATGCGATGCAGCCCAACCAATGGTGACCTTATATGCCCTGGACAACTTGATAGGCTGACGAAAATAGAAACAGCAGGCGTCACGGGCCCAGTCAAGGGCAGGCTAAGCCCTGTCCTCAAAGCAGGGGCCCCAGTGGGAAGCCAGGGACTCTGCTGAGGAAGTCTCACTTGGCTCACCCCACCCCTGGCCTCCTTCTCCCTGCCTGCCTGCCCCAGGTCACCCAGGGTGCCACCCACCTGATAAAATAGCAGCAGAAGATGAGGCTGAGCATGAAGACGAAGATGCCCGTGCCAAAGATGACCATGTAGATGTTGAGAGGAAGGTCCTGGAAACTGATGGGTGGCATGGAGCAGGACTTGTTGGTACTAACCAGTCCCAGGCCACAGAAACACCCTGCAAAGAAAGGCAGAGGAAAACTTATCGTTGATTGTTGGAAATGTACCACCGAGGCTGATGTTACTCAGGTCAGCCAGGATGGAGAGAGAAATGGCAGGCTCTGGGCTCCTAAACCTCTTTGATACAGAGGCTTAACTCTATATCCTAGCTCTAACACTGAGCAGCCATGTGATTTTGGGTAAATAAGCCATCCGTGAAATGGGATAGCACATCTAGCACTTAAAACTGCATCTCCACCTAGGGGATCAAGGATACGAGCCAATGGAAGACTTGATCCCATCAGCTAGAAGCTCACAGAGCTCAGCAGCAAAATGAAGAGCCCTGGGTTGCCAACATGGGTATTTGGGTTGCCAACACTGCCTTTCCCTAGAGATGTGACCTTTAAGAACTTAGACCTATCTAAACTTCCCTTTGTCATTTAAAAACAAACAAAAAACAGAGAGGACCGAAGTCTGTGTGTTAAGAACGAAGCTTTGTAAAATCGCAAGGTGCCCTTGCAAAGGTCAGTTGTCATTATGAAGTCACCTGCTCCAGGAGACAAGCTGCACCAGGGCCAGAACAGAAACTGTTCACCCCAAGGCTGGGCCAGTGTTCCAGAAAGTGTTGCAGGGCGCCACTTACTCTGGCCACTTTCCCCGTTTGTACTCAAAGCCTCAATGTGCAGTTGTATAGTGGCATTGGCATCCGACTCAAAATCTTGTGTAAGAAATGCAAAATCTCAGGCCCACCCTGAACAAAATGAACCTGAATCTACATTTTTTTTTAAAGATTTTATTTATTTGACAGAAAGAGACACAGCAAGAGAGGGAACACAAGCAGGGGGAATGGGAGAGGGAGAAGCAGGATTCACGCAGAACAGGGAGCCCAATACAGGGGCTTGATCCCAGGACCCTGGGACCATGACTTGAGCACGCCCCCCCCCATTTTTTTTTCTCCAGAATCTACATTTTGAACAAGGTCCTTGGCAGATTCCTACACATGCCTTGTGGGAAACACTGACCCGCCACTAGACGCTTCTCCTTCTCCCATCACTCGGGTAAATCCCGACTGGCCTACTAATCATTGTAGTCACCTTCCCCTTGCCAGGGTTTGGTGTGGAGATAGGTATGTTGACAGGGTTCTGGCCAAAAACAGAGCGAAGTCCTGCTGGACAAGGAAAGAGTCACATCTTCCTGAGACAACTGAAATGCTCACAGCCAGGTCACAGCTGGACGAGAAAGCTGTTCAATATAAAGCCAAGGGTAGAAGGTGGCAGAAGGGGCAGGGAAAGAGGAGACAAGATTATGGCAGTTACTGCTGGATGAACCAATCCTGGAGCCGCTGTTTTGGGAGTACTCGTTTTGAGAAACAGTAAATTTCCTGTAATGTTTTAACAGTACGAAAAAATATATACAGGATATAAGCCGGATGGAATGTTCTGTCCTGCAACCAGGACAAAATGCTACAGTGATCCAAAAGGCAAGCATAATACAATTCTTGCATTTCAGCAAGTGTGGAGACAAGGAAACTAGCATCTACCATAAACCTGCTACAACCCAAGCACATTCTCAGGCTACCAATTTAATCTTCGTAATGCCACTGTGAAACTTACTTTCCCCCTTCAACAGGAAAAAAAGAATCGTTAAATAAGCTGTCTAACGTCAAGCAGCTAAGAAGTCTTGTATCCAAAGACCTCTGCACTCAACTCTTCAACATGGGTTTTTTTCTTTTTTAAAGATTTTATTTATTTATTCATGAGAGACAGAGGAGGAGAGAGAGAGAGAGAGAGAGAAGCAGAGGGAGAAGCAGGCTCCCAAGGAGCAGGGAGCCTGATGTGGGACTCGATCCCAGGACCCTGGGATCATGACCTGAGCCGAAGGCAGACGCTTAACCATCTGAGCCACCCAGGCGCCCTCAACATGGGTTTTTAAGCACTGGCTTGACATCTTGGTTGGGAGCCAGAACCCATAAATATACTTCAGAATTCTAGATTATAATTTCCAGTGCTACCACAACTCAGAAGAAGACTGGTTTAAAGGACTGGAAGTCAATTTTGACATCCTACATCTCATGCCTTGTCATCCCCTAGATCAGTCTGGTGACCTATCATGAGCCTCCCTTCAAACCTCTTTTAGATGTTGGGCCCAATTCTATTCCAAGTCTCTGTCCCAGACACTTCACTGATGTCTGGTCCCTCCTCTAATTTAGCCCACCACTATTTCCCAAGCTTGTTGTGATTGGCTTCCAGTCCTCCTACACACACACGCCCTGGGTCTCTTCAACCTCCCCCACTCACCGTCTTATGGAATCACCCACCAGGAACCTGTCTCACTGTATCTTGTCTAAACTGTCCTTAACCTGCTTCCAGACCTTTGTTCACGCCAACTTTTCCCTGCCCGAAACTCCCTCTGCCTTCTGCAAGTCCACCAAGCCTGAACCTCATGATATCCCAGGGAGCCCTCTCTTCCTCTGAATTCTACAGGGCTCACAACCTGTACCACACATTCTGGTTCTTGCACACTCAGATGCTGTTCCAAGCATCAACTTAAGTGAACTCAAATATTGACTACAGGACAAATGCCATGACAGACATTGAATATAAAAAAGCAAAGAATGACTGGATGATTTTACTGTGTAGGGACAAAGAAAACACAAAAGCTTTCACTGTACCAAGGGAGGCACGGCAATAGAGGTGCGACTAGAATCCTGAAATCAGAAAGGAAATAGTCCTAACCAGCTTGAACGTTCCTAAGTCTGAGTGAAGTCTGAGGACAGACAGCAGACTTGGACTTGTGTATATTCTCCAGTGCCTCGCCCAGCGTTTGGCTTCTTTTCAATTAACTAGCTGACAGATAAATAACTCCTGATTTTCAAGACAACTTGGTACCCTTGGCAAAGGCTCCACTTCAAAGTAAGGAGAGTGATATTTGGGAAAATTGCCCAGAAACTGCCCTCAGCTAATGAATGACCGGTCAACCAACAAGTATTATTGAGAGCCTGATTTATGCACTGACCTAGACATTGTGGGAAAACAAAAAAACAGAAGTAGTTCTTGTCCTGAAAGACTTTATTGAAAAGATTAAATAATTAGCTCCTAACCTTGCTATGTTCAACAGGAAGCCCTTGCTTCTAGGCTCCCTACTTCAGCAACATCTGATGCCATAAGGGGGTCTAACCCCAATCCCTCTTGGCTCTCCATGCACGTTTTATGAGCTGGATCCTGGTTATCTTTAGGGTCCCAAAGAACCTCATTGGTTTCCCGTCCTGGGAAACTGCTATTGTAAAGGATATGTATAGGCACTCTGCAGGGACTCTGGCCTCAGTTTACCTTGACCGTCTTAGCTCTTCTGACAGAGACTTCTCCTGGGTTCCAGGACTGAGTCAGTGAGCTTGGGACTTCATGTGATAAAAAGATACAGGTGAGAAGAGCTTCATAGCCAAGAGGAGATGGTACATTTACTTATAATTAAAAATCAATGGTGAAGATATATATTGGCCAAAAGGTGTAGGAGTCATTTTTTCCTCCAAAACTTGTAAGGGCAGAATACCAACCTGAGGAAAGAGACTCCAGATATTCCCCACCCCCAACAAAGGGATGGGGGAGGGGGAAGGGACTGCTTCCTCCTTGGAGTCAAAGAACAGGGTCTATCAGTCACTTTAAGTGTCAAGAAAAAGCAGCAAGCCCTCTGCTGGTCTAAAAACCCCATATGAAATAGGAGTGCCAGAATCAAGTGCCAGCCACCTTGGTTCTTCTGAAGTCTCTGTTCCATTGTCTCAGCTGACCTAGCAAAGCCCTGACATCAGGAGTGTCTCATCGTGGTGGTGCGCAGGCTGGGGGCTGGAATGACGTCAAGAGAAGGGCTGGCCAAGAAAGACCAGTGGGTCTGGGAAATGCTTCCCCTGCCCAGCCAACGGGAAGCTTTCCCAGATGCTGGGATGCACCGTCCTCCCTCACCCCCATCCTCCGCCCCCTGTCCCCCAATGCCCGCCTATCACACACAGCTTGGTTCATTTTCAGGAAATTAGATCCTACCAGCAAGAGGAAGAGGGGGATGGGGGACGCTCATACACATGCTGTCCAAACCCTGCCTTAAAACAAAAGCCGCTTGGAAGAATTCATCCAAGATCTGGCAGGGGTCTGCTCTCAAGAAGGGTGTTTTTTTTTTGTTTTTTTTTTCTTTTCTTTCTTTTCAAACTGGCCAGCTTACCATACTGAGATAAGGCCAGCTGCCCCCCACCCCCACTTCTCCAGAAACTCCATGCCTTGGAACAACACGGTTAAAACACCAAAGCCACTGGAAGGTATTAGTATCCAAAAACCAATACCTTTTGACTGACCGGCTCAGAAAGGCCCTTCTTTAAGGTAGCTTGGGTGGAGTCAGCCCCAAACCCAACCGGTATCACCTGAAATGCCAAAAAGCCTCAGGTGAGATGGATTTAGCATCCCTCCAGGCCCGGGAGGGTGGGTAGAGAGTGGGGTGGAGGAGTGATTAGGCAAGGAGGTGCGGCCACCACCCAGGCTCGGGTGCGGGTGCGGTTCTTTGGCCTTAGGGCCAGAGAGCACGGCTCCCGCCGGCCTGGCCCTGCACCCAAAGGTACCCGGGCGCCGAGACATCTGCAAGGCTTTATCAACCCAATAAAGACACGCTCTTTAATCTGGCGTCTTCCACAAACAAAAAAGCCCCCTAGCAGCGAGTGAGAAGCCAACAAAGACACAGAGGAAGCCGCCCCCGCGCCCGGTCCCGCACGCTGCATTGTATACATATTTAAAATAGCCTGCAAAGTTCCAGGCCGGGAACTTGAGCTCCCTCTAGGAGATCCCAACCCGAGCGCGGATTTTATTCTCCTCCGACAACCACAACAAAGACCAAGAGTTTGAGCGCACAAAGGCAAGGGAAGGGGATAGAAGAGCGAAGCCGCGACACAAAGGCCGCGAACCCCTCGGCTCCCACGCCCCCCGCCCGCCGCAACGTTCAGAGACAGTCCCGGGCCTTGAGTTAAACCTGATTTTTTTTTTTCCCCCCAAATTCGGCGCTGTGCTGAGCGGAGTTGGGCGCCAGGACGCTTTCTCGCGCGTCGCATTTCATGAGAAACTTAGCTCAAGAGGAAGAGCGCGAGCCCTCTGTCTGATCTCAAAGGCTTGCGCCCCACCTCGTCTGCGGCCAGCCCAGCGTCCGCTCGCCCTCCCGGCCTGGGGACTCACCGTTACACCACTGGAATGGGTGCATCAATGAACTCTAGGCTGGCTTCCTCCGGCGAACGAAGGCAGGCGGCGGGTAGGGCAGGCGGGGTGGGCGCACCGGTTTTCGGGTCCGCAGGAGGGGCCGGTGTAGCCCGCGGCAGCCGCCTTTCTGGAGAAATCGAACTCCCTCCGGAGCGGCGGGTTTGGGCTTAAATGGTTTTAGAGCAACAAAGAGGGAAAAGGAGAAAACAGACAGAAAGTCCCCTGGATCAGTACACCACAGAGGAAATGCAGGAAGGGGCCCCAGGCTGGGGGAGATGCAGGGCGCTGCAGAATAGGGTTGGGGCGCCCAGTTCGCCCGCCGAGGAGGGAAAACGCTTCAGCGGGAAGCTGGGCTCAGGATCCCGGACGCAAAGGTGAACAGCCAGGACTCTGAAACTGACACGGGCTGCGCACACCCCCCTCCCTTTTACTCCCCCCGGGAAACTCCGCCCCGCGTCCGTCACCCGCCCTCCGGCCAATGAGAGCCTTCCTGCTGGCCCCGGGTATTCTTTGCAGGCCCGCCCCCCTCCGAGGGGAGAGCATCTTTGCACGGTGGGCGCCTCCCGCTTCGCCTTCCCCAGTCCTCGGGAAACTTAACTCTAAAGAGAAGCGAGCCGCGCGGTGCGATGCGCGGAGCGCGCGGGGGCCGGCCTCATCCGCCGAGGACCTGGAGGAAACGGAACAATTAAGTTCCACATTGTTTTCCGCCTCCAGAGCTGCCACTGTCATTTCCATTGCTCTCTGAGAAGCCAGTTCTAGGGAGGCGTTACATTTCTGCTCCGTGGGCAAGGACTTGGTCCTGGGTGGCGGCTACCACGTTCCTTTGCTCACTGGAAAAGGAGGAACTGGAGCAAGAGAGTGAAGCAGATGAATGACAAAAGTGAGATCTGGAAAGAGCTCGAGTTGCCTTCTCATTCTTGGTCAGCCCCTCGTTTCACAAACAAGGAGCTAAGGCCCGAAGGTTAAGTTTAAGGTAGACTTATCCGCTCCTGAGTAGCAGAATCAAACCAGAAATCGACATTGGCAATACCTTAGGGGCAGCATCTTCAGCATCTAGCACCACCTAGGTGTTGAAATAAATAGCAGTTGGAGGAAAGACTGAATCTCTTAACCCCACCCCACCCCCATGCTTTCTTTTTATCTGATGTTGCATCGCTTGTTTATTTCTATCTTGTCTGTCTTTCATTTATTCAGAATGTATTCACCGTGAACCTACTTTGTGTCAAGCACTGTGGCTCAGGGGACCCATCAAGGTCATCGGAGTCAGCGGGGTTCTACTCTCCTGCGATTTTCAGTGCCTGAGGAGACAGACAGTAAACAAGCAAGCAAACAAATAAGAATGACTCAATCTCATCTTTCAATTAAGCTTAATCTGTTAATTGAAGGTGATAAACACTTTCCCTAACTCTTGGGAATTTGTGACACTCAGACAAGATTATGCATATGAGTGCTTTGTCATTTAAAAGCATGGTGGTTAAGGTATTAAATAACTTGGCTAAAATCACAGAGCAGTATGGAACAAGTAGTTTAGCACTTAATTACGTAATTGTCTTAAAACAATTGTTTTTCCTTATGAGCCGGTCTTGAGGATCGGAATCACATACAGATCCAGCACATTTCATCTCTTAATTGGGCAATTGCAAAAGCTTCCTACCTGGTCTTTCTGACTCTAGTCTACGCCTCAGACTTTAGAGCCCCTGTGAATCACTTCTGTTTGGAGATGTTACATATGCAGACTCCCAGGCCTCGAACTCAGAGATTCTGATTCAGTAGTTAAAGGGTGGGTCCCAGAATGCCTTGTCTCCACCCTCCCCCACCCCTCCGCTGCCAAATTCTCTAGCAATTATGCAAAGAAATAATGCTCTGATCTTATTCTCAAATCCAGCCTCTCTGCTGGGCCAGCCTTATCTTACTAAAACTTAAATCTGATCATTTACTTCTCTTGCTTGATAACCTTTATTGGTCCCTGTTATTTACTGGATAAAGCCAAATTGTAGTGTGTCCCATTCAAATGGTTTCAGTCTGGCCTTTGCCTGTCTTTCTAATGCCAAATACGCTCTTTTTCCTCACATACTATTGGTCAGCCACAAAGCTTTTGTTGTTGTCCCTTGAACAGAGGATATTCTTTCTTGACTGTGATTTTGTACACGGTATCACTTATGTTTGAATGCCCTTTTTCTTTCTGTGCCTGACATTTTGCAAGATTCAGCTAAAAATACACCTCTTCTGTGGTTCACCATTGTCATCATCCCTGTCTCTGCATCTCTTTCAACACTTCATGTATGATGTAGTATGTTATGGGATTATAAGGATAATTCGAAGATTTCCTAAATTTGAAGGCTTCATGAGCCCTCCTTAATAAGAGATTTTTCAAGGACATGAACCACTTTTGTGGTTCCAAGTGTCTGGTCCAATAAGTATTTTTGGAATAGATGTACGTATGTGCATGTATATAAATTACCATACGATTTAAGCCATGTTCTAGGAACAGTGTTGAGGATTTAAACATGTGTATAATTGTTATGCAATAATTCTTTCTATACACTGGCTCAAGAGAAAGGTGTTGATAGGTGACCCTGATTGCATTAAGTTCCTGCTAGGTGCCTCTAGGGCATAAATTTTCCAACTTTGAAGGAAAACTTGACAAGAAGTGAGAAATACTTCTTCCCACCCTCCTTAGACTAAAGAGAGCCCCAAGGCAGAAAGATGCCTTGAAGGTAGGAACAGCAGGAGTTCTCATGGGGATAGAGCTGGTCATTCAGGACAGTGAACGTCTAGGGTCATACCTACAAGGACCATGAATTTGGTCATCAGACAGAATGTTCTATAACAATTTATGTTCTAAGCCTGATATTTTAAACATTCAGTGAGGTCTCCTGAGGCACTAAAGGACTCTAATTTGGCAAGTCCAATGCACCCCTTCCCAGTTCCTCACCCTCAACCCTCCTTGGCCATTGTGGCCATGGGGCTGTGCCTCAGATGATGGCATAGATTGGGGGAGATACAGGTTGAAGGGCTTTGGTCTTGCACACATCCTTGAAAAGATTGGTTCAGTCTCCCAGCATTTCCTAGACCAAAGGTCTTATCAAAGACAAGCTGATTTCCCACATTGTGTCAATACAATTTAGGTAACTTACCCCTGCTCCCCCATCCAGATGATGGTTCAGACCCTCAGCCCTTTGTGAGTCAGGAAGACACGTCTGGTTATTTCATTGAGGAAGACATTGAAACAGTGAAGAAGATGATGGATTATATAGTCGAAGTTACTTGAGGAATCTGAAGTAGAATGGTGTTTCTAAATCTTCCATAGAAAGAGGGAAATGTAAGTTTTCCTCCAGGAAAACCTCTAAGGAGTCAGGGGTTCTCTTTATCCCTACTGCCCTACCCTAACATCTTCTTAGACACCCAGGAGCCCCCTCATTTTAAGGCCTTGCAAGCACTAGAGAACCACTTTGGGGAGAGACAGCTAATTCTGTGGAGGAGCATGGGGCCAGAAGACTTGATCATCCCATTTCACCTTCAGTAAGAGTCTCTCTTGTATGGTCCTCCAAAGCCAGCCATAAGATATGGAAGAGAATTGCTAACCATGGTGATAATTAAGTGATAATTAAGGGGTGTGTGGGTCCTGGCACCTGGGTCCTGGCCAAGTCAGGTCATGGGTTATGGGTGGTGAGATCGAGCCCCATGTTGGGCTCCAGAGTCTGCTTGGGATTCTCTGCCTCTCCCTCTGCCCACCCCTCATCTCTCTCAAGTAAATAAATAAATAAATAAATAAATAAATACATATAAAATCTTAAAAGCTGATAATTAAATCCAACTGTTTTATTTCTTTTTTTAAAAATGTTTTATTTATTTATTTGAGAGAGAGAGAGAGCACAAGAGGGGGGAGGGTCAGAGGGAGAAGCAAACTCCCTACTAAGCAGGGAGACTGATGTGGGACTCGATTCTGGGACTCCAGGATCATGACCTGAGCCGAAGGCGGTAGCTTAACCAACTGAGCCACCCAGGCGCCCTGTTTTATTTCTTGAGAGAAGTTTGCATGAGAGGATCACATGATTCTTTGAAGGCGTTGAGAGTTGTTCATTGTATATTTGGGCAAATCAGATCCTTCACTCATTTTATTCTTGAAAGATCTGGACTTCCTCTGTCCAGATACCCTAGAGGTCTCAGTACCAAGATGCTTTTCAGGGATTGATACAACTCTTGATGAAATGTGTTCATAATTTCCTTCTTTCCCCAGGAAAGTGAAGCAGCAATTTCCCCCCCCCCCCTTTTCCTCAGCTCCTGACCCACATGGGAAATCCATGGAGGGGGCAGAAAGAAAGGGAGAGAATCTCAAGCAGCATCCACTGACACAGGGCTCAATCTCATGACCCTGAGGTTATAAGCTGAGCCGAAATCAAGAGTCAGACGCTTAACCAACTGAGCCATCTGGGTGCCCCTGTGATGCTCTTCCTAAGTATCAAAGGAGGCTGGAAGGAAACAGAAGTTAAGGGGGTTTAGGGCCCTATTTTTCCTAGGAATTATACATAGTCCTGCTGTGTCTCTGGTTTTCTGGAATGAAGCTGATGTTTTAGGCCACAGCTGAACCATCTCATGTGTGCAAGTGGAGATAGGATAATAAAGTAGACAGGAAGAGAGTCACACCTCTGATTGACCACCCACCGTATGCCAAGCCCTGTGCCCAGCGCTTTGCCTATTTTCCTTTATTCCTCACCACAACCCTCCAGGTACTATTGTTTTCTCCTTGCCTATAGGAGAAAATGGAAAGCCCAAGAAGGTTAAATCTTAGCAAAAATCACAGAACTCTTAAGTGTTAGTGACAGATTTCCAACCAAACTCACGTCTCTCTCCACCAAACATGCCTTTTCCTCAACACTGGTATGGTGGTTATGAGTGAAGGCTCTGGAATATAGCCTGGAGTGAACTCTGATAAACCTCAGTTTCCTTACCTGGAAAATTAGGGCTAGTAGTAGAATCTACCATAGAGGATCACATGAGGAACAATGTGTGATAAATGCTTGGCATATGACAGGAACCAAAAAAAAAAAAAAAAAGCCCCTAGTAAATGTTCGTTCTTATTATCATTAAACTATATCCTGAAGTCTCAGGGCTCAGAAGGGGCACTGGACCAAAGAGCCAGTACGTCTAGTGTATTAATTAGGATGCAGGCTGGGTCCCTGGGGTGGTTTTGAAAACATGTCCACTCTTTAATATTCTTTAATATTTTCTTTTTAATATTCCTCCCCTGAAGAGGTGGAGCCTAGTTCCCATCCCCTGGAGAGTGTGCTGGGCTTGTAGACCTTCTAACAAGTAGAATGAAGCAGAGGTGACAACTCCTGACTTTGGAGACTGGGTCATATAAAAATGCACTGCAGTTTTCTTCAAAGACACTTACCTACAGAAAAGCCATGTGGTGGGGACAGTCTCTGTGAACAGGGAGGTCTCTGTTAACAGCCATGTGAATGAGCTTGGAAGGAGATACCTTTGCTTTGGTCAAACCTCTAATGACTTCGGGGCCCAGCCAACACCCTGGCTGCGACTGCAGGAGAGATCCCGAGACAAAAAACCACACAGTTCATTCACACTGAATTCCTGACCCACAGAAACTATGAGACAATAAATTTTTGTTGTTTTAAGCCACCGAGTTTTGGGGTAATGTGCTGTTTAGCAATGGGTAAATAATACAGCTATTGTAGCGAAGAGACATAAAAATGCAGGGGCTCAAAAAAATCTAGTTTATTTCTGTCTTGTAAATATTCCAAGAAAAGGAGGGGCAAGGCAAGGAGGAAGCTCAGCTTCCCAAAGCCATCCAGAGACTCAGGTTCTTTTCTCTTGCCACTTGGCCTCATCCTGAGATGTGTCCCTTGTTCATCCATTAGAAGCTCACTTGCCAGGGCGCCTGGGTGGCTCAGTTGGTTAAGCGACTGCCTTTGGCTTGGGTCATGATCCTGGAGTCCCGGGATCGAGTCCCACATCGGGCTCCCTGCTCAGCAGGGAGTCTGCTTCTCCCTCTGACCCTCTTCCCTCCTGTGCTCTCTATCTCTCATTCTCTCTCTCTCAAATAAATAAATCAAATCTTTAAAAAAAAATTAAAAAATAAAGTAGCCTTTTCTTCTATCCACAGTGTGCTTCTAAAGAAGGCTCCAGCCACAGAGGCAACTTCTCCAAGAAAAAAAAAAAAAAAAAAGGAAGCTCGCTTGCCAGTTATGTATCTTATGTTTCAACCCCAAGGGAGGGTATGAAAGAGTGGGGGGGGGGGGCAGCGTCTTCTCTGTAAGAAATAGAGCATTACTCTTGTTCCCATCCCATTGGTGAGAATTTAGTCACATGGTTCCACCTAGCTGCAAAGGAGGCTGGGAAATGGAGTCTCTAGGTGGACAGTCATGAGTCCTGCTGGAACTCAGGGTGGTTCTATTAATAACAGGAAGAAGTGGAGAATGGAATTGAATCTAGTGGACGATGAGCGGTCTCTTCCTACCCGGGTCCTGGCGTTGGTGCCTTCTCTGAGACTCTCAATTAGTTACCTCTCCAGGGCTGCTTTCTCATTTAGAAAGTGAAGAATCAGATGAGATTGGCAGATTCCAAACCCCCCCCCCTTTTTTTGAGCAGAATCTTTTTATTAAATAATATTTTAAAACAGAAACTGCCTGCATAAAAGAAATAAAAACAGATCTGCTCTGTTTGAATTGCCATGGGGTGTCTCTCCCTGAGCCTGCTCCCACATTGGTGGCCCCATGAATAGTTATTTGAAATGCTACGGCTCTGTGAGGCATGGTCAGAAATTCAAATGAAAAATGCTCCTGGATTCCTTCCAGTTCTGGTGTTTTTTAGGTTGTGATCATTCACCTGTGTGTCCTGAGCTGGGCTGGATTACAGCCTTGTCTTGCTTGGCAGCTGGGAGTTTGCTGGGCCTGCATGCACTGGCAGGGGACACACCAGAATGAGCCTTTGCTCTGGGTGTCGGGCCTCTCCTCACTTCTTTGACTACTTTCCTATCTTGTACCATTCCTTCCTCCTAATGCAAACGAGTGTCCTCCCATCCCTGGGCCAGGGGCCGAGGTGCAGTGCAGTGCAGCTAGGAAGGAGTGTTCTAAGTTGCGAGTACAATTTAGCCTTGTGTTCAGTCCCACAGGTGGGGATGTGGAGATTCTTGAAGCCGACTCTGTCTTCCTCCCAGGTTAATATTTCTTTCTTTCTCCTTTTCTTTCTTTTCTTTTTCTTTCTTTCTTCTTTAAGATAAGATATTTCTTATCCTAAGAAGCCCAGAGCATGCATTGGCAGCTGTCTTTCTTTTTCTTTCTCCTTTTTCTTTCTTTCTTTTCTTTTCTTTCTTTCTTTCTTTCTTTCTTTCTTTCTTTCTTTCTTTCTTTCTTTCTTTCTTTCTTTCTTTCTTTCTTTCTTTCTTTCTTTCTCTTTCTTTCTTTCTTTCTTTCTTTCTTTCTTTCTTTTTCTTTCTTTCTTTCTTTCTTTTTCTTTCTTTCTTTCTTTCTTTTTCTTTCTTTCTTTCTTCTTTTTCCTTTTTTCTTTCTTTCTTTTCTTTCTTTCTTTCTCTTTTTCTTTCTCTCTTTCTTTCTTTCTTTCTTTCTTTCTTTCTTCCTTCCCTCCTTCCTTCCTTTCTTTCTTTCTTCCTAAGATCTTATTTATTTGAGAGAGAAAGAGTACGAGCAGGGGGAGCCGCAGAGGGAGAGGGAGAAGCAGACTCCCTGCAGAGCAGGGAGCCCAAAGTGGGGCTCGATCCCAGGATCCTGAGATCATGACTGGGGCGCAAGGCAGCTGCTTAACCGACTGAGCCACCTGGCGCCCCCCACCCCAGGTTAATATTCCTACTGCCCCTCTTGCCTTGTCCTCTTCCCAGCTGCCATTGGCCTCAACTGGGATTAGGAGCTTAGGTTCCATCGAGGTTATAAGCGATGGAAGTGGACTTGCCCCGCCCTGACCCTGTTTGTGAGTGAACTCTGAAGAGCAACAGGGAGAGGTCCCTCCCCTCTGATTTTTCCCTACCCAAATAATCCCACAATTCTCAAAAATATAAACTGCCTCAGGGAAAGTTACCTAGGGGGAAGAGAGTTCCTTTCTTTTAGTCTGCAGACCATCAGAACGTGGCTGATAAACATTCCTCTCCCTGCTGCCCAAGGTCACTTTCTACTTGTTTTCACCGGCTTAAGATTCCTTCCTGAGAGACTGGCTGTGCTCGCCACCTTCTCCCAGGCCACCTCCAGGTGCTAAACGGGAATTGGGCAGAGGGCTTAAGTGTCTGCCAAATCAAGGGGACAAACCTAGGCCATTTCGAAGGCTAGTGACCACTGGCCACAAACAGAACGTTCCAAGAATGGCTGGGGTTGAAGTGGGGATTGGGAAAAAAGGAGGCAAGGTGGACTGCTCTGGGCTTCTTAGGATAAGGAATATCTTACCTTCCTGGGCAAGACATTAGGACCCTGTGGGGTTGGTTTAGCACAGGGGCTGCAGGCAAATGATCTTAAGGAGTGAGGCAGGTCCAGGGTTGGAACGTACATCATGATGGGTCATAATGAACCGGACAGCAGGTGGTACCTCATCGAAATGGGGCAGCCCCCACTCACCATGGTCAAGTGGAGATGTAGGCTCACTGTCCCTTTCAACTTTTTTTTTTTTAAGATTTATTTATGTGACAGAGAGAGACACAGCGAGAGAGGGAACACAAGCAGGGGGAGTGGGAGAGGGAGAAGCAGGTTTCCCGCGGAGCAGGGAGCCCGATGCGGGGCTCGATCCCAGGACCTGGGATCATGACCTGAGCCGAAGGCAGACGCTTAACGACTGAGCCACCCAGGCGCCCCAGTCCCTTTCAACTTTTTAAGAGAAACTAGACATCCAAGTTTGGTGGAACATTTCCCCGGCGTTGACACACGGCACAGAACGCGGAGCACCCTCTGTGGGCAGGTTCAGCTCTCCGGCTGCCACTTCGCTTACCCCTAAGGGCAAACCCTTCCCTCGTGAATCTTTCTCCCTCCACGGTGTGTCACCAGCTCCCAATTTAAAACAAAAAACAAAACAAAACAAACAACCCCCCCAAAAAAAACCCCAACCAAACCATGTTGGAGATTAGTCTCAGCATTTTGAACCAATGGCTAGATGTTCACATGGAAAGGTTTTCCTGGAGAGTCCAGGGGCTTATATTCATTTCCCATTGTGTTGAAACAAATCACCACAAACTGAATGGCTTAAACAATGTGAATTTATTATCTTACAGTTTTGTAGATCAGAAGTCTGACATGGGTCTCATGGGGCTAAAATCAAGCCCTGTCTGCAGGGCTTTGTTCCCTTCTGGAGGATCAGAGGAGAATCCATTTTCTTGCCTTTTCCCGGCTTCTAGAAGCCGCCAGCATTCATTCCTTCCTGACCCAGCAATGGGGGTTCAGCCCCCACATCAAATCTCTCATCACAGCGTCAAAAGGTTCTCTGCTTTTCAGGATTCATGTGATTGGGCCCCCCAGGCAATCCAGTGTTATTTCCTCATGCAAGGTCGTAGTTTAAAGGTTTTTTTGTTTTTTAATTTATTTAAGCAATCTCTGCACCCAGTGTGGGGCTCGAACTCATGACCCCGAGATCCAGAGTTGCATGCTCCACCCACGGAGCCAGCCAGGCATCCCACAAAGTTGTAGTTTAAATGCCTCTGCAAAATCCCTTTTGCCACATGAGGGAACATTTTTATAGGATCCAGGCATTAGGGTATGAACAGGGCTCTTCTCTAAACTTTTGAACCTTTTCTTCAAAAAAAGCTTTGGGGAGAGAAACCTATGATAAACAGCTTCTTTCTTTCTTTCTGTCTGTCTGTTTCCTTGTTTTATTATTTTTTAAAAGTCTTAATTCTGCATACAGTGTTATATTAGTTTCAGATGTACAATAGAGTGATTCAACAATTCTTTTTAAACAGATTCTTTTTTTTTTTAAGATTTATTTATTTGAGAGAGAGAGAGAGACAGTGAGTACAAGGAGAAGCAGGCTCTCTGCTGAGCAGGGAGCCCGACGTGGGGCTCGATCCCTGGACTCCGGGATCATGACCCGAAGGCAGATGCTGAACTGACTGAGCCACCCAGGCACCCCTGATTCAACAATTCTGTACATCACCCAGTGTTCATCATAAGTGCATTCGTAATCCCCATCACCTATTTCACCCCTCCCCTCTGGTAACCATCAGTTGGGGTTTATCTTTCTTCATAACCAGACTCACTCTCCTCCACCCCCCGCCCCCCCATCAGGCTTCCTTCTCTGTAAGAGATTATTCTAGCAGGGGACTTTCTGCGCCACCAGGCCCGGCCCGCTCCAGCCAGTGGAACGCTCAGTTGCCTCTCTGGCCCCGGTGCCATCTGCTACCTCGGGGCTCGGAAGCAGCCCTTCTCCCTTAGCTCCCCTCCTTGTGGAACTTCTCAGCTGGGATTACTTACAGGGTGAGGGACGGGGCCTCCCTGTCCCCAGGCGCCGCGAAGGCTCCGGGGCTTGCCGCCAAGGCTGGAGTCAACATCACGCAGGCTAGGGCTGGAGGCGGTGAGGGCAGGAGCAGAGCAGGACGACAAGACTGACGTGGGCTGCCATCCCCGAGGGGCAGGGCCCGGCCGGCTGGAAGCTCAGGCTGCATCTGACAAGAGCTCACTTAGTCCTGTCCGTCATCAAGTCCTTTGCTTGGGTTCAAATGGCCAACTGCTCCCATGAAGAGGATTAGGGAGTCTGGACTTTTAGCATCGGTTTTGGCAGGTGGGAGGAACACCAGCCTGTGACAGCTACCCGCCCCCACCCCCAGCCGCTTGGGAGGATAGCACTGATTCTGCATAATGACCAGGCTGTGCCCCCCCGCCCCCCACCTCTCTCCCTGGAACCATAGAGGTCCACAGCACACACACACTCACAACCTTCAGTGGTGGAGTCAGGGATGAAAGGCATGGCAGCAGGATGATTACACCAGGGTGAATCCCAGCACTTCTACTGGCCACTTGTGTGTCCTCCCGAAAATTATTTACCTCAGTTGCCCTGTTCTTAAGTAATGCCAATGACACCTTTCACGGGATTATCAGGAGGATTAAATGGGTTAATACCTTAATATCTGTAAAGGCAGAAGACTGCCTCGGCAGAGCCGTCACATGGCTTTGTTAAATAATACAAATATGTACCCTGCTCTGAAGGATGATCTTTGGCCAAATCTACTTTAATAGCGTTACTTCTCTACTAGAAGTTAGAAATA
Organism: Eumetopias jubatus; assembly: GCF_037043125.1. Taxonomy (NCBI): domain Eukaryota; kingdom Metazoa; phylum Chordata; class Mammalia; order Carnivora; family Otariidae; genus Eumetopias; species Eumetopias jubatus. Next base: position 30,970,990 of record NW_028274808.1, read on the forward strand.
AATTCTCAAGTGACTCAGCTTGAAACAATGCGAGGGGATTCGCATGAGGCACGTTCGGCCTGCACTCATACAGCTGTGTTTTCATTTATTTAAGCAATATCTCCACCCAACGTGGGGCTCGAACTCACCTCTCTGTGAGGATAATCTTTGGCCAAATTGGCGTTAGGAACCATACTTCTCTACTAGAAGTTAGAAGGTGCTGCAGGTTACATCAATAGTAACAGATATATGTACGAGACTAGAATGAAGGAGGTGCCAAGTCCACTGGTCAGGTCAACACTCAGTCCATCCAAGAGCCTGAGTTACTTCTGGGTTATTTGTACTTACTTTTAAGTCCTCCTGCTCATGGTTCTGATACGGGGTTGATGCATTTTAATTGGAATCCACATTCCTAATGAAGGCCTCACTCTACCCCTTAGATACTCCTGACCCTCGACAATACTAGAAATTTGACATCCTGGCAACCATGCTTTGCTTGAAGCACCGAGACCAGCATTGGTTGCCACAAGCAGAGAGATGCTACTGTTGGCAAGGCTGGGGAGGAAACTTGAAACATGACAAATGCAGACTCTTGGAAACAATCGAGCTGTTAGGCAGAAGGCAGGGGACACAGGAAAGCCAGGGGAGCTGGCTTCACACCACGGGAAGGGATGGGGCAAGAGAAAGAGCGCTTATTAAATACTACTGTGCTCTGAGCACAGTATCGCATATCTAATTAAGCTCCCATCGCGACCCTATGGAAGAGGCAGAACTCTCCCACGTGACGAGGTGGGGAGGAGGCAAAGTGACCTGCCCAAAGGCTCTCATAGCCAGGAGGCTCAGGCTGGCAGATCTTTTGGCCTCATGTCACGACCACTGTAGCAGGACTGCATGATGCATGTGTGATACTAGATAGAGCTTTCTCATATTCAGAGCTGGTACAATGGTATGGAAGTTCTGTACCGGTTCCGTACCACCACCGAAGGTGTCCAAGGAGGTGTGTGATGGAGCTCATCAAAGATATTAAAAAGGTAATTTATTTATGCCTTGTTGGAGGGTGGAAGTGGGTCATCTAGGAAGGCACCTTCCAGCTTTGAGATTCTGAGTTTCTATACTTTGGGGTAAGATAGACTTTTAAGGCATATTAAGTGATTTCTTTTCCCTGTATTTTTCACTTTCTCTTCTGTCCCCTTCTCCTCTTCATGCAGATATCCTGTTCTGGGAACACGTCTTTTTTAAAAGGGGGGATGTGGTGGCTGGCAGTTTGGGCAGCTGGGATAACAGAAAGACCGTACCACTCTCTCTGGTTGGTAAGTCTAAATTTTTACTAAGTTTACTAAGGAGATTGCGTTACATTCTAATGAGGCAAACCTGGAAAGATGACAAGAGGAAGCAATTACATCACCCTTCTTTCCCTCTCCTCCAATTCCTTGGTACTAGGCAAAGCCCAGACCCTCCTGAATGTAGGATTTAGGGCTGGGGTTGATTTAAGATTCACATTCTGCTATCCCATCACGATGGGGACTTGATATAGAAACTGGAAATTTTTTTGAAAATAAAGCGATATTTCGTCCACACCTGAGCTTGGGAACAGAGACCTATTTTAAGCCTGGTGGCGGACGTGCCTTCCCAGCAGCTACACAAAGGGGCTGTAAGCCTGAAGTTTTTGGTCCTCTGCTGCCCCTGTGTGGACATAGTGGGAAACAACACTTCAAGATCTCGCTTGTGGCCAGAGTAAAATTGGACTTGAGAGAAAGAACCGCCCCCTGAGAATCACTGGAGGTTTATGACCACGATGAGGGAGTCAGGAACTGTTGCTATCCCCAGAAAGCTGGGGTTTTCCAGGAGAGAGGTGGGGAGCCCCTACAAGCTGTCAATGACTTCACCAGGATCTTGTCTTGTCCACCACCTTTATTTTTCCTCAAGACACCTGCAGCCAGTAAGCGAGCGATCATCTAAAGACTCCCAGGCATGCACCTCTGCAGCTTTTGGCCGCGACCAGCGCCCGCGGGCACGGCGCCAATCCTCCCACACCTCCTCTTCCTGCGCTTGGAGTAACAAGTCTGTGAGTGTCTCCCTCTGGTCTCACAGCTTTTCACACTCTCTCTTCACCGTCTGTCTCTACACCACCATCTACACAACATATCTACACCATCACATTCGTGCTTGCAGCATCCCTGACTCCCTGCACAGGCACAGGACAGGGGAAGATGGGGTATCTGGGCCTCCTCCCTCCAGCTGGGAGCCAGGGCCAAATGCACCTGGCCTGACCCCCTATCCTCTCCCTTCAGGCCTCCAGACCCTGCCGCAGCCTGCGGTCCAGGGCCAGGAGCTGTCGCAAGAAGCCCCGGTTGGGGATGATGCCTCGGTGGTCCTTGACTTTCTTGATGGCCTCCACGAGGGTGAGGTGGTGGTACAGCATGAGGTAGGCCAGTACCAGTGTGGCGGATCGGCTCACTCCCACGGCGCAGTGTACCAGGATCTTCCCTGTGAGGACAGACACACGAGGCGGCCGTGGGACTGTTTGTGGGGGGCTGGAGGCGGCTAGGGAGAGGGCAATGGGGCCAGGTGAAGAGGACGAGAGGGAAGCAGGTGCACACGGCGACAGGATGGGGTGCCGACTAGGGGTGGGAAGAATGCCGACCCCTGGGAGGCCTGGACGGGATAAGATAGACAACGTGCAGGAGCTCAGCGTCCGGGAGCCTGAAAAGGGCTCCCAGGGAGACAGACGCACATCACTAACGTAAAACTGAGTCTCGCACAGAGTGAGGATCCGGGGATCTGTTGAGTGTTCCCCAGTGCATTAGCATCTGCGCTCTGTTAACACTTTGGATTATTTCCTTCTCTTCTTCTCATGCACTGCCTTTAACAAATAGTTGAGAGTGTTTTTCTTGCCTTCATATCAGATCCTGAGAGTTCCGTCATGTCATTCAAATCTCTCCAGCCTTGACCCTCCAGCTTTCCCCTAACTCCGATGTCCCTTGTTCCTTCCCTCCCCCGGGCTTTCCCCTCCTACCTCCTGGCTGGTTCAGCGCCCGGTGGATGAAGTCAGCAGCCGTCTGGAAGTGGATGCTCATGTCAAAGGCTGGCGAGTCATGGGCCTCAACACCCAGGTAGCGGATGCCCAACCCCTCGTAGGCCTCGGGCGTGCCTCGCCACCTGCTGTGTGAGGCATTGAGGACGTGGGTGACGCCCAGGCGACGGAGCTCCCGGCGGTTGTTAGCTATGTCCCTGCATTGAGTAGAGGATAAAGGGAGGTTGGGGAAGCTAGGCTCTGGAGCAAGAAGCCCTGGCCTCCACCCTGTCCACTGCCTAGCTAACGTCATTGGCTCCATGCCTCCGCTGTACTTACTGAGGACCCAGAGCAGGGAACCAAGATGGGCAACGACCTGGCATCTCGTCCTTGAGCAAGGGTTGAGGGTACTGGGGAGGTTCTGCCTGGAGAAGAGAAGACTAATGGGGTGGGCGAACGATAGCCGTAATAAAATATTGAGAGTCCTCCAAGGCAGCTTGATCTGTGGGAAGGATTGGCTCTGTACTTCGTGTACAGAAGTATGTACTAACTGTGGAATCCAGGTGAAGAAAGACGGAAACACCTTGGGAGAGAATGACTCTCCTGTCACTGGGGTATTCAAGCAGAGAGAGGAGGTCAATGTGTAGGCACGGATGCGCAAGAGGGGATCTGGACCTCAGCTGGGTTGTTGGACCAGCTCACGTTCAACCTCCCTGCTAACCTTGAGGTGATAGGATTCTGACCCTTGCTCCCACACCTAGCTCCCCTGTTACTTTCTGCTCTCGTTGACACCCAGAATGTTCTCATGTTCTACTAGTTACTCCATGCTCACATGGACCATGTTTTACGATGTCACCTTTGAGGGTTCCTCTGGCCCATCCCCCTCAGCTTAGTGGCAGACATCTCTCAGGCAACATGGCCATACCTCAGGGCCAACGCCCTATCCAGTGCAAACTCCTCAAGCACAAGCACTGAACTTGAACCTCCAAGTCCTGGCTCTGCTACTTACAACCCGTGTGACCTTGGGCCAGTCACAACGTCTCTGAGCTTCAGTTTTGCCATCTGTAACCCTGGGGGCAGTGGTACCTACCTCACAAGGCTGTTGTGAAGATTAAGAGAGAAAATGCATGTGAAAAACTCCTTGTAGACTATGAAGCCCTTGAGAGACAGAGAAGTGATGGGCTTCTTCCCTGGATGCTCTTCTCTCCAGGGCCCCCATGGTGCAGAGCCTCTGCATACACTGTGGCTTTGCCTGGTCAATCCCTCGGCTTCCTACCCACTTCCTGGCTCCCGACAGCTGCCCAGGTCCAGCATCACAGCACAATACGTGGAAGGTCAGGGAAGACATCTACGATGTCCGCCACATGGCATCGGCACTCAGTAATTAATTTTGCTAGGTGAGTGATGTTATTACTTGAACAGAGACTATCTGTCCAGAGTTGGGCATATCAATAATCCTGCCCCAACTCCCCCAAACCCTCCAGCCTCCACTCTCTGCCCATGCACCCCTGCCCCTCCCTCCTCAAGCTGGAACCAGCAACACGACTCAGCACCTCCCTGCCACCCTTCTCCTTTCTTCTTGTGCGGGTACACACACACACACACACACACACACACACACACACACACACACACACGTGCAGCCATGACCCCGGGCTGCCGGGTACGTACTGATCTCCGAGGTAGAGGCCCGGCCAGACCTCATCGGCATGGTTACAGGCGGTCTTGCCTGTGTAGAGCAGCCTCTCCAACTCAAAGACATTGAGGAAGGGATGTTGAACATCTGGCATCTCCTCCAGGGCCCCTCTAGTGCGAACAGGAGACCTTGAGCCGCTCCGGGAGAAGCGGGCCATGAAAGTCATGGAGGCCCAGAGCCAGTTACCAGGGCACATCTTAGAGGCGGCTGCAGGGGTGGCTACGTGCCAACGATGGGTCAGTCTCCAGGTAGCTGTTGCTGGAGGAGGGATGGAAGGGAGACACACCTGAGTGGGTCCGGAGCAGCTGCTTCCTTCTTGCCAACTGGGCTGGGCCCTGGGGAGAAGCTTCTCAAGGGAGGGAAGGGAAGTCTGGCCCTGGCGGGGGTGAGGGGGCTCCCCAATTACTCTTTCCTTCAAGCTGCGGCAGCTCCTTTCTGCTCTTTGGCTCAGCCAGGCAAGGAGGTGGGAGTCACATGTCCTTGTTTACGGGGAGAGGGAGCTGCCCAGCTGCTGGCTTTCTGCCCCACCACTCCACCCCCACTCCCAACACATACACAAACACATACACACACGCACACATTTGATATTTGGGTGGCAGTGCCCATTGCGGGAGCTCTCGCCAGCCGGAATCTGGGTCTCATCTGCCTGGGTCCCCAGGCAAAGAGCCCAGGGAGCTGGGAGGGGAATGGGGGGGGTGGCTTTGGACCCACCCAGAGAGAATGAGCAGGAAGATAGCAGCAGCTGGGGCCATGACATATGCCAAGCCCTTCTCCTCAGCACCAGAGAGATGGCCTGCTTTAACCCATTCCTACCCTACCACTGCTTCAGAGTTAAGCCTACTATGGGAAGTGTTATGTTGGGGGCTGGGGTGAGTGGGGAAGAGCAAAAAAGAGAAAGTGTAAGTTTTTGAAAAATACTTGCCAAAGGCATGCACTAATGGAGGAGGGTGCCAAGCTAAGTGCACAACAGCCAATCCACTCTCCTTTGATCAGCATGCAGAAATTATTGATCAAACCTCTTCTCTCCTGTGAGGATTTCTGAGTCAAGCAGGGCTGGAGTAATGTGTCTGGGTGTGTAGGGGAGAGGCGGAGCCTGGGGGCTGAGGAAGGGAAGGGATGAGGGATTCTGCCAGGCCCAGGGGCTCAGAGGCTGAGTTGCTGTTGGAGTCAAGTTACCCTATGCGGGGCATGGGGTTGGCAGTGAGGGGCTTAGCAGGTGTGCCTCATACTCCCTGTGGACAACTGGCCTTTGTAAAAGGCTTGTGCAGAGCTGCAGAGCTGGGAAGAGCCAGCCTTTGAGACGTGTCCTGGGTCCTTCAGGCAGAGAGGCCACTGTGACAAGAGCTCCTCCATCTTCCTCCTCCCCCTCTCCCATCACCAGGGTGGATCGGTCCCAAGGATTCCCTTTCCACTCCCTTCCCGGTCCTCAACCAAAAGTCTAGTATGGAGAGGCCATCTTTGACCTGCACACACTCTGCGGACCCATCCCTCCCTGTGAGCCAGGGCCCCGGCTCTCCTTTCCCCCAGGCCAGGGGAGACTGAGCACTAACAGGTCTTAGGAAGCAGGGGCATTAGGATCAGGGCTGCTGAGGGGAGCCTGGACCTTAGGGCGTTCAGGGAGAGAGATGTTTGCAAAGGCTGGGGCAGAAAGAACACAGAAATATAGCACTCTAGCCACCATCGCCATCACCAATCACCACCACCATCATCATTCCATTATCATCATCATCATCATCATCATCATCATCTGCCTCATCTCCTCAGGCCTAAAGACCCCATCACTTTATTCCCAAACAACGGTTTCTCGAAATAGGTTCTGCTGCCCCGGTGATTGATGCTAAAGGGTAAAGCGGAAGCGGGAAGGAGCCCAGGTGTAGGGAGGAGCTCTGTGGGACTCTATTTCTCCCTGAGGCTGGCGGAGCCCCATTCCGTCCCGGGGTACACCCCTCGGCCTTCTCCAATCCCATCAGCCGCGTTCAGGCGCCCTGGTGTGCGGCGCCCCTTCCCCCCGGCCGCCGTAGAGGTTGTAACAGGTTCATGGCTGTCGCCCCAGCCCCGGCCAGCACAGACAGCCGGGCGCTGAAGGTGCAGGGAGGGAGCCCTGGGGAGCTCAGCTAGCTCGGCTCCCGCGTACCCCCACCTCCCCGCCCAGCCCAGCCCAGCCGGGAGCCGTGCGCCTCTCGGCGCCGCGGGGGAGGCGACCACCCCCCAGAGCCCCTCTACCTGGGTGCGAGCGCGGCGCGGGGTCTCAGTCGCGGAGGCCAATGGCAGGCGCAACCAGCCCCACGGCCATGACTCTCCTGCGGCCGCCGCCGCCGCCGCCCCCGCCCGCTGCCGCTGCCGCTGCCGCTGCGAGACCGGCTGACGGATTAGCCTCTATTTTTAAGCCATGACACACACGTCGAAGTAGGGTTCCTATCGGTGTGTCGCTGACACACAGAGACGCAGCCCGACGCCCAGCGGCCCGAGCGCACACGCAGCGTGGGCTGGCCCGCGGGTGTTTACAGCCCAGACACAGAGCACGCAGCCGAGCAGCCCCGCCTCGCGTGCATGCTCTGGCGGACGTGTGTTTTCGGAGCTGCGCCAATTACAAGGCATTTTGCTTGAGGATGTCATCATACAAGCCGTCCCAGACGGTGCCTTAAACATACTCGCTCCTCCCCAGACAGCATTAATTAAGTACATAGACACCATGGCGCGCCTTACTTGTCCATTCCTTATTCTCAAGAACACCGTGTCATAAATAACACGGGTCGGGAGCCCTTATTAGTATTTAGTATATACCACGTGTTTCACATCTTTTCCCTCAGTTTATCCTCACCACAGGTCTGGGAGCTAGGTAGCATTATCATTGTCCCCATTTTAGGGAGGAGGAGACTGAGGCCCAGGGAGGTGAAGTCACTTGCCCAGGCCACACGCTAGTTATGGGCTGTGCTGAGTTTCAGACCCTGGCAGTCTGACTCGAAGTTCATGTCCTTAACTGTTCTAAACCAGTGACCCCACACAATGGAGAAGGCACAGTGGATTTCTATCAGGAAGCCACTTCCGGCAGCTCAGCTCTTAAGTGAACGCCTTTCCCTCTTAACTCTGGAAGAAATTCATGCCCCTACCTCTTCACTTGTGCTGCCTTTCAGTGATGTTCAGCTTTACCTGCTTTTCTACTGTAATCACCTTGTCAGTTCTAAGTCAGTCAACACTTCGAAGGTAGGGATGGTGCTGCCGTCCCCAGTCCCCAGGTCATCGTGTGATGGAGGAGGTGGTAGAGGGAATATACATGTCAGCAGAGGATGCTGTTGAAAACCAGGCAGATGTGGACTCTGGAAGAGTTGTCAGCAGGAAGTGGATAAGATCAGGCTGGACATGGTTTCAGATAACACATTAGCAACTGGAGCCAAAATCAGGACTGACTATGTTCCTAGCAGGGTTGGGGGGGGGGGGTGAGGCTTTGATCTGCAGTCAGAGAAAGTTCTTATTGGCCAAAGTGACACAGTCCTCAGGTCAGTTTTGTGCTAAAGAGGAGGTTCCATCACAGACTGCCAGCAAGGATTAATTTCCCTCCCTAGCCTTTTCCTTTCTAGAGAAGCAAATTCAGTTCCTTTCCATGCCTTCTTGGCATGATGATTTACATGAAGAAATGAAATCCTCATCATTTAAAACAAAGGGATTGGCTTGGGAAATTTGAAATTTTAATTTGTCGTCCCAAGAAACGTCAGTAAAAAATGGTCACAAGTCAAATTGTGAAAGAACACATATTACTGGACTAACCTTATTTTAAGTGACAGAGTCTTTGGGGTTGGTAGGTTGAGAAGATGTTGTAGGCAAACTTGATCTCAAGCTTTGGCAAGACTTCCGTTTCAACCCTGCATTTCACTTTTCTCAAAAAGCTGGAAAAATATGCTTTAAAGCATGCCATGGACAACATGGGCAGATGTTTACAGGTAACCATAGAAGTTGTCCATGGATCAACATCTTCATTAATGGACCATTAATGACCAGGGGTCAACCCATAACTCAGGCAGCTTTATATTTTTCTTTGTAGCTAGGAGGTTTATTATGTTTCTAGGTGACATCAAACAAAATTAAGGACGAGAGGGGGAGGGAGGATGGAGGAAAGAGTTAGTGGGGAGAAGGTAATGGTAGGACAGGAGAAGGTTGGAAGCTAATAGAAGCAGCATGTATTGACAACTTACTATCTGTAAATTCCTTGCGCTTTCACATTTATCAGCTCATCTGATCCCACCCAACTTTCAGGTGGGTGTTATTATCATCACTGAATGCATGAGGAGACTGACACTCGGCCAGATGTTAATTCACCCACAGCTAGTCAATGGCAGACCGCGGTCCAAATTCAGGGCTAGCTGATTCGAAACGTTTATATTTCAAGATGAGGCTGAAGAGTCGTTTCCTTCATAAAACCTTTCTGGATCCACTCTCTTTTGTCTGCTTCCTTGTTTGTGTTGATACAGATATCTATCAAAGGACCCAATGACCCATATGTAGCCTCACTTATTTCTATGTTTCTTTCTTTATTTTTTAATATTATTTATTTATTTGATAGAGAGAGAGCAAGAGAGCAAAAGCAGGGGGAGCAGCAGAGGGAGAGGGAGAAGCAGGCTCTCTGCTGAGCAGGGAGCCCTATGCTGGGACTCCATTCCAGGACCCCGGGGATCACGACCCAAGCAGGAGGCAGATGCCTAACCGGTTGAGCCGCCCAGGTGCCCCTCTATATTTCTTTAAATCTCTGCCCTCCGTATTAGAAGGCATGAATGGGTACATTATACTGGGATAACTAAGATGGAAAAATGAGGCTACTGAAAAATAGGAATAGATTTCCAAACCGTCTCAAAAGAAATACCTCACTGCCCCCAAAATATTTAAGTAGGAAAGAGAGGGGGAGGAGTGGGAAAAAAAAAACCCAAGAGACACCAACAACCATGTGTTAAATGGTAGTTCTAACCCCTACCATCAACTACAGGCTGGGCACTACTATGCTAAGTGCTTTACATAGATTAGCTAATTTAATCCCATAAAGTAGGTATTATTAATTCCATTTTACAGTTGAGGAAACAGGTTTAGAGTGGGGGGCAAATCCACTCTGAAGCGGCCAAGCAGCTAATAAGTAGGATTTGAGCATGGATTTAAACCCAGGACTGTTTTAAACAAAAGCCTGTGCCTCACATCACTGTAGCAAGCAGGCTTACCTAAAGAAAAAGAAGAGCAATAGCTAAAATGTTCCAAGTCCTACTGTGTGTCAGGCATTCAGTAGAAATTACATGAAAGAAGGCATGCTCAAGCCTTGAGTCCTGGTCCCTTAGGAGGCGTGGCTCTCCAGGGGCAGGATCCGCTGGGTGTGCGCGCTGGGGACGTCCCGCCGCTGCAGGGTACCGCTTTCCCGACACAAGACACAGCAGAAGGACGGGGACCTGGCTTCCTTCCAGCCACCACGCCCCCAGTACCGCCACACCCATCGCTCCGGGGCTGGTCCACCCCGGGCTGGTCCACCCTGACCTCTGCTGCAGGTGTAGACAGCATTTTCACCGGAAGGGTCCAGTAGCAGAAGATAGACAATTGTGACTTTATTTAGCGATGGGAATGTGGAGAGGGGAGGCGGGGCAGAAGACTCGGTGTCCTTTTGAGGGGCCCCGTGTTGATTCTGACTTATTCTTCTAAATCTCCATTCATCCAGTGCCTGTCCTTTGGCTTCTTCCTCCGCCCTGGGTTAACACCTCCTCTCCCCCAGGTCCGCACGTGGGATTGGTGGGCCTGCCCTCTCGGGTGTCCGCCGGGTCTGAGTGAACACTTCCTCTGCCCGGCTCCTGCTGGTTCTGAACTGGGGGTGGGAGGAGGTGCGTGGGTCCTTTTGGTAGAGGGGCAATCCAGCTTTTGCTTCAACTCTAATAACTTCCTCTCCGCCTCTCTTGCAATGCAGCATTCTGTAGCCACTTTCCTCCTGGTTTACCTAAGGGTGGACACATCTTACCGCTGTGAATATTCACTTTCTCCAAGAGCCACACGTTATCGCACCCAGCAGATATTCCTTCCATCAGCCTGACTTTAGAATGAAAATAAACTCGAGAGGCTAGTGCCCTTATAGCAAAAATAAACCAGGGCATTATGTGCAAATAAACAGGATACAAAAGGAATACGCAGCAAATCCCCCTATTAAAAAAAGAAGGGAAGGAAAAGAAAAGCAGGTATAAATACACATTTTGAAAAAGACCCAAAGAAAAGATGCCGAATATTAAAAGAGGTCATCTCTAGACAGAGTGGGATGACAGATAATTTTGATCTTGTGATTTAAAATATCTACATTTCCCAATTTTTCTACAGTCCATATGACTTCATTTTAAATGTCAGTTCTATGAAATTGGTTGAGATTTCCTTAGTGGCTTTCTATGTGGCCAATTTTTTAGCAAATATCCCGCACATGCTAGAAGAGGCTATTTAATCTCTGTCTTGGAATTCAAGTTTCTATCTTTCTTTCCGTCCTATATAAGGTTTTAAAATATTCTTGATTTATCAGCTTTTGAGAGATGGATTAAAATCTCCCAGGTTTATGGGCTTGTTAATTCCTTACTCTAACTGATGAAGGATAGTTGGAAGGCAGGCAGGCAGGGATAACGGGCCCCCACCCTAAGAGGATTTTACACCACCCTGGAAGGAGCCCTCCCATATGATAGCCAGGCGACAAAAACCTGATTGGGTGACAGGCACAGGGAGGGTTAACCATATTAAAACAGCCCACGAACAAGTGCATAAAAACCCCTAGATTTAGAAACTCCGATGGCAATCCCTTTGGGTCCCCTCCCTCCTTGGGAGCTTTGTACCATTACTTTGCTATCGCTCAATAAACCTTGCTTTGCTGCCCACCACACTGTCTGGTCTACCTCTTCATTCTTTGAAGTGGCATGACCAAGAATAGTGGGCACCAACGGAGAAAAAAATCCTGCAAGATAACTCTGTCCATTTTTGTTTGAGACAGTACCAAGTTGTGTTATTAGATACATAAAATTCACAGGTTTTTAAAAAAAATTATAACTTTTTTTAGTTGGTAGGTTGTCTCTCTAAGGCTTTAAAAAAATCTCTGGAACACGTGTATATATATTTTATTTTATTTTATTTTAAGTGTAGCTCTCATAAACTGTTTATAGGTAGTTTTAAAAATCAATCTGTATTTTATTTTTAAAAATTTATTTATTTTAGAGAGGGAGAGAGCACTCAAGCAGGGGGAGGGGCAGAAGCAGAGGGAGAGAACCTCAAGCAGACTCCAGGCTGAGCTCAAGCCAGAGGCAGGACTCGATCTCAGGACCCTGAGATCATGACCTGACCTGAAATCAAGAGTTGGCCGCTAAACTGACTGAGCAACCCAGGCGCCCCAATCTGTATTTTAATAGTGATTCTCTTTTTATATTTATTGTGATGACTGATCTATTTAAAATAATTTCTGCCATCTTTTTGTTTTTTTTTAATTTATCATGCTTTCTCTTTCTTCTTGTCTCCTTTTTTTATTTTTCATTTTTTTAAAGATTTTATTTATTTATTTGAGAGAGAGAATGAGATAGAGAGAGAGCATGAGAGGGGAGAGCGGAAGCAGACTCCCTGCTGAGCGGGGAGCCCGATGAGGGACTCGATCCCAGGACTCCAGGATCATGACCTGAGTCGAAGGCAGTCGCTTAACCAACTGAGCCGCCCAGGTGCCCTCTTGTTTCCTTTCTTTGGTTCAGTTTATCTCGTGTTTTTTATTCTCTTTACTGAGCTCTGTCAAGTTTCAAGTTAAACAAAGTCTACATTTAATTGGTCCTTTTACCCTCTGCATGAGGATTTTTATTTTAATTTCCTTCAGAAATATTTTTCCTCCCATCTTCTTTATTAATTACGATCCAGTACTTTGAATCCAGCTTTAGAAAAATTTCTTTGTTTCTATGGTCATCAGTCCCATAGTGTGCATAAAGACTGATGCTTTCTCCAATACTTGTGAAACAGTAGCACCCCTCTGCCTAGAGCAGAGTGTCCTCCCCCTTCCCCCTTGCTCCCCTTCCGGGTTCCCCACTGCCTGGAAGCAAAGGTATTGAAAAACTCTGAGTATTTCTTTCATTTCACCTCTCTCAATAATCGTTTATATTGCTGTTTTTTTGAGTTTTCAGTTTTAGGCATTACCTATTGCTTTCTCAAGATGAACACTGAGGGTTTTTTCTTTCTCTTTATTCCATCCCCCACAAGGTATATATCGCCGTCCCCTCCCTATACATTTTTTTAAAATAGCTATATCATAATTTTGTTTATAAGTAGTCAGTGTTTAAGATATTAAAACTATAGAAGTATTATTCACAGTTGAACCACATTATTTGCTATGACGTTTCCTTTCTTGCGTAACTTTGTTTTCCCTCCGGTTAATGAGTATTGTTTGTTTGCTTAATTTTCAGCGATGTCTCACTAATTCAGACCCACACTTTCCCCCAGTTGCCTAAATCTCCTCTTGGTAAACATATCAATTACCTTCTCAGTGTCATTTTTTCCCCATAAGTCTTTTCTGGAACTTTCTGACTTATCCCCGTCCGGACGGGTTGCTCTCTACACTAACGTTGAGCCGTTACCCGTTACCCTAGTATCTCCTCTTATTCTCATGCTGGGAATTCCTTTCGCCTCTGGAAGCCCGGTACCTTGGCATCCTCCTGGATTTAGTAGGATACCTGCATGCTCAAATATGGGATATCCCCCCAGTCCAGAGACCCTTTGTTTTATTTCTTCAGAGAATAGGTCTCCAGTTTCAGGCTGGGGTGGGGAAGGAGCCGTTGCCTGACTGTGTAGTGAGAGGAGATGTGAGGGGAGACTTCCAGGGCAGTGTGTGGGTTTAGTCCATCTTCAGACTTAGCTCTAGAAATAGCTAGTGTTGCCAGCCACCTGGCCTTTTGGGTTCTCTGTGGTAAAATCGGATCGATCACCAATATCCCCCAACTGACTTGCCTTCTGCTTCTCAGCACCCAAAATTTTCTTGCTACTGAAATATTTCCTGTTCTTTTCATGCTGGTGGGTTTTATGTTTGAAGAAAATCCTTTGACTGTCATTTTTGTGGGGTTTCAGGAAGAAGCAGAATCAAATGCTGGCTTATAATATGCAGTCTTTAACTGGGAATGCCAGCTGGTTTTTGAAAACACACACAAAATGATTGATATTGTAATTTTTTTTCACATCCAGTATTTATTTAGACTTACCAGCGTATTTTAACAATTCTTTTGCATACTCTTTCTTCTTTATCCTTTTCATCCCTTCTAGGTTCATTTTATCATATTTAGTACTTCTTTTTGTACGAGTCTATTGGTAGTAATTTCCAAGTGCTTCAGTGTCAAAAAAATTTCTAATTTGCCTTGACTTGTAAATGATATTTTGCCTGACTTTAGAAATTTTGGTTCCAATTATGTTTCCTCAGCACATCAAAGATATTACTTCATTGTCTTCCAGCATTTATTTTTGCTGATGAGAAGTCTTTTTTTTTTTTCAGTGTTCTTGCCATTACTTTATTGAAATCTGCCTTTTTCCTTTGTCGGCTGTAGAATTTTCTCTTTGTCCTTGTAGAATGCTGGCTTCCCAAATAGTACCCGAATAACCTCTTGGTAACACAAAACTGCGTTTGTTGCTTATTAGAGGGAGGGAGAATGCTAACTTCACAAATAGCTTCTCCACAAGACCTGATTTATTGAGATTTTGATCTCTGGTTTAAGACAGGTCTTTCAATGTAGGGACTTGATTAGAATTGGGCAATTATCATGATATTAGAGTTCAGGATTTGCAGGGGGCGCCTGGGTGGCTCAGTCAGTTAAGCGTCTGCCTTCAGTTCAGACCATGATCTCAAGGTCCTGGGATCGAGTTCCGCTCGGGTTCCCACTAGTGCTTGCGCACACTCTCTCTCTCTCAAATAAATAAATAAAATCTTTATTTATTTTTTATTTATTTGACAGAGAGACACAGTGAGAGCAGGAACACAAGCAGGGCGAGTGGGAGAGGGAGAAGCAGGCTTCCCGCTGAGCAGGGAGCCCGACGTGGGGCTCGATCCCAGGACCCCGGGATCATGACCTGAGCCGAAGGCAGACGCTTAACGACTGAGCCACCCAGGCGCCCAAATAAATAAAATCTTAAAAAAAAAAAGAGTTTAGGATTTGTGGAAACAGGAAGGTGAGGGTTTTGAGGCAAGGCATTCAAAGAGTCTTGGAATGTAAACTGTATGTTGATGTTTTCTTGAATTGCTGGGTCTTTTGATAAGTTTCTATGATGAACTATAAAGTTATTTGCAACTTTTCCTTCTTGGATAAGAGTCACCTGGATTAGCAAAATTATGCTAATGAAGGCAATGGAATAGTAAGGTTGTGTTAATGAAGACACCAAACTATGTGGGTGTAGGTAGTCTTGGTTTTCATTGTTCTTCCTTGTGGCCATTTTCCAGCCTGAGCTAGAGGATAATGATGGGCCACTAGTATTGGGGTGTGTGATCAGTCTGGGTCTTCACTGCTCTTTGAGGTAACCCAATCATGTACCAAGTTTCTGGGAATGTTCAGTTCAACCTCCGAAGTTCTGAGGATGTTTGTTTCAACCTCCATAAGCATCAGATTTCTTGCTCTTTTTGTTAGATGATTATTTACTCCCAGATCCTGACTTCACACTATTTCCCTACAGGACCTGGTATACCTGTGGGGCCAACTCTTGTTTCTGCTCAGACATTGAAAACTCAGCCCATGTGGTCTCTGCCTGGTCTTAGACCCACTGTGGGACCCGTGGCTTCAGCTCCCTCTTACCACTCTCCCAGTTTCTGGTGTGTAGAGGCTTCCCTTCCTATTGCTATGTGTTTTTCTCATCAACATTTTATGCTACAAAATTTCAGTCTTAAAGAGAATTTAAAAATATAGTGGAATGAATACTATTCACCATCTAGATTTAACAGTTGTTAACGTTTTGTCACATTTGCTTTTTCTATTTGTGTATGTGTAAACATATGTTGATATAAATATGTATGTGATTTATTTCTAATTTCCTGCTGATATATATATACACACACATAATTTTCCGTTGTTTTATAAACATAAATTTTTTAATGTAAAATTCAATTAGCCAACATATATTACATCATTAGTTTCAGATGTAGAGTTCAATAATTCATCAGTTGTATTCAACATCTGGTGCTCATCACATCATGTGCCCTCTTTAAAGCCCATCACCCTATTACCCCAACCCCCCATTCACCTCCCCTCCACCAACTCTTAGTTTGTTTCCTATAGTTAAGAGTCTCTCATGGTTTGTCTCCCTCTCTGATAACTTCCCATTTAGTTTTCCCTCCCTTCCCCTATGATCCTCTGTGCTGTTTCCTATATTCCACATATGAGTGAAATCATAGGATAATTGTCTTTCTCTGATTGACTTATTTTGCTCAGCATAATACCCTCCAGTTCCATCCATGTCGATGTAAATGGTAAGTATTCATCCTTTCTGATGGCTGAGTAATATTCCATTGTATATATGAACCACATCTTCTTTATTCATTTTTCTGTCGATGGCCATCTTGGCTCTTTCCGTAGTTTGGCTATTGTGGATATTGCTGCTATAAACATTGGGGTGCATGTGCCCTTTCGGGTCATTACATCTGTATCTTTAGGGTAAATACCTAGTAGTGCAATTGCTGGTCGTAGGGTAGCTCTATTTTTAACTTCTTGAGGAACCTCCATACTGTTTTCCAGAGTGGCTGCACCAGCTTGCATTCCCTCCAACAGTGTAGGAGGGTTCCCCTTTCTCCACATCCTCACCAACATTTGTTGTTTCCTGCCTTGTTAATTTTAGCCATTCTGACTGGTGTGAGGTGGTAGCTCATTGTGGTTTTGATTTGTATTTCCCTGATGCCAAGTGATGTTGAGCATCTTTTCCTGGGTCTGTTGGCCATTTGTACGTCTTCTCTGTTCATGTCTTCTGCCCACTTCTTGAGTGGATTATTTGTTTTTTGGGTGTTGAGTTTGATAAGTTTTTTATAGATCTTGGATACTAGCCCTTTATTTGATATGTCATTTGCAAATATCTTCTCCCATTCTGTAGGTTGCCTTTTGGTTTTGTTGACTGTTTCCTTTGCTGTGCAGAGGATTTTTATCTTTATGAAGTCCCAATAGTTCATTTTTGCTTTTGTTTCCCTTGCCTTTGGATGTGTGTCTAGCAAGAAGTTGCTGTGGCCTATAAACATAAATTTAAAACTAATTTGTGCATCCCAACATACTTTCACCCCAAATACTTTAGTAGTATCTCTTAAAAATAAACACATTCTCATATATACCCACAGTGCCATTATAAACCTAAGCAAACTGACAATAATTCTTTGATATATTTTATTTTATTTTTTAAAGATTTTATTTATTTATTTGAGATAGAGAGAATGAGAGAGAGAGCACATGAGGGGGGGAGGGTCAGAGGGAGAAGCAGACTCCCTGCCAAGTAGGGAGCCCGATGCGGGACTTGATCCAGGGACTCCAGGATCATGACCTGAACTGAAGGCAGGGAGTCTGAGCCACCAACTGAGCCACCCAGGCACCCTTTCGATATATTTTAATATATATACTCAATTTCCTCCAATTGAGGAGAAATTTTTATAGCTCATTTTTTTTCAACGAAGACTTAACCAACATTCATGAATTACATATGGTTGTTATGACTTTTGAACTTAGAATGTAATCCCTCCACCATGTTTCCCCTCAATTACATTGGCTTATTAGACATACTAGGCCATTGTCTTAAAGAATGTCCCATATACTGGACTTTTTTGACTGTTTCTTCATAGTGTCATTTACATTTTTCTTCTACCCCTGTATTTCTTGTAACTTAGAGTTATCTCAAAAGCTGTGAATAGTCTTGGGGCACCTGGCTGGCTCAGTTGGTAGAGCATGTGACTCTTGATCTCAGGTTCATTATTTGAGCCCCATGTTGGGTGTAGAATTACTTTTAAAATAAGCTGTGATTAGTCTTGAATGTTTGTGTTTTTTTTTAGTCTTAAATGTTTTTGTTAAAGATTTTTATTTATTTTATTTGAAAGAGAGAGAGAGAGCGCACGAGCAGGGGGAACAGCAGAGGGAGAGGGAGAAGCAGGCTCCCCGCTGAGCAAGGAGCCAGATGTGGGGCTCGATCCTAGGACCCCAGGATCATGACCCAAGCCAAAGGAGGATGCTTAGCCACCCAGGTGCCCCAGTCTTACATGTTTTTGACAAGAACAACTTCATAGGTGGTACTGTATACTTCATATTATAACACATTAGAAATGACCATATGCTTTTAAAGTATAATTTTACATTAAACGGGGTTATGTGTTTGGAGCTGAGTAGGAGTGATAAGATTTCAGGATGTGCTCAAACCATCATTTATGGTAGCAACACAGTTTTTTTTTCTTAAGATAGAGGATACCCTACCATACACATATTGAATGAATGAATGACTAAATAAATACAGATTTAAGAAGTATGCCCAGTTCTGGGTTGCATGAAGGGGAGTGTGGTCTAGAGAGACCATGAGGAAGATCATCTTGACATTTTTCTCACCAATGGTGGAACCACCCTGGTGTTTAATTTAGCATTAATTCAGCATTTAATTCAAATCAGCTTGCTGTTTAATTCAGCATTAGCTTAAGCACTGAAAGTCTCTACTGTGTGCAAGTCGCAGTCCTTACCTGTCAGTCTTTTAAAATCCATTTTAGCAACAGAGAGTCCAGGCATTAGAAAATAGGATCACTTAAAAAAAGCTTCAAGGATGAATAATTTGGCTGCAGAAGGGAAGATTGGAGAGAAATTAAAAGATTTTTTAAAATTTTAGTTTATCAAAATATCCTCCATCCTCGATGAGGTCAGATGTGCTTCCATATTAGAATGCAAGAGTAGATAAAAAGGCTTTCTGACAGTGTTATATCCATTACAAAATGTTCCCAGCAACAAATATTTGTAATGAATAAATAAATAGTATAGCTACAAGCCAGGATTAATTTTCTTCAGTCTGAAATAGTTTAACTTCTGTGATTCATCAGGTCAATGGTTTCAGTATCTCCAGGACTTTCCATACTTCTGATTTCAGGTTCGAAATAGGTAGCAAAAATTAATTTAGCCAGATCTTAATCATTCACGGCAGGAAGAAAAATTAGGAGATTAAATGTATGACAGATTAAGCAATACTTAGAATGGCGACATTCTTTACTAGTGATCCTGGGAAATTGTACCCCATGAACTCATTGAGATCCTTCTAGCCAGAGTCAGTGAAAGGTTGGTGAAAAGTATATGGATGTTCCTTGTACTGTTCTTGCAACTTTTCTGTAAACTGGAAATTATTTCAACATAAAAAGTTAACATAAAGGCTCTGGCACCTAAAATGAATGAAACGGATGTATCAAGTATATTTCTATCTGGGTACCACACATGCATGATTGTTACTATATTTTACTTATATGCTCTTATCAAGCATATTTACCTTTCTCTGGATAGAGTTCTACACGATTGACTTATCCTTCTAAATTTGTAGGAGATTAAAGGAAGCAAATCAGAAATCCACAATGGTGATATTTAGCAAACTAATAGCAATGGGAGGTTCAGAAAAAGGAAAAAAGAAATCCAAGAATTAGAAAATGCAGGGGCAAATAGTCCCCATACTTCAATAGCCCCTCAAACGTTGCTGTTGTAGAGCATTGCAACGGAACTGAGGGGATGTGACGATATCGATCAACGAATGCATACATGGAAAGCAATTAGAATCGTGTCTGACACCTGGTAAGCACTAAATAAATATTAGCTATAATTAGGCTTTTCATGATAGTCTTGCGTTGTCACACATTCAGCTCTTTTATTTCTAAGGCAAGAAACTTTGCAATATATTTTGCTGGATGAACTGTTGAAGGCAATAATGGAAGCTCGGGGCCTCCCATGTGCTCTTGAAAAATACAGACCCAGTCTTCCCGCCGTCCCCACAAACCCACCTGCTTTGACTCATGCAGAGCCTGCCGCAGCCCGGCGGATAGGATGGGGGCCGAAGCTCACCTTTGAAGGCAGCCAGATAAAGACTCTTCCAAATAGTTTAAAGGTGGGGCGCCTGGGTGGCTCAGTGGGTTAAGCGACTGCCTTCGGCTCAGGTCATGATCCTGGAGTCCGGGGATCGAGTCCCACATCGGGCTCCCTGCTCAGCGGGGAGTCTGCTTCTCCCTCTGACCCTCCACCCTCTCGTGCTCTCCATCATTCTCTCTCTCTCTCAATAAATAAATTAAAAAAATCTTTAAAAAAACAAACACATAGGTTAAAAGTAACTGAAGGAAATAGAGGGGAGGAAGGGCGATAAGGCAAGGAGGAAGGAGTGGAAATGGATGATAGAAAAGCTAGCCCTTAGCTCTCTAGGAAACTCAGCTGTTCACAATGAGTCATTTCTTTCAAGTTCAGCTGGCATCTAGGACTTTTTTCCAAAAATGGAATGAAAGGTTCTGTGTCTAGTAAGGGAGTTTCAGAGCTCAGGAAAGCAGGAGTAAATAAAGGAACGCCGTGCTCGCGTATTGGCTCTGGGCCATTTTCACCGCCTGTGGCAAAGCATTTAATCTCCTGGAGCCTCGCCTCCTCACCTGTAGATAGAGGGGGAATTCTAATCTCCACCCGGCCCTGTTGACCTTGCAGGGCGGTTGCGAGGCTCATAGGGAGGTCATCGATGGGGACCACATTTCCCGAACCAAGAATCAGAATGCATGATCTGACAAAAGCAAAGCATGAGGGTACCTAAGGGGATCGTGGCACAAGATGTTTGTAATGCGTTGCCTCAGAAAATCCAGGACTTGTAAAGGGGGAAATGAACTGGGAGAAAAAAAGCAAAAACGATGGGGCTTGTTGGGGTTAAGAGTAAGAAAAAGAGATCTAGGAGGAATTCACTTCTCCAGCCACTGGAGGCTGCTCTGGTTTCTCTTATAAGTAGCTCCATGCAGCCAACATGCTTTACTAGCCAAGGAATCTTACACTGAACACGGAAGAGCAAGAATATTAAAGAAACACGATCTGAGGAGGGAACTCTGGACACAGGGCTCTTCGTCCCTGGCAGAAAAAGGACAAATCATGAAGACGGGATCTCCCATGAGGCCATAACTCTTTACGGAAAGCCTGGTGGGGCAGTAGGTGGGCTGAGCCACAGGACATCTGAACATAGTAGAACTTAGAGATCCTCCTAATTAGAGAACCTAAGGGGAGGCTACATACCTCTGAGGGAGAGGTGTCAAATTCCCACGGAGGTGCAAATGACTAACATCAGGTTCTTTCCTGATAGTGAGCTTTACTGAGCCAGAGGAAGGAAGGAAATGTATTTCCTCCTAAAAACCTGCTTCTAATTATAAACCTTTCCATGATAGGGGAAAAGCGCAAAAAAGCATAAGGAAAATCTAGGGCTCTTAGCCCCACAATCCAGAGATAACTTCTGCTGATTTGGTGAATTTATTTTCAGTTTTAAGATTTGCCACCGTGGGTGTGGAATAAATTTATAAGCAAAACATTTGGAAACAATATGAATTTTTAAACCCTAGGATATTAAATATTCATTGTTTTGAATTTGGCAAATGCACAAAAGCACAATAAGAAAATAAAAAATCATTTCAAATTCTCAACACTCAGAATGAAATTTTGCTGTTTTGCCTTCCATTATTTCCCGTATGTATACAGATGCACACATATTTTTATGAAAATTAGAATCAGATTGTGCATTCTATTTTGTAACCTGTCGTTTTTTCACTTAGGAGTACTTCATAATGATTTCCCCATTCATTAAATATTTTTAAATACAAACCATTTTATTTTTTATTTTTTTAAGGATTTTATTTATTTATTTGACAGAGAGACACAGTGAGAGAAGGAACACAAGCAGGGGGAGTGGGAGAGGGAGAAGCAAGCTTCCCGCCGAGCAGGGAGCCCAATGCAGGGCTCGATCCCAGGGCCCTGGGATCCAAGACCTGAGCCAAAGGCAGACGCTTAACACTGAGCCACCCAGGTGCCCCTAAATGCAAACCATTTTAAATGGCTACACAGTACTTTACTGTGTGGATATATCACAGTGTAACCAATTAGAAAGGGACATTAAAAAAAATGCAGGAAAGAAATTTTCAAGTATCTTTAAGCTTTTGGAAATAACCATTTAAATCCACGTAGTTATAGAATTTTTTAAAAAAGATTTTATTTATTTATTTGAGAGAGAGGGAAAGAGTGAGAAATAGCATGAGAGGGGAGAGGGTCAGAGGGAGAAGCAGGCTCCCCGCTGGGCCGGGAGCCCAATGTGGGACTCGATCCCAGGACTACGGGATCATGACCCGAGCCGAAGGCAGTCGCTTAACCAACTGAGCCACCCATGTGCTCCTAGTTACAGAATTTTTACCAGTTCACAAAATAAGATTCAGTAAGTCAGGGCAAACAGGAGACAATTAAGATAAAGACAAGGCAAGGAGCCCTGGGCTGGCTCAGTCAGTAGAACATGTGACTCTTAAGCTCAGGGTTGTGAGTTTGAGCCCTATTTTGGGGGTAGAGATTACAAAAAAAAAAAAAAAAAGGTAAGAAAATAAAGCAAAACATAACACAATTATAATTTTCACATAAATTCAATAATTTGGTTTTTTTAAAAAATAATTTTTAAGTGGCTCCACCCCCAACATGGGGCTTGAACTCACCACCCTGAGATCAAAAGTCACATGCTCTACCAACTGAGCCAGCCAGGCACCCCTACAATTTAGTTTTCTATTAACTCAAATTATTCTCTGCCCAGTGAGCCCAAACGAATGGCAGGGCTTTCGTTTTAGTATTTATCCTATAAGTGCTCAAACTCAATGTTCTCCGAACCGTACTGATTTCATTCTTCTCTCCAGTCCTGTATCTTCTGTCTTATCGGCAATGTGGCTCCCTTTCCTCCAGTTGCCTAATCCTAAAACCTAACCTCAGGCTTCCTCGGTTTCTCTACCCCCCCCCCCCCGCCCCCGCCACTACCTGACTCAACAGGTCACCAAATACGTCAGTTCTCTATCCTTCATCTTTGAGCTCACCCTTCTCCTCCACTGTCACTGTGTCCTTGGGTTGGTCCTGCTCATCTCCTACTACCTTATCAGCCTCCGGACTGGCCTCCTACTCTCCGTTTTGAATTTACTCCAAATATATTTCTGCGTTGCTAACTGAGTAGGGACCTTTTTAAGGGCACGGTTCATTTTGCCCCCATTGATTAAAGGAGTTCCATGGCTCTCTCCTGGCTTCCAAGAAAATCCAAGCTCAGCTCGGCAACCTGTCGAAACTCATTTCTATTCCCCACTCAATCCCACCGTACACCAGCCCTAAGGAACCACGTGCAAGTTCCAAAATATTCATAGTCTCTGTTCTTTCTCATCATCATGGCCTCGTGCAGGCCAAGAATCTCTTGGTGAGTTTCCCCTCCCTACCTTTTTTTTCCCTTTTTTTTTTTTAACGTGGCTGTATCTACTCATCATTTAAAACTCATCTCCAAGGTTATCCTATGTGGCAGGTGTTGCTTTTCCTCTTCTCACTCTCAAGTCTGGTATAGTTCCTTCCTTCATGTGCTCCTATAGCCCCCAGAAACATAATTCTGTCATAATACTTTCCCACTGTCTTGTGACAAGTGGCTACTTATTTCTCACCTTCCTTCAACTTGGAGCCATTTGAGCCAGGGACACTGTCTTTTATCTCTGCATTCGCCTCGGGCTGCTCAGGACTTGGAACGTAGAGGGTGTTCGATAAATATTTTACTCATTAGTGAGTGACTGACACTTCGGACTGAGCAAGGGCTCACACCCTTCATAAATGGGTGCTAGAGTCAAGACAATAACTAATTCCTGATGTGTGGGAACTTCTCAGGACCTGGGACAGCTTGGGTCACTTAACTGGGAGAAAGGTAAGTTCTCCCGAGAGGAAGGAAGAGGTTTGTGTTTTTAAATGAATGCTTTCTTAAGTTGACAGGGGTGGTGTCATAAAACACATCCATTACTTGTTTTGGTATTTCTCCTTTTATTTATTTTTTTAAAGATTTTTTTAAAGCAATTTTTTACACCCAACATGGGGCTCAAACTCACAACCCCGAGATCGAGAGTTGCATGCTCCACCGACAGAGCCGCCCAGGCACCCCAATATTTCTCCTTTTAAAAAGTGGAGCCTAATTCTCCTCTCCTTGAGTGTGGGTTGTCCTTACTGATTTTTGATGAATCGAATGTTGTGGAAGTGATGGTATGTGACTTCGGAGACTAGCTCATAAAATGCACTGTGGCTTCCCCCTTGTGCTGTCTCTTGGATAACTTGCTTTAGGGAAACCAGTTGCCAAGTTTTGAGTGTGATATTGTGCTTTATAAATAAGAAATGCATATTTGTTCTTCGTCCCTGTTCCTCGCACAGCACGCCTAAAACCTTTGTGATTTCTTGCTTGATGAGGGTGATAAAAGGTGATTAAAGTTGTCTTGTTATGTTAAAAAGGTGACGTGGAAAGCCCTTAGGTCACTTAAGAATGGGGATTGGTTGGGGGGAAACCAATCCTGTAATTTGGAGGCGGGGCTGGAGATTGAGTTCAATCACCAATGGCCAATGATTTAATCAATCATACCTAAGTAATGAATTCTCCCTAAAAACTTGTAAGTAGGTTGTTGGACACAGGGAGATGCTAAGAGAGTGACACACCCAGAGAGCACACGGACCTCCGTTCCCTTTCCCACATACCTGGTCCTAGAATCTCTTCAGTAGGCTCTTGGTTCTCCTCCTTTAATGTCCTTTGTAACAAACCAGTAATCTAGTGAGTGTGAACAGTTTCCTGAGTTCTGTGAGCTGTTCTAGCAAATTAATTGAACCCAAGGAGGGGGAGGAGGGAACCTCTGATTTACAGCCTGTCAGTCAGAAACAGAGGTGACACCCTGGACTTCTGACTGGTGCCTGAAGTGGGGCAGTCTTGTGAGACTGAGCCCTTAACCTGTGGGATCTGACACAATCTGCAGGTAGGTAGTGTCAAAATTAAACTGAATTGTGGGACACTCAGCTGGCCTTGGAGAATTGCCTGGGGAAAGAATCCACATTGGTGTCAGAATCATAGGATACTCCATCAACCCAGTGGAGGTACCCAAATGGCAAGCTCTGAGGCCTCCTGCCAAAAGCCAGCAAGGAGCTCAGGTGAATGAGCCATCTGAGGAGTGGACCCTCTGGCACCAGCCAATATCCCACCGACAACCTCTTGAGATACCCTGTGCCAGAGCCATCTGGCTCAGTCACTTGAATTCCTGACCCACAGAGATCATAAAAGTGAACTCTTTTAAGCTTTTAATTTTGGAGTAGTTTGTTACACAGCAATAGATAGCATAATGGGCACGGCTGAGATCACCTCAGGCTCCTTATGCGGAAGCATGGCTGCTTTCTGGCAGGACTGAGCATGTGCAAAGCCTGACAAGTCTTCCAGTTCTTATGAACAGGCCCTAATCCTGAAATGGAACTGTGGCTTCTACAGGTACCCCAAACTTCCTAAAGAGCTCCAGGTGTAGAGTAATTAGATGGGCAACCCAACCAGGCCATTGTATTGGCTGTTCTATATCAGCTAAAAGGAAAAGTTTTCAGCAAATTTCTCAGCCATAGTATTTGACATCAGGGCCCTCAAAACATATTCAATTGAAAGAGGAAAAAAAAAAACTATAGGAAAAGGAGATGCCATTTTTTTTTTTTCAACTTCCCTTGCCTGCCCACCCCCCATCAATACAGCCCCTGCCTTTGGTTTATGTTTGTAAATATGAGTTGTAAGAATTTTCACGGGGTAGAGAGGGGGAGTTCTGATGGACAGTTATGGTAAAAAAAGAACTGAGGACTCCAGTGAGGCATTTTGAACTGTCCTTGATGAATTCAAATTCTCACGCACTTTGGTGGAGGGATTTGCTTGTGGGACAGGCTGCTGCACTGGAAGGCCTAGGGCTCAAATCTAGGTGCTTTCCTTGCCAGCTCTGTGTCTCCGGACACATTTTTAAATCTCCTTCACTCCAGCTTCCTCATCTCTAAAATATAGGCGAATAATACCTATAATAGCCATTGAACAGATATTTGTCGAGTGCCTATCATGAATCATGATTATCATGTGCCAGGTTCTGAGTGTGGTTCTGAGTATTTAAATGGCCCCTATTCCTATGGACCTCTCAGCTTAGGGGAGGAAACTGGCAAATCAACACAAACTTTCATTTTAAGAGTCTGCTTAGTGCCCCCTTAGAGATAGTAATTGGGTCCCATGGGATCTTGTAAGATAGGTAACTAACTCGGTCTTGGGAGTGTGGAAGAGGCATGGGAAGTTTTCAGGAGGAAGAGATTTCTGAGATAAGACCTCAAAGAGGAGTAGAATTAGTTAGAAGAACATCGGGGTGGGTGGTGGTGGACAGGGCAGAGGGTCCAGGCAGAAGAACACCATTTATAGAAGGCTCATAGAAGAGAGGTAACTGGGACCTTCGGGTGACAGACTGAAGCCAGTCCTGCCTGGATGGGGAACAGAGTGCTGCTGGGTAAAGATTAGTGAGGAGGACTAGCAAGGTAACAGGTGTCAGACTGGAAAGCACTTTGCTAGGTTGAGGTAACATTTAAATGAGATACTATGTGAAAAGTCTATCAATAGTAGCTTGTTCTGGACTTACCTTGTGCAATGAGGGGAAGATATGCTGTAGTTTGGAAGCCCTTTTCAGAGAAGAGATTCTTGTGCAAAGATAATTGCTAGCTCCTTGAGGAACAAGGACTGGCGTTCATCTTTTTTTATATGTCCCTCAAAGTCTGGTGCTGTGTTGAATTGAAGCCTGAATCCAGGCTGTTTTCAGAGTGCCTTCCTTCAGGTAGTCTCCCCGCTGATTCATTTACTTCTTATCCTTTTTAGGACTTGTTAGTGTGTGCTTAGGCTTGGGGTTTTGTGGTGGCGATGTGTGCATCTCTCGGGGATTTGATAGCAGCTGAGATGACAGTAAATAAAACAGATGAAAAGCAATTGTTTGTAGAGAGAAATACTTGGTAAATCCACTCGGCTGTCAGATTGGAGAGAGCTTGGGTGGGTGGTGGGGGGATGGCCAACATTCCCCACGACTATTGCAGATGGGTGGGAGAGCAGGTGGAGTGGCATGAGGGAGGTGGTGGGGGGAAAAGAAAGGCTCCTCCTGCCTTTTGGGCTCTCATGATATGCTAAACGAGACATGCGCAAATATAACCATTACATTAGAGCAGATTGTGGAAATGTCTTAACGAGGCTTGAAAATATCAGATCTAGAGAATTTAATTCTGAATGAGAGATCTGGGAAAATGCAGAGGTAGAATGTGGGCTTTGAGAAGAGATGAAGAATCCATGTGAAATACTTGCCGTACACAGCATTCACTCACTGGATGTTATGTCTTTGCCTTAACTGTGTCATGTTTTGCTCTTGTTCTCTCTGCCTTAAGACTAAGCAATAGTCTATACCTGAGGGGGCTCTCGAAGAACACCATGGAGGGACAGCAGGTTTTTGGGCTGTGCTTCTTGGGTGCCTTGCAGGCTTGCCGGGTGGATGAAACAGGCCAGAAGAAACTTGACACATGCGAGCTGAATACAAATGTGATTTGAATGAGTTATGTGCCAGGCCTTGGGATTTTTTTTTTTTTTTTGTGGAAAAGGAAATTTAATCACCAAATATAGCCACTTAGAAAAATACCATCCCCAAATCTGTTCTTGATTTTGAATGCTAAGTTGGTCTAAATCTGCCTATTATTATTTTGTATTTCCTTTTTTTGGCAAACTATACATAACATAAAATTTACCATTTTAACTATTTTTTAGATGTAAAACTCAGTGGCATTAATTACATTCACCGCATTGTGCAACCCTCACCAGTATCTATTTCCAGATCTTGTTTGTTACCCCGAACAGAAACTCTGTAACCAATAAAGCAATGACTTTCAACCTCCCCTTCCCCCAGCTGGTGGTAACTTCTAATCCACTTCTGTCTCTGAAATTGCCTATTCTGGGCACCTCATGTAATGGAACAATACAGTATCTGTCCTTTTGTGTCTGGTAGCATAATGCTTTCAAGGTTCATTTATGTTGTAATGTGTCAGCACTTCATTTCTCTTAATGGCTGAATAATATTTCACACACCCCATATTGTTTATCCATTCGTCTGTTGATGGACCCTAGGGGTTGTTTCTGCCTTTTGGTGATTGTGAATAACGCCGCTATGAACATTAGCGTACAAGTATCCGTTTGAATTCCTGCTTTCAATTCCTTTGAGTATATACCTAGGAATTGAATGCTGGATCACATGAAAATTCTATGTTTAGCTTTTGAGGAACTGCCAGAGTGTTTTACACAGCAGCTGCACGACACAAAGGTTCCAATTTCTCCATATCCTCACCAACATTTATTATTTTTTTGATAATCGCTATTCTGATGGGTATTGAGTAGTACCTTATTGTGATTTTTTTTTTAGTTTTTTAAAACAGATTTTATTTTCCAGAGAGAGAGAGAGAGAGAGAGAGAGAGAGCACAAGCAGGGGGAGGGGCAGGCAGAGAGAGAAGCAGGCTCCCTGCCAAGCAAGGAGCCCGATGCGGGTCACAGGACCCTGGGATCATCACCTGAGCTGAAGGCAGACGCTTAACTGACTGAGCCACCCAGGCGTCCCCTTATTGTGATTTTTTAAAAAAGATTTTATTTGAGAGAGAGCGAGCCACGCCCGCACGAGTAGGGGGTTGGTGCACAGGGAGAGGGAGAAGCATACTCCCCGCTGAGCAGGGAGCCCTCCATGGGGCTCGATCCCAGGACCCTGGGATCATGACCTGAGTTGAAGGCAGAGGCTTAACCTACTGAGCCACCCAGGTGACCCCCTTATTGTGATTTTGATTTGTATTTTCCTAATGACTAGTGATGTTGGGCATTTCAAGCCTTAAGATTTTGCACACATTTCATCACTTGTTTTCCAAACAAAACCCACCATTTTATGGATATTGAAACTGAGGCTCTTACACATTGTGACTTGACCAGTTTCACAGTTTAAAAAGTTGGAGCCAGCATGGAAGTTCAGGACTTTAAAAAAATAAATATGGATTAAAGCCTCAGCTTTACTTATTTAGTTATACTTTTTGAGTAACCTCTACACCCAATGTGGAGCCTGAACTCACGACCGTGAGATCAAGAGTCAGAAACTATACCGACTGAGCCAGCCAGATATGCCAAGGAGATTCAGGACTTCTGACTCCAGTGTCCCTTCTTACTTTGTCGGTTGTTAAGCACCTTACAGTACAAGGCAATCTTTATGATATTTTTACATGGCAAGGTGTTAAGTCAAGGTTTTGGGCAAGACTTTGTTTTTAAGCATGAATATTTGGGGCTCATGAAAAGCAGTTAACCTTTTACTTTTTAAGAGTGGATGATAGTTCCCTCCACCCACACTTACGGGCACGAAGAACACAGGTGACTATCACTGGAAACCTTAACCATTTATTAAGCAGGAAGGTTCTGGGAGAATCTCTGCTTCCCATTCAGCAGTGACGACAGTTCCAGAGAGAAAAATAGAAGGCAGAAGTCTGGCAGGAAAAACAAAACAAAACAAAACTTCCATAATCTTGGACCTGAATTCAGTTTCCTTTTTCCTGAGCTTAGCCTCCCATTCCTAGAAAGCGAAATTCCTATTTGTACTTGGAAGGAAATAAGAGTCCCTTATGCAAAATCTTTGATTTTTGTTTTTTTCAAAGGCTCGGCGCACGCCACTTAGTGGAAAGAATCTGAAAGCACAGGCTACAGTTTTCCTCCCTTCAACTTGACATTTGCTTGAAGTCCCATGATTTCTGTCTTCCTGCATATGAAGTATGCTAAGGTGGCAGGAGTCAGCGTGAGCTTTCTGGTGACTGTTTATTCGTTTATTTTTTTCAATTTTTTTGTTTATGACACTGGTTTGCAGAAAGGAAGGAGTCTCGAGTATATGGAACTGTGATGTCCTTCTGTCTTTTAGGTGGAATGGAGATCAAGGTTCCAATTGTTTTGAAGTTCTGGATCTGGCTCAGAGGCAGCAGAGGTCCACTGCTGCTGGGAAGGGTCCGGTGTGTGTGTTGGGAGAAACCCAGGAAAAGGCCAGAGAGAAGACCACGCAGGGCTCAGGGTACAGAGCGCCCATGACAGATCCTGACGTCCTCACCGTAGATCACTTTCGGGAGAGTGGAGCCTTTGCGTGGCCCTGGCCATGATCAACGTTCAAAGCCCAGGGTGGAGCAGGAATCCGGCTATGTGACATGCAGAACAGCCCAGCC
This sequence comes from Eumetopias jubatus, assembly GCF_037043125.1. Taxonomy (NCBI): domain Eukaryota; kingdom Metazoa; phylum Chordata; class Mammalia; order Carnivora; family Otariidae; genus Eumetopias; species Eumetopias jubatus. The sequence goes on from NW_028274808.1 coordinate 31,000,950, forward strand.
CCTGCGCCCACAGAGCACACACTCCACGATCCTCCCTCCTTCCTGCCCACTTTGGCGAATGCAGGACATGCAATTGCTTCTGGGGTGGGCATCCCAGACCCTGAGTACATCACAGGCAACTCACGTTCTCATGATCCTATGTTCTCCACTTAGCACTCAGGCTTGAATCTGCGCAGCCTCCTTTCAGGCAGTATTCACGCAACTCTCTGCTGACGGCTTTCTGCTTTGGAAACAGCGTGTGGATGTAGCTGGCTTCCTGATGTTGTAGGTGGCTGGAGAGATTCCGCTTGTCTCCTTTCTTCATGAGGTTCTCTCTCAACTTCCTTCATTTTCTGATCCAAATCACCCAGTGTTGGCTCAGTCAGCTCCCAGCCGCCAGGGGAATGTTCCGGATTCTTGTTCTTTTTCACAGGTAGGCTGCTTGCATTGAGCAGAGGGTCAGAGAATGTAGAAGCTCGTCTTCCGTACCTTCCTGCCTCTGGTGCCCGCAGTTCCGGACCCTCTGCGAATAACCACGGGCTTTATAAAGGGTTTCCGCTTGATTGACTCCCACCCAACTGGCCCCGTGTCTCTCTGGATTAACTCAAGCATTTGAAACTTAGGTTTACAGCAGCTGCATCCCTTCACAGCTGCATCTCGGCTGGAGTTTGATTGGGTTACTAGGAGCCGGTGTGCAATGGGCCATCCTGAGAACAAGAATCACGGCAAAGCCCAGATTATCACCAAGCTGTCACGGAAACAACTCACAGATCCAAAATCTAGATAATATGCTTATGAATTTAAGCAACAGACTCAAACTGTTTTCACCGGTTTGGCTCTTGCTAGGTTAATCACCTCTTTATACGGCAAGAGTGATGCCATCTTTTCTATCCCCAGTAGGGATAGAAAATGAATTCAGTGTTTCCTCTGGCACAGGTGGTCCCAGTGAGTTCTTGATGGCTGACCATTTTTTTCTCTTCATAATTTTGTGCACAAATAAACACAAGTTTTAGAATTTCAGTTTTTCCCCCACATAAGAAGGAAAATGGTCCCCCCCATGATTTCACATCGAATCCCTGGCACCTGTGAATGTTACCTTATAGGGAAAAAGGATCTTTGCAGATGTGATTAAATTAAGGATCTCAAAATAGGGAGATTTTCCTGGATTCTCTGGATAGGCCCTACATGCCCTCACATGCATCTTAAGAGGGAGGCAGAGGGAGAGTTGACAGAAGGAGATGAGGCAGTGTGACCACGGGGGAAGAGACTGGAGTGCCGTGGCCACAAGTCACAGAGTGCTGGGGGTCACCAGAAACTGGGAGGGGCAAGGAGCACATGTCCCTGAGAGCCTCTAGAAGGAGCGTGGCCCTGCTGACACTTTGATTTGGGCCCACCCACACTAATTGCAGACTGTGGCCTCTAGCACTGTGAAAGAATACGTATTCAAGTATTATCTTTACCAAATTTGTGGTAATTTGTTACAATGGCTTAGGAAAACAGTACAACCCTGAAGCTTAAGTTTTATTAGCTTCACACCCAACCCAACTACTTTTATGTTTTAGGCCTTTGGGCTGGAGGCAGGTGGAGCGAGCGATTGAAGAGGGTGGGGGAATCCATCTTCAGAAAGTATTTGGTGCTTCCGAACGCCTGCTGAGGAACCGGTCGGGTTATGACTGTGATGCCTTTGGGGACAGTGAACCCCATCCGTTTCTCACTCTGGCCATTTTGTCATTGCTCTGTTTACTTCCTTACTTAGCAAGAATGGGAGAAAGGCTTGTGTGTCATTCTGGTATAAACTGCAAAGAAGGAGCTAGAAGGCAACGATGGATTCTTCTGCACGTTTAGTCTTGGGAGAAGTAGGGAACAGGATCCTATAAAATAAAACCAAACTGGCAGTTTTGAAGAGGGACTGGAGAAACAAGATCTAAGTCCTTGGGGGCCCAACAGAAGAAAATGGGAAATCTGGAGCTACTGCTTACTCAGCTGGGTGCCGACGGACCCCGCCTCACCAACAAGGCACAAATCATACACGGACTTAATTTCTACTAGTGGACATGGAGGAGGAAAGCTCTTGGCCTATAGCAGATGGCAATATTGTTCCGGATTATTTTCTCTTTCCCTGTTAAGAGGAGTATACGTTTCTGCCTATTGTCATGAGATATACTGTGCCTGCCTTGGGAAGAGTATACTTCCCCACCTCGCCTGTATCACACTTAGCCATATGGTTTGCTTTATGATTGGAAAGGGCTGTGTCTACTGCCAATTCCCATTAGGATCTTCAGGAACCATCGAAATGTTTCTCCAGCTCTCCTGCTCCTCTCCTTCTGCCAAGGGGAAAGTACATCCCAGATGGGGACTGTTCCTTCAACTTAGAGCCCAGATGCTGAGCGGTGGGACACATGTGATTCTTAGCCTTTGGGATTCTGGCGTTGGCTGTGCCCTCCCAGCTCTCCAACTCAGGTGAGAAGAGAGGCATCTCTCAGGACATCTCAGTTACCTTAAGTGTTAAGGCAAGAATTCTAGTGGTGTTGTGAATGATGGCAGAACATGAAGCGTGTGTGGGGGCAGGGGAGAGGGATATGGAGGAGGAAAGACAGCCGTTCGGGTCAAGGGAGGTTCCTGGTAAGAGTGAAGCTTGAACTTTTAGAGGAATATGCAGGTGTTAGCTCAGTGGGAACACTTCCCAGCGGAGAGTGGGAGACACACCCCACAAAAGTAGAGAAGTGCACCATAGGATGGGGTCTACGAAAGCATGGATGGAATGGCGACACTGGGTTGTATCTGGCGGTATGTATTTCTTGCAAAGGGACTTGGATTTCATCCCCAAATGTCTGGGGAGCTAATAAAAGTTTATTATTATTATTTTTAAAGATTTTATTTGAGAGAGAGAGCATGAGCAGGGGTGGGGCAGAGGGAGAAGCAGACTCCCCACTGAGCTGGGAGCCTGATGTGGGGCTCAATCCTGGGACTCTGGGATCCTGACCTGAGCCGAAGGCAGGTGCTTAGTGGACTGAGCCACCCAGGTGCCGCTAGCTAATAAAAGGTTTTAAGCAGGAACACTAGTATCACATTTAGATTTTTAGGATGGATGGAAGGGATGATTCCTTAAGCCATGGTGACAGCTACCACCTGCTAAGTGCTCCCAGGTGCGTGGTTTGCAAAAGTGTTGGAGGGTGTCCACATCACTGAAGACAGCAGTAGTGGGTTCCAAGGTCTATGAACAAGTACACATAATCGTATTTGTGTGTATTTTAGAAACAGAATAACATGAGATCTTCTAGGTGCATTGTGATTCCCCCACATGGCAGATGGGTTACACTCAGCTGAATACCAGTAGCTACTCTGGTGAGCTTTATATGCTTGTGATTTTTACTCTGTCACTTATTGTTTATTAGTATAACGTGTCATTGGTTGGAGCAAGGAAGTGTAAGGAAGTTAGATTTTAAAATAGAGCAAATTAGGAGTCGAAACTGACAACGTTTCTGCCAATTTCCTTCAAGTAGATCTTTTTTTCTTTTTTTCCCTTCAAGTAGATCTTTATCATTGGTTTGAGTTATCTTCTGCTGATCAAATGTTTGTGACCCATTGAATGTCTTTGGCCTAAAATATAGTTTAAGAGGAGAAAATATAGTGGTGCTTAAATTCTACTTTTCCTCTTCATTAAATGGGAGTAATGCTATCCATACCCAAAGTGTGTTATTTACAAAGTACTTGCAGATATCACCTTCTCTCATCTTGTCAATTACAAATAAAACATACAAATATTAAACCCCTTCATATTTTAATGCAAAATGACTGAATTCAGAAGTTTAGAGATGGTGAAGGCAGTTTTGCCTAATTTTGATGGCTTAATATAAGGTTGATTTGAATACATTCAAATCATGTGATGTGGTGCCAGTTTGGGATTTGTCAAGAAAAATGTTTTTTATACATAAATAATTAAAAAAATCACTGATGAAATGAGAATAAGTTCAGATGTGTCTTTATGAATTAGAATAAAATACCTAGCACATATTATAACCTCAACCCATATTTATTGAGTAAATGAATATATATTAATGGTTTTTATTTTATTTTATTAAAGATTTGTTTAGATTCCAGAGAGAGGGAGCACAGCAGGGGGAGTGGCAGAGGGAGAAGCAGGCTCCTTGCTGAGCAAGGAGCCTGATGCAGGACTCAATCCCAGGACGCTGGGATCATGACCTGAGCCAAAGGCAGACGCTTAACTGACTGAGCCACCCAGGCGTCCCTTAAGACTGTTTTTAAATAAACTTTATTATATCATCTTCAAGACATAGTTAAAATAATCTTTGTACATAAAATCACTTAAATACCACAGATTAAGTAGAATGGTGAAATAATTCTAAAGTTTGAGGTTCCATTTTATTGTTTAAGGGGCAGGGCCACAGGGTGTCTGTCCCTCCTCAGGGACGCTATTCACATGGAGTATAGTGTCAAGGGCACTGGAACAGAATTCAGGAGTCAGGGGAGATTGATAAATATTTCTTTACATAGATTGCCTCGTTAAATCCTCCCACCTTCCCGCAAAGGTGGTATTTGATCCTTCTTTAAATGAGAGGAAGCTGAGGCTAACAAGTTCATTGCCTTGCTCCGAACCATTGGGCAGGTGAGTGGAAGCATTCAGATCTGAGCACAGGTCTCCCTAGTTCAAATGCCTGCCCCGCTGCTTCACGATCCTATCTAAAAGGGCAACAAGGAGAGCCTGGCAAAGGTGGTGTGTGGAGAAGGGCCAGAGTCCGAAGCTTTTAGGAGGGGGTCCACTGGGCGTGAGTGTGAGGTGTGGGGGAGCAGGTGGAAGCTGGTGTGATGGTTGTGGGGGATGGGAGTCACTTTGGTTTTGGACAGCTGATGCTGACCTAGATGGGTCCAGGGGACAGTTGTTCACGTCTGCCTGGAGTTCAGGAGTGTTGTCTGGGCTCCTAGGAGGATTTTGAGAAAATGGTGTGGCGGAAGCACCCAAGGCCATGCTGACCTCCTTCCAGATATGTTCCTCCGACAGAGGAATCTTGCTGGCTTGACTGAGTTTCACCTGGAAGAGGATTCAGATGAGGGCCCTGGAAGTGCAGGTGGGCCCATCAAAGTCTCCCCCCGCCCCAGCCCCCATATTAAATTTAACATGCCTTTTGGGCCAGTGGGGGGGGCCCTTTCCAGGCTTTGCTCTCTCCACAACCCAGCCTAATCTTGGGGGTTTGGTTAGAGGTGCTATCTTAATATTGCACTAGGTCGTGGATCCTGATGAACATCACTGGGCCAGGGGCTGAGCTCTGCTGCCAGGAACTTGAACAGAACCGCGGTCATTCCTTAGTTAACAGCTTCCGTGCTGACCCAGCCTGAGATTCTGCCTGTGTCCGTGACTGTGGCTGAGTCATGGGGCCTCGTGATGCTAAAGAAAGTGAGACGGGGAGGAGGTGTCTGTACTGGGCTCTGCTTTGAGCTGGGGCTCGGCACGTTACATGGTGTCTGTCACCACCAGCTTATGACTTTTGATGGGAACATGGGCGCACACGCAGCAGTGCCTCCTTTTCTGAGCTGCCGGGCTGAGCCTTCGTAAGTAAGAGATGGGTAAACGTGGGTGTGGGTGTTGGGGTGGGAAGGAGGCAGCGTGGTGGAGGGGGTGGGCATGGGAGAAGGGCAAGAGTTTCTAAAGAAAAGGAAAAGAATCACAAGGGTGGGAGACAGAGCCAAGAGCTAGGGAGACAGTCAATCCTATCTAAGTGAACAAAGCTCATTTACTTGAGGAAAGGACAGCGGGCGCCGGCCGACATCTCACATTGTCTGCCTATGAAAGGGGTAACCTTTCTAGAGAGCAGGAGATGCACGCAGGGAAGAGGGAGAGGAGGCTTTGTTCTTTGCAGTGCCAGATCGAATGTGGCTTTTACTAACGTTAAGAAAGGTCAAAGGAAGACAGGTGTTGGGAGCAGGCATTGTTCTGGGGAGATCCTGCGTGGTGCCGGGAAGCAGAGGCCTTCCTTTTTTTTTTTTAATTTAAAAGATTTTATTCATTTGAGAGAGAGAGCGCGGAACATGAGCGAGGAGGAGGAGCAGAGGGAGAGGGAGAAGCAGACTGGGCTGAGCCGGACACGGGGCTCGGTCCCACGACCCTGAGATCATGACCTGAGCTGAAACGAAGAGTCAGACACTCAACCAACTGAGGCACCCAGGCGCCCCATGCAGAGGCTATCCTTACCTGTTGGATGCGAACTCCTGCAACTGCCCTGAGTGGGAGCAGACTGCACAGCCCTGCAACCAGCCGGCCTTCTCCACCTGGCCTCTTCATGATGGAGAGAACCTGCTGGGTACGAGCGTCGTCAGAAATAGGCAGCACAGAATCTGTTTGGTCTTGGTGAGAAGGAGTTGGGGCAAATGACCAGTATTCAGTTTAGGCAACGAATTGGACTTGACCCAGAATCCTCAGAGCTATTTGTGTCTCTACAGAACTTGTCTCTTTGACTAGGGAAGTCTGTTCCCTGTTTATTGTGCTAAGGGGACCCAGTTCATGGCTCTCTTTTGTAAGAGGTTAAAACTCACCACTTGGTGTTCCTTTCTCAACATGAAAGACAGTGGAGGGGCACCTGGGTGGCTCAGTCGGTTAAGTGTCTGAGTCTTCATCTCAGCTCAGGTCTTGATCTCTGGGTTGTGAGTTCCAGCCCTGCACTGGCCTCCATGTTGGGCATGGATCCTAAAAAGCAAAAAGGCTATGGAATAGGAGAGCAGCAATCCAATTTTTTGCTGTTATTTGAAAACAAGGCAGGTCTCTTAAAGGTTTGAATGTTGCCTCTTATGGGTTGAACTGTGTTCTTCCAAATTCATATATTGAAGTCCAACCCCCACTACCTCAGAATATAACCTTCTTTGGAAATGGGGTTGTTGCAGATATCATTAGTTGAGATGCAGTCCTACTGGAGTAGGGGGAGTCCCTTAATAAAAAGGAAATGTGGACAGAGTCATGCATATGGGGAAAATGCCATGTGAAAATGAAGATGGCCACCTATAAGCCAAGGAGCAAAGCCTAGAAGCCCTGAGGAGGCATTAATCCCTGCTGCAGGATCTCTAGTCTCCACAACTATAGAGACAACATTTCTGTTTAAGCCACCTGGTTTGTGGGACGGTGTTATAGTAGCCCTAGCAAAGTCCTACACTGACCGTGTGGTCAGAGATAACAAACATGCATGTTGCAAAAGTAATGCAGTTTCCAGACTCTGAAAAAGCCTTTCCTATTTTGGTGAGGGTTTGGGTTGCCTTCTGAGTGTCCCCTGGGTTTTGTCTTTAATTAGAGCTTTATCCCGAACAGTCCAGCCTTACCCAATTTGTGTTACTCAGAGTCATTATAATAGATAAAAAAACATGTTTGTTCACATTATTTAGTCTTTCTCTACCCTTGCCATGTTTCTCTGAGTGGAGTTTACATGCCCACTTGACTGGCTTTGGTCTTGGCCTTATGACCTGAGTTGGCGGAGGATTGTGGGTGGATGTCACACGCTGTACCAGACAGAAGCTTTGGATGCTGCTGCTGTGCTTGTGATCACATTTTTGCACCCTGCTCTCTGTCATGAGCATCTAACACGTCTGCAGAGCTTCTCCATTGATTTAAGTCCTGAAATGAGAAGGCATGTGGAGCCCAACCTCACTGGCGGAAACTGAGCAAAGTGACGGGATTGAGAAACCTGATACAGTAGTCATCTATTAATATGACAGAATCTGGTGAACACCCCAGTGAACAATCATCGTTCTCACCTGTGTGTCAGGTTAGGTGCTGAGAATTTCTGTGTGTTTTATTTCACATGGGTGGGATTTCCACTCCTCTGTTGGATTTCTGTCCCCATGTTGAGGAAATAGGCTCAGAGAGATTAAGCCAATTTCTTGAACTCCCTAGGCTCTTAGTGGCAGGGCTAGGACACAAATCCAGATAATGTTGACTCTAAGAGCAATGCCAGGATGCCTCCCTGTTCACCAGTTATTTCCATCGTCCATATATATTGCCAATAATTCCCACTGCAAGTGGTTATATGACCTTTTTTTTTTTTTTTTTTTTTTGGTCAAAAGTCTATTGGATCTCCCACTCTGTCTTTACACCCAGGACTGGAATTTGGTTCCTGGAGTTTGGCAGGATAGTGGTCTCCATATGTTCTCACTCAGTCTTCTTTTTCTTCCCATAGCTCTTTCCAGCCTTTATGTTCTCTTTAAGACTTTGACGGCACCCTTTCCTCCTCAGTCTTTTTTTTTTTTTTTTTTTAAGATTTTATTTATTTATTTGACAGAGAGAGAGACAGCGAGAGAGGGAACACAAGCAGGGGGAGTGGGAGAGGGAGAAGTAGTCTCTCTGCTGAGCAGGGAGCCCAATGCAGGGCTCGATCCCAGGACCCTGGGACCATGACCCGAGCCGAAGGCAGATGCTCAACGACTGAGTCACCCAGGTGCCCCCCTTCCTCCTCAGTCTTAAGCAAGATCTGTCTTGCTGTAAGAGTGATTCTCAAATTTGAGCTGTATCCTCATCACCTGGAGGGCTTGTGAAATACAGATTTCTGGGCCCCACTCTCTGAGATTTTGATTAGGTAGTTCTGGGATAGGACCTTAGAATTTATTTTTCTAGTAAGTTCTCTGATGATGTTGATGCTGTTGGTCCAGGGCAACACTTTGAGAGCTGCTTTAGAGAAAACCATAGTGGTTGATAGAACTTCCAATGACTTGCTACTATTGGCAGTTTTTTTTTTAAAGATTTTATTTATTTATTTGACAGAGAGAGACACAGCGAGAGAGGGAACACAAGCAGGGGGAGTGGGAGAGCGAGAAGCGGGCTTCCTGCGGAGCAGGGAGCACGATGAGGGGCTCCATCCCAGGACCCTGGGATCATGACCTGAGCCGAAGGCCGACACTTAACCACTGAGCCACTCAGGAGCCCCCTACTGACACTTCTTGACACAAACTTCCTACCCTTCCCTGGGGTAGGACCCTGATCTGGATCCTAATTCTGTCTACCTCCTCAGAGATGGTTTGGTCAATTTTTCACTTTTTCTCTCCCTTTATTTTCAAAATGTTCTTCTCTATTGTCTTTCCCTTCTGAATATGCATTGTGTCTGAGTCTTTCTCATTTTACACAAAACCAAAACAATTTCTCATGGATACCACGCTACCTCCTGAATATATATAGCCCAATTTCTTGAAAGAGTGGCTATGCTCATTGTTACCACTTGTGGGAGCCAGAATTTTTTTTTTTTATTTTATTTTATTATGTTAATCACCATACATTACATCATTAGTTTTTCCTTTAAATTTTTTATTGTTGTTAATCATCATACATTACATCATTAGTTTTTGATCTGGTGTTCCATGATTCATTGTTTGTGCATAACACCCAGTGCTCCATGCAAAACATGCCCTCTTTAATACCCATCACCAGGCTAACCCATCCCCCATCCCCGCTCCCCTCTAGCACCCTCAGTTTGTTTCTCAGAGTCCATCGTCTCTCATGGTTCGTCTCCCCCTCCGATTTACCCCCCTTCATTCTTCCTCTCCTGCTATCTTCTTCTTTTTTTTTTTCTTAACATATATTGCATTATTTGTTTCAGAGGTACAGATCTGTGATTCAATAGTCTTGCACAATTCACGGCGCTCACCATAGCACATAGCCTCCCCAATGTCCATCACCCAGCCACCCCATCCCTCCCACCCCACCCCCACTCCAGCAACCCTCAGTTTGTTTCCTGAGATTAAGAATTCCTCGTATCAGTGAGGTCATATGATACATATCTTTCTCTGATTGACTTATTTCACTCAGCATAACACCCTCCAGTTCCATCCACGTCGTTGCAAATGGCAAGATCTCATTCCTTTTGATGGCTGCATAATATTCCATTGTATATATATATACCACTTCTTCTTTATCCATTCATCTGTCGATGGACATCTTGGCTTTTTCCACAGTTTGGCTATTGTGGACATTGCTGCTATAAACATCGGGGTGCACGTATCCCTTCGGATCCCTACATTGGTATCTTTGGGGTAAATACCCAGTAGTGCAATTGCTGGATCATATGGTAGCTCTATTTTTAACTTTTTGAGGAACCTCCATACTGTTTTCCAGAGTGGTTGCACCAGCTTGCATTCCCACCAACAGTGTAGGAGGGTTCTCCTTTCTCCGCATCCCTGCCAACAACTGTCGTTTCCTGACTTGTTAATTTTAGCCATTCTGACGGGTGTGAGGTGGTATCTCATTGAGGTTTTGATTTGGATTTCCCTGATGCCGAGCGATGTTGAGCACTTGTTCATGTGTCTGTTGGCCATTTGGATGTCTTCTTTGGAAAAATGTCTGTTCATGTCTTCTGCCCATTTCTTGATTGGATTATTTGTTCTTTGGGTGTTGAGTTTGATAAGTTCTTTATAGATTTTGGATACTAGCCCTTTATCTGATATGTCATTTGCAAATATCTTCTCCCATTCTGTCAGTTGTCTTTTGGTTTTGTGGACTGTTTCTTTGGCTGTGCAAAAGCTTTTTATCTTGATGAAATCCCAATAGTTCAATTTTGCCCTTGCTTCCCTTGCCTTTGGCGATGTTTCTAAGAAGAAGTTACTGAGGCTGAGGTTGAAGAGGTTGCTGCCTGTTTTCTCCTTTAGGATTTTGATGGACTCCTGTCTCACGTTTAGGTCTTTCAACCATTTGGAGTCTATTTTTGTGTGTGATGTAAGGAAATGGTCCAGTTTCATTCTTCTGCACGTGGCTGTCCAATTTTCCCAACACCATTTGTTGAAGAGACTGTCTTTTTTCCATTGGACATTCTTTCCTGCTTTGTCAAAGATTAGTTGACCATAGAGTTGAGGGTCCATTTTGGGGCTCTTTATTCTGTTCCATTGATCTATGTGTCTGTTTTTGTGCCAGCACCATACTGTCTTGATGATGACAGCTTTGTAATAGAGCTGGTAGTCCGGAATTGTGATGCCGCCAGCTTTGCTTTTCTTTTTCAACATTCCTCTGGCTATTCAGGGTCTTTTCTGGTTCCATACAAATTTTAGGATTATTTGTTCCATTTCTTTGAAAAAAGTGGATGGTATTTTGATGGGGATTGCATTGAATGTGTAGATTGCTCTAGGTAGCATTGACATCTTCACAATATTTGTTCTTCCAATCCATGAGCATGGAACATTTTTCCATTTCTTTGTGTCTTCCTCAATTTCTTTCATGAGTATTTTATAGCTTTCTGAGTACAGATCCTTTGCCTCTTTAGTTAGATTTATTCCTAGATATCTTATGGTTTTGGGTACAATTGTAAATGGGATCGACTCCTTAATTTGTCTCTCTTCTGTCTTGTTGTTGGTGTCTAGGAATGCCACTGATTTCTGTGCATTGATTTTATATCCTGCCACTTGACTGAATTCCTGTATGAGTTCTAGCAGTTTTGGGGTGGAGTCTTTTGGGCTTTTCACATAAAGTATCATATCATCTGCAAACAGTGAGAGTTTGACTTCTTCTTTGCCCATTTGGATGTCTTTGATTTCTTTTTGTTGTCTGATTGCTATGGCTAGGACTTCTAGTATTATGTTGAATAGCAGTGGTGATAGTGGACATCCCTGCCGTGTTCCTTACCTTAGGGAGAAAGCTCCCAGTTTTTCCCCATTGAGAATGATATTCACTGTGGGTTTTTCATAGATGGCTTTTATGATATTGAGTTATGTACCCTCTATGCCTATACTCTGAAGAGTTTTGATCAAGAAAGGATACTGTACTTTGTCAAATGCTTTTTCTGCATCTATTTAGAGGATCATATGATTCTTGTTCTTTTATTAATATATTGTATCACATTGATTGATTTGCAGATGTTGAACCAAACTTGCAGCCCAGGGATAAATCCCACTTGGTCATGGTGAATAATCCTTTTAATGTACTGTTGGATCCTATTGGCTAGTATTTTGGTGAGAATTTTTGCATCGATGTTCATCAGGGATATTGGTCTGTAATTCTCCTTTTGGATGGGGTCTTTGTCTGATTTTGGGATCAAGGTAATGGTGGCCTCATAAAAATGAGTTTGGAAGTTTTCCTTCCATTTCTATTTTTGGGAACAGTTTCAGAAGAATAGGTATTAATTCTTCTTTAAATGTTTGGTAGAATTCCCCTGGGGAGCCGTCTGGCCCTGGGCTCTTGTTTTTTGGGAGATTTTTGATGACTGCTTCAATTTCCTTAGTGGTTATAGGTCTGTTCAGGTTTTCTATTTCTTCCTGGTTCAGTTTTGTTAGTTGATACATCTCTAGGAATGCATCCATTTCTTCCAAGTTATCTAATTTGCTGGCATAGAGTTGCTCATAATATGTTCTTATAATTGTTTGTATTTCTTTGGTGTTTGTTGTGATCTCTCCTTTCATTCATGATTTTATTTATTTGGGTCACTTTTCTTTTTGATAAGTCTGGCCAGGGGTTTATCAATCTTGTTAGTTCTTTGAAAGAACCAGCTCCTCGTTTTGTTCATCTGTTCTACTGTTCTTTTGGTTTCTATTTCATTGATTTCTGCTCTTCTCTTCTCCTGCTGGGTTTAGGCTTTATTTGCTGTTCTTTCTCCAGCTCCTTTACGTGGAGGGTTAGGTTGTGTATTTGAGACCTTTCTTGTGTCTTGAGAAAGGCCTGTATTGCTATATACTTTCCTCTTAAGACTACCTTTGCTGCATCCCAAAGATTTTGAACAGTTGTGTTTTCATTTTCATTCGTTTCCATGAATTTTTTAAATTCTTCTTTAATTTCCTGGTTGACCCATTCATTCTTTAGTAGAATGCTCTTTAGCCTCCATGTATTTGAGTTCTTTCTGACTTTCCTCTTGTGATTGAGTTCTAGTTTCAAAGCAATGTGGTCTGAAAATATGCAGAGAATGTTCCCAATCTTTTGGTTGGGAGCCAAAATTTTAACGATATTTCCCCCAAGATTCCTGTCCCTTGGCTTCTTAATCAAACAGTAGTCTAGATACTTCTGTGAAGGGATTTTGCAGATAGAATTAGGTTACCAATCAGTTGAATTTAACATAGAGAGATCACCCTTGATTATCTGGGTGGATCCAGTGTGATCACTGGAGCCCTTAAAAGCAGAAAGGGCAGGGAGGAGGGATGAATCAGGAGGAGAGGTCAGGGAGATTCAAAGTGTGATCGAGATTCAACTAGCGATTCTTGGCTTTGAAGACCGAGCCAGGGAATGTAGGCAGCCCCTAGGAGCTGAGGCCAATCCCCAGCTGGCCGCCAGCAAGGAAGTGGGAAACTCAGTCCCCCAACCACATGGAACCAAATTCTGCCAACAACCTGAAAGAGTCGACTTTTCCCTGGATCCTCCAGAGGAGCCCAGCCAGCCCACACTTTGATTTAGCCTGGTGAGAACTGAAGCAGCCTTCTTGGCTTTTGACTTAGGAACCATAGGAGAATAAGCTTAGGTTGGTTCAAGTCACTAAATTTGTGGTAATTTGTTACAACAGCAGTAGGGAGCAATATACCTCTTCCTCGTCTTCCCTTCATTTGTCTCTCTGCAGCTTGTTTTCAGCTCTCCCATCACTGCTGAAATGTTTAGGATGATGTTTTCAGTTGTATTTTGTTGTTAAATCCTATGGATGCTTTTCAGGGGCATTGAACTCGAGATATCTGTAGCGTCTGATGCTGCTTACTGTACCCCTCACCTCCTTTGACTTCCATGAGCCCACTCTCCACATTTTCCTGTCCTTTCTCTGTCACTCCTCATGTCCCTTCAGTGGCTTCTCTTCCTTTGCTGTCATGGAAATACTGAATTCCCCAGAGTTCTATTTTTTATTTTATGACATTTTCCTGATTCCTCATTCTTTTTTTCAAGAGTTCTACTGCATTGTGATGAAAGAAGTCAGGAAGGAAGCCTGTTTCCTTACACTCTTAGATTTAGGGTCAAGGAGCCTGTGGATTAAACTAACAAAAGACAGATACACAGGAGAAAAGGCACATAATTTTTATTAACAGGAGGCTGGGGCATTGATAGGGAAATATCAAGGGATGACAATACAAGAATAAAAAAAATATTAATCTCACTTCACCACAGTGAGGTAATCCCTCACACCTATTAGAATAGCTGATATAATGTAGGGATCTGAAGGGATATGTGCACCCCAATGTTTATAGCAGCAATGTCCACAATAGCCAAACTGTGGAAAGAGCCAAGATGTCCATCAACAGATGAATGGATAAAGAAGAAGTGATATATATATATATCACTTCTTTATATATATATATATATACAATGGAATATTATGCAGCCATCAAAAGGAATGAAATCTTGTCATTTGCAATGACATGGATGGAACTGGAGAGTGTTATGCTGAGCGAAATAAGTCAATCAGAGAAAGACATGTATCATATGACCTCACTGATAGGAGGAATTCTTAATCTCAGGAAACAAACTGAGGGTTGCTGGAATGGTGGGGGGGAGGGATGGGGTGGCTGGGTGATAGACATTGGGGAGGGTATGTGCTATGGTGAGCGCTGTGAATTGTGCAAGACTGTTGAATCACAGATCTGTACCTCTGAAACAAATAATACATTATATGTTAAAAAAAAAAAAAGAGCAGGAGGGGAAGAATGAAGTGGGGGAAATTGGAGGGGGAGACGAACCCTGAGAGACGATGGACTCTGAAAAACAAACAGAGTTCTAGAGGGGAGGGGGGGTGGGGGGATGGGTTAGCCTGGTGATGGGTATTAAAGAGGGCACGTACTGAATGGAGCACTGGGTGTTATATGCAAACAGTGAATCATGGAACACTACATCAAAAATTAATGATGTATGTATGGTGATTAACATAACATAATTTAAAAAAAAGAATAGTTGTTATAAAAAAGACAAGAAGTAGCGAGTGTTGGTGAAGAAAATTGTTGAGAAAAGGGAACCCTGTGCACTGTTGGTGGGAATGTAAATTGGTGTAGTCACTGTGGAAAACTTGGAGTTTCCTCAAAAAATTAAAAATAGGACTACCCTATGATCCATCAATGCCACATCTGAAAAAAATGAAAATGCTAACTTGAAATGATACATGAACCCCATGTTCATTACAGTGTTATTTACAGTAGTCAAGATATGGAAGCAACCTAAGTGTCCATCAGCGGATCAAGGAAGAGAATGTGGCATGTGTACACACACACACACACACACACACACACACATGAATATTATTCAGCCATAAAAAATGAAATCTTGGGGCGCCTGGGTGGCTCAGTCAGTTAAGCGTCTACCTTTGGCTCAGGTCATGAGCCCAGGGTCCTGGGATCGAGCCCCGCATCAGGCTCCCTGCTCGGCGGGGAGCCTGCTTCTCCCTCTCCCACTCCCCCTGCTTGTGTTCCCTCTCTCGCTGTGTCTCTCTCTCTGTCAAATAAGTAAATAAAATCTTTAATAACAAAAAAGAAAAAAAATGAAATCTTGCCAGTTGTGACAATATGGATGGACCCTGAGGGCATGATGCTAGCAAGTCAGACAGACCAAGACAAATGTAGTATGATCTCACTTATATGTGGAATCTAAAACAAAACCAAACCCCAAGCTCATAAAAATGAATGAATGGAGTCATAAGGTACAAACTTCCAATTATAAAATGATGACTTATTTATTTTATATAACTGGGATGTAATGTATGGCACAATGACTATAATAATCCAGTATTGCATATTTAAAAATTACTAAGTGTAGCTTAAAAGTTCTTATCACAAGAAAAGAAATTCTATAACTATGGTGACATGTTCATTAGACTTATGTGGGTAATCATTTTACAATATATACATATATTGCACACCAGAAACCAATATAATGTATGTCAATTATCCCTCAATAAAATAAAACAAATAATAAAATTGTTAATGACTGGTATGGTATTATGTTTTTGATCTTTCTGTGTTATTTACTGTTGAGTAAGAGGAATTGCTTTCAAAAGAATGAGTATTCGGTGCCTGGGTGGCTCAGTCGTTAAGCGTCTGCTTTCGGCTCACGTCATGATCCCAGGGTCCTGGGATCAAGCCCCGCATCGGGCTCCCTGCTCCGCGG
Organism: Eumetopias jubatus; assembly: GCF_037043125.1. Classification (NCBI taxonomy): domain Eukaryota; kingdom Metazoa; phylum Chordata; class Mammalia; order Carnivora; family Otariidae; genus Eumetopias; species Eumetopias jubatus. The sequence goes on from NW_028274808.1 coordinate 31,016,962, forward strand.
GGAGCCTGCTTCTCCCTCTCCCACTCCCTCTGCTTGTGTTCCCTCTCTCACTGTGTCTCTCTCTGTCAAATAAATAAATAAAATCCTTAAAAAACCAAAAGAATGAGTATCTAATGGTAGAATTTAATTGAAGATAGTTTGAGACTACCAGCCCTATTTGCCAATTTAAATTATATTGGTATTTCCACTTTTCCCTTAAAATTGCTGTTATTCTTGCTGCTCTTTTTCTCTCATTACTTTTACAAGTATTTTCCTTTTCATCCTTCTTGTGGTTCCTCTAGGGCCTCAATAATTAGTAAGCTTCCTTTCATAAATGAGCTCTATTTTATTGAGAGTAACTGTTTGGAGCAAAGTATTTGATATACTGTTTCCTGGATAAGTGAGAAATAGAGCCAAGATCAGTCCTATCTACCATGGGCAGGAGTAGTTGCTCATGTATAATAAGTCTGATCTTCCAAATTTAACCAAATACTCATATGATACCATTAATATTATTTGACTAGACTGTATATCTAGTCTCCAAGTGATCAAAATTCAAAATTAAAACAGGAATTAGAAATATAAAAATCTTCGGCTGATTTTTTAAATTAAATAAATGAAATCTCAAAACCAATAGTTCCTTTAAAAACCTTTTAACACTATCACAGTGAAAATATCATTTTCTTGGAGGTGGCAAATGTGGGATGCCCTGGACTTAAATCTGAATTCCAGCTAATTATAGGTTTAATTAACTTGATGTAGTTAGAATTTGTCAGAAAAAGGCTGATTGTCTCGTGTCTTGTGGCAAACTGAATGTAGATTCATTAATTAATCTTAGAATGTATTATCTACTGGAGCTGCTAAGGCTTAACTCATTTATGTTAGCAATGATGTTCCATATTTTAATGCACTCTTACTAGATATAGAAATGCTACATATAAAAAAATTAAAATTTTTTTGCATGGGGGTTCATAGAAAAAAGTGAAACTCAAACATGGTTAGGCTTGGGGGCTTATATACCATTTTTAATGAAGGAGGGGGGTTTGGGTTTCAGGGGATGATAAATCAAGGGGAAGTGGCTAGGAAATACACCGGGAGTGGGGGCAACTATTGGAAGATAAAGATAATTGTAGTAAGGTTCATTTGTGCAAACTCCTCCCCATCTCCTCCTTTTCTTGGTACAGGAGAGAGGGACACCTTTGCAAGGGAAATGTATGTCCTGCCTTCAGGCAGAGAAGGGAGGGTAGAGAACTCTTCCTGTGTCTGTTGCTTTTCAGTTGCCTTCAGTTCAAAATACTCCTGATGCCAAAGTGGCATATTTTAGAGTGGCATATCCTGATACCCATTCGAAGTCTTTATCTAGAGTTCTTTGACTATCGGTGCTTAATGAACATTTGTCCTCCACTTGGTACCACAGACACCTTAAGAAGAACTTGTCTTAAACTGAAGTCATCTTTTCTCTCACCTTTACCAGACCAAAGTCTCTCCTCTTACCAAGTCTATTTGGGAACAGCATCACTATCCACCATATATTAGTGTCCACCCTGTATTAGATTAGGATTGAATAACAGAAACCCCCAAATAACAGTGGATTAAAATAGACATTGGGGTCTCACTCAAAAGAAAAAAAAATCCAGAGCTAGGCCAACCAAGGATGTTATGGTAACTTCTTAGCTACTTCATGCCCAGGTGTCTTCTATTTCTGCCCCAGTATTGCAGACCAACATGGTGTCTGTCCTCAGGATTACCTCATGGTCCAAACCAGCTGCCAGAGATCCTGCCATTGCATGGGAGTCTAGGCAGCAAGAAGGAAGAAATGAAGGTCAGCTAAGGCTGTATGGGAGACTGAGCTATATGAACATTAGTGGTGTATCTTGTCACTCTGGATAAAAATGAAATTCTGTTACCATGCAAGACTGGGAGAATGGATATTATGTAGCCAATTAGCAACCTCTGCAATCACCATTCTTCCACAGCCCTGACTGCCAAACCCAGAGACCTGGGGTCGTCTTTAATTCCTTTCTTATTCTTCATAGGCAATGTCTTCAGCTTCTGTAGATTCATTTTTCTTCATTCTCACTTCCCTTAATTCATAATTTCCTCATTTTAAGCTGCTGCTGATATTGATATTAACCATAATATTTATTGAGCTCCTACCATATGTAACTATGCAAAGTGCTTAATGTGCATTTTCTCATTGTATCCTCACAACAGCTCAATTTGGTGGGTACTATTATTATATCAATATGCCAGATTATAAAACAGAGACTTAAGTGGTTAAGAAAGCCAAAGGGCAGTAAGCACATGATTTTGTAATTATCTGGTTTTCTGTCTGTTTTTCCCCGGTAGTCTGCAAGCTCCTTGAGGGCCTGGACCAGGTCTTCATTGTCTTTGCTTCTCTAGGACGTCCCAGAGTGCCTGGCTTTGAATAAATGTTTGTGGAATTACTGAATGCATGTCCAGAATAAAGTAGATTCTAAATCAATATCTATTTCTCTATGATTAAATCATATTGACATCGACATTTCTAAAATTTAAAAAAATGTAGTAGAGAATGGGCCCAATGTCAGGCCTTTATCATACCACATACATAACACTTAGGTGTCTTCCCACTTGAGTGGGAAGGGATGGTCTAGCCTGGCATTAAAGGTGTATGGGTTTTTTTGTTTTGATTTAAAGATTTTATCTACTTATTTGAGAGAGAAAGAGAGAGAGAGAGTGAGCACAAGCAGGGGGAGGAGGAGAGGGAGAAGCAGACTCCCAGCTGAGCAGGGAGCCCCATGTGGGGCTTGATCCCAGGACCCCAAGATCATGACCCGACCTGAAGGCAGACACTTCACCAACTGAACCACCCAGGCTCTCCAAGGTGTCTGGGTTTTGAAATTGGATGAGATTGTGTTTTAATTCTAGCTCTGACACTTCAGAGTTTTATAACCTTCAGACAATTATTTAGCCTTTTTGAATTTTGGAATCTTACCAGTAAAACTAGAGCTAATAATGGCTACCTTTCTGTTGGTAAGGACTGAGTGGGATAAACTATAACATGGAAACTCTGATGTAATGCTTGCCACCTGGCAGAAAACCGACAAGTAATCCTATGTTTAATTGTGCCCCTCCCCCCTGCCCCCATGCTGTCTTTCTTTCTCTGTCTCTTTGCTGGATTCCTCTTTTCCTGTCCCCTTTCCATGCCAGACTGACATCATGTTACTGACATAAAGGACTCTGGATATAAAAATGGGAGTTTGAACCTCAGCCCTGCTACTGACCGTGTTTGTTATTTTGTAAAATTGTGTAAGCTCTTTTCATTTTATTCTTTTGAGTTACATTTCTTTGTCTCACTCCCAGCCTCTACCATAGGGCTGTGTACAGAGTTTATTGAGTAACCTTTATCCATTCAGGAAATATCCATTGGGCCCTATGGTTGCTAGTTAGCTGTTGCTAGAAGAAGGATGTCCATGATGGGGAGGGCAGGGGAATTCTGGGGTTAGGCTGCAGCTGCTGACCTGGCCCATCAGGACTGGCTCGGAGCCATCTGCTTGGCCTGCACTTGACTGGTTGGACATAGAAAGGAATGAAAACCAATCAAGAAAGATGACCTTTTGTGGAATTAAGCAATTTGCAAGCAGCTGCACATATACTGGGACCCCAGTAAGAGCAAGCAGATTTGCCTGGCTTTTATGTTGGACTCACATCAAACTTGTTAATGTCAATAAGAAAGAAATTGAGCTTGTCTTTGTTGTGAGCCTAATGAAGCCTTTGCTGGTTGAGCTAAATTTCTCCCTTTGACTTCCCTCTCTTTGCCTTTTTCTGCTTCCTTTTATTTAATATTCTTCTTGGCAGTGGCTCTTTCACTATTTTCAAAAAGGGAGAGGAGATAGGGAAGAGGAAGCGGCGTTTAAAAACCAAGAGAAACTTTAATAAAATGAGGGTTTAGCCCTTCTCCATGGTGATGTGCTTAACCCTCCCAAATCCGATTCTGGGAAAACTCTCCTCCAGACTGATGGGTAGTGAGGAGAAGATGGGGCATGGTTATGCTGTGGGTTAGAATTCACACCGAGGGACGGCTGAGTCCCCTCTCTCCGCTGACCCGCTGCTCCATGGATGTGTCTCATCTGGGAAGATTGGTCCAGTAGGCCTCTAACTGACTTCGAAGTGGTAAGTTAGGCTGTAGATAACACGAAGCCCTTCTCTAACTGACGAAGCAGAGGGACCCTTTGTTTGCTCATCTAGCTGGAAACTGCCAGGGTGAAGCTGGCTGTAGGGCACGTCCTCAGAAATAAGTTCCTCTCCATCTCTTGGATTTACAGTCGGCTTCCTTGGCAGGCTTCGTGTGGTAGTTTCTGGCAACGGCAGGGGAAGTTCCATTCAAGTCGAAGTTCACTAACCAATACCATATTACTCACACACCCTCTCATAACCATTCATTCTTTTTTTTTTTTTTAAAGATTTTTTATTTATTTGACAGAGAGAGGCACAGCGAGAGAGGGAACACAAGCAGGGGGAGTGGGAGAGGGAGAAGCAGGCTCCCTGTGGAGCAGGGAGCCCGATGCGCGGCTCGATCCCAGGACCCTGGGATCATGACTGAGCCGAAGGCAGACGCTTAATGACTGAGCAACCCAGGTGCCCCCTAATCATTCTTTTTTTAAAGGATTTTATTTATTTATTCATGGGGGGGGGAGGCAGAGGCAGAGGGAGAAGCAGGCTCCCCATGGAGCAGGGAGCTCGATGTGGGACTTGATTCCAGGACCCTGAGATCATGACCTGAGCTGAAGGCACAAGCTTAATCGACTGAGCCACCCAGGCGCTCACCAATCATTCTTTATAGTCAGTTTTCCTGCTCAAATTATTATGAGGTTTCTTTCTCCTGATGAGACCCTACCTCCCCAAACAAGAGTGCAAAAACATTCTCACATATATTCCCTGATGGACTGGAAATTTTATTTGGGTATCCATACCCCAAAATAGCCTTGCTAGATCACAGGGGAAATGTGTGATTTATTAGGTACTTCCTGCTTGCTCTTTGGAGTAGGTCTGCCTGTCTGCACCTTCACTGGTAGGGGATACTTTACTCGTATCCCACGTGACCACCAAGATTTGAAAACTCAGCTTTCAAGCTTTTGCTTGTTTAGCGATAGTGAGGTGGTACGTTATTTTTCTTTCTTCTTCTTCGTTTTTTTTTTTTTTAATATTTTACTTATTTGACAGAGAGAGAGAGTGAGAGAGGGAACACAAGCAGGGGGAGTGGGAGAGGGAGAAGCAGGCTTCCCGCAGAGCAGGGAGCCCAATGGGGGTTTGATCCCAGGACCCTGGGATCATGATCTGAGCAGAAGGCAGACACTTAATGACTAAGCCACCCAGGTGCCCTGGTACATTGTTTTTCTAAATTGCATGTCTCTGTTTATTAATGTTGCTTTCAGTTTACTCTTCTATGAACTGCCCTTCCCTATGCTTTGCCTGTCTCTTTCATCAGTGTTTATGATGTTTTCTTGTTGAATTGTAGAAGTTCTTTGTATATTCTGGAAAACATTCCCTTGTCAGTTTTTGACATTGCAAATACCTTCCTTCAGTCCTTCCTTTGTCTGCAAACTTTGCCTGTGACATACTTTATTGAAAATAAATCCTCTTTTTGATGTAATAAAAAAGTTTTGTTTAAATGTTCTTTTCATCCCAAAATATTCTGTCACGTATCCTCCTCAGACATATAGTTTTATAGGTGGGTTTTAAATACCCAAAATATACTTTTGTTTATGGTGTTAGAAGTGATTCATGTATTTTTTCATAGTTCTTGAGCCAAAAAATTAATATTTTAAAGGAAAGAAGAATATGGCTATCAGCCTTTGTGAGGGACCAAAAAGTAGTTACGAAAAAGTTTAAAGTAAATGAATTGTTAAGACTAATATACATAAAATGAGACAATGTATCACAAAATAATCGATTCCATATCATATGGTAATTACTAAAATGCTGATTATGGTAATTATTGGAGTATTAGAATAAAGCATTAAGCACAGAAATCTCATGGTGATTGTCTAACTGTGGCTTTGAATGACATTATTCTACTTATGAGAAATTTCATCTTTCTACCCACTGCCCAGTTTTTGTGAATAATTGTTTGGTGTGGTTGCCTTGAATCCATTCCTTTTTTTTTTTTTTTTTTTTAATGCAATAGTATCCCACATTTCCTTCTCTATTCTCAGGAATACAGACCTTCTCTAGTCTCAGGACACATGGTTTGGGTGGGATCCCCTCTAGCTCAGGAGTAGATTATGTAGCCCAGGCTAGATGACCCCCACCATACCCCCAAATTCCCTAGTCTGGTGCCTGGTCAATAAGTACATATGACCACCATTTGACCAATTGGCAAACTTCATTTCCATGCCACGGTGATTGGTTTGGTAATCTCACATTGATCCAATCATAGGTAATCCCAGGATTTATGCAGGAACTATAAAAAAGATTTTTTTTTTCCTGCTGAACTTCAACTTCAGTAGATCTTCCCCTGCCCGTTGCCAGAAACTACCACTTCGAAGTCAGTTAGGGGCTTAACGAACCAGTCTTCCCGGATGAGACACATCCCATGGAGAAGCAGATCAGCAGAGAGAGGGAGACTCAGCTGTTCCTCAGTGTGAATTCAAACGCACAACACAACAGTGCCCCACCTTCACCTCACTACCCACCAGTCTGGGGCAGAGTTTTCCCAGACTCGGATTTAGGAGGGTCTAAGCACATCACCCTGGAGAAGGGCCAAACCCTCACTTTAAAGTTTTTCCTTGGGCTTTAAACCAAGTACTATATAGTGTTTAGAAGCAAAAGACTATATAAATCACCATGGATAGAATTTAAAGCCAGGTGCTGAGTGAAGAAAGGAACAAACCTAATGAGACTTAGAAACAGTACTGTCTTTGTAAATACACGCACACAAAACAACAACATATTTTTTGCTAGATTTCATTCAGATAGAAAGAAAGTACTTTAGAATGTTTGCTATGTGGGGGATGTAAATAAAAGTAAATAAAAACTAAAAAGGGGAGCCTTTTAAAGACTATGAGAGTATGCCATGAACAGAAGATTAGGGTTAAATTTAACTCTTGGCACATAAGTCAAAAATTAAAAAATATTTATTTTTATCATTACAAATGTTCAGACAATATATTCTCAGTGCTCAACAAGTACTTTTTGATTTACTTAGTCTTTTTGGATGAGTGATATCTTTTTTTAAAATATTTATTTTTTAAAAGTTTTTATTTATTTGACAGAGAGAGACACAGCGTGGGAGGGAACACAGGCAGGGGAGTGGGAGAGGGAGAAGCAGGCTTTCCGCTGAGCGGGGAGCCCGATGCGGGGCTCGATCCCCTGGAATCATGACTTGAGCCAAAGGCAGACACTTAACGACTGAGCCACCCAGGCACCCCTGGATGAGTGATATCTTTTCATTACTTTAAGGACTAAAGGAAAAAATACCAAGGCAGTAATAAAGTCCATGATGAAAACAATAATAAAAATAAAAATATATAAATAATTTAAATTCCATTCTAGAGATGAAACTTTTAGAACACAAAGATTTGCTCAAGAAGGACTGTAAGTGAAAAAGTTTAGAAAAAAAAGGCAGTGCTTTTTGAGTAACAAGGCATGCTGTTTCACTTATTTGCAAATGAAATCATAAGACAGTGAGGTCATAGAATGAGTGCAGTGTCCGAAGGTAGGTGGTTAAAAATAAGCCCTCCGTGACACAGTGTACGACCTTCGCGATCTAACAGTTTACTATAGCAAATGTTTTAACAAACGTAGTTTCCCGTAACAAATATTTATGGGATCAGAATTGTAAGTCAGCGGTCCTTGGGGCTGTTAAAGCTCTCAATGTTACAAGGAAGTTCTTTGCCGTTCTCAGTAAATGTTCTTAGACAGGACTCAACTTTATGCTGACAAAATACAGATGAAGTCTACAGTTAACTTAAATTTTCTATGTTGTATGTGTTCGCTCCGTGTTTCCTCAAATCGAACAAGATGGAATGTCTGGTTGGATACTTTGTCTTCCCAAAGCTCCTATTCAGTCTTCCAATTCTCTTCAAGGGTTCTCATTATGCTGTTAATTAGGTTTTGTAGCCTTTGGCTTCAGTGACCTTTCTAGTCAAGACTGAATTTAAAAATATAGGGCACCCCGGGAGGAGAAATGTTATCAGAGGGCTGTGATTTCTCTGGTGGGCACTATGAGTCAACCTTTACTGCAATTGGAGGGATGAATCTGGAATTTTACATTTTAGCCCGATGGGAACTGGGGAAAGAAGTTACCACACTAAGCCTAAGTGTTTTTTTTTTTTTAAGATTTTATTTATTTATTTGACAGAGAGAGACACAGTGGGAGAGGGAACACAAGCAGGGGGAGTGGGAGAGAGAGAAGCAGGCTTCCCGTGGAGCAGGGAGCCCGATGCGGGGCTCGATCCCAGGACCCTGGGACCATGACCTGAGCCAAAGGCAGACACTTAACGACTGAGCCACCCAGGCGCCCCAAGCCTAAGTGTTTTGAAGTCAAGAATCCCGTTCCCTTTTCTTTGTGTTTCCCCACATGAAATGCAGATTATACTAAATGCGACATACATATTGAAATCGATTCTCCTGCTCTCATTGAACAGCAAAACCAGAGAATGTGAATAGCGAGTAAATAATGTTACAGATTATTGCCTAGATCCACACCTTGGATTTTCCATTTTCCTCGTTCATGCTGTTGTTATCAGAAGTACTTCTGTATGCAGAGTGATGCTTTCTTCTGGGAGACTCCATGGTTAAAGCTCAGAGCACATGATTTTATTTTATTTTATTTTTTTTAAAGATTTTTATTTATTTATTTATTTGAGAGAGAGAAAGAGAGAGAGAGCATGAGAGGGGGGAGGGTCCGAGGGAGAAGCAGACTCCCTGCCGAGCAGGGAGCTCGCTGCGGGACTCGATCCCGGACTCCGGGATCATGACCTGAGCCGAAGGCAGTCGCCCAACCGACTGAGCCACCCAGGCGCCCACATGATTTTATTTTAACTGCATAACCAACCTTATAGGAATCCTATTCTTACCTATTTCAAGGTGGTGAGCAAATGGTTACTTACAGGGGAAAATATTAAACATTAATATGCCAATAATATGAGTCTCTGAGTTTAGGAAAGCAAATTCTAAAATTACACACTATAGGGGCACCTGGGTGGCTCAGTCAGTTAAGCGTCTGCCTTCAGCTCAGGTCATGATTCCAGGGTCCTGGGATGGAGACCCGATTCGGGCTCCCTGCTCCGCGGGGAGCCTGCTTCCCCCTCTCCTACTCTCCCTGCTTGTGTGTGCCCTCTCTCTCTGACAAATAAATAAAATCTTTACAAAAATTAAAAAAATAAAATTACACACCATAATATGATATTGATAAGAGATACCTTTTAACTGACTTCTGCCAGAGCTGTAAGAAAAAAATCACCTGGCAAGTGGTCCTGCTACATAGCTTTCCATTAAAGTTTGGATTTCTTTTCTTATAGGGGTTACTTCTGCCTGATGGGATAAGTCTTTTAAAAGGGGCATGTTGACAGCTAGGGACAACCTCCTGCTTTCAGTGTGGGACGTCAGAGAAAAAGTTCTGGAACATTAACCCGGGATGATGAAGGCACTCACCTGATGTTGCATGCCAAGAATGATTTATGTTTTCCCTAAAGTCTGCCCACGCTGTTACCTGAACCACTGTGTGGGTGTAAGGTGGCTATAGTGTCATGGAAAGAACGTGTGAACTGCTGCTTCTCTTCTCTTGTGTGAATGGTGTCTGGAGACACTTAGGATGTTTGTGTTTACAGGTAGATGGCATTTCCTCTCCTTGGGGGAGTCTGCGTGTGTAGACGTGTGGGTGTATATGTATATGAGTGTACAGCATTAGGAGATGTGTGTCTCTGCGTGTGTGTTTAGGATTTCCTAGACCTAGTTAGAACAGCTAGATGATATCGATATACTATGACTTAAAGCCTGTCACTGAAAGTTTCACTCGGCTCATCCATCTACCTATCCGCCCCCCTACTGGCTCCGTCCATATTTATGGTGCCTAAAATTCTGCCAGTTATTCATGACTTAACTAAAGTGAACAAACCATTTGAGGGTAGTCAGTGTATTTTTTTTGAAGATTTTATTTATTTATTTGACAGAAAGAGAGAGACAGCAAGAGAGGGAACACAAGCAGGGGGAGTGGGAGAGGGAGAAGCAGACTCCCCGCTGAGCAGGGAGCCCGATGCGGGGCTCCATCCCAGGACCCCAGGATCACAACCTGAGCCGAAGGCAGATGCTTAACGACTGAGCCACCCAGGCGCCCCCCCTTTTTAAAAGATTTTATTTGACAGAGAGAGGGGGAACACAAGCAGGGGGAGTGGGAGAGGGAGAAGCAGGCTTCCCGCTGAGCAGGGAGCCCGATGCGGGACCTGATCCCAGGACCCCAGGATCACAACCTGAGCCGAAGGCAGATGCTTAATGACTGAGCCACCCAGGCGCCCTGAGGGTAGTCAGTGTATTAAATAATTACCCACAGTAACCACCTAAACTCTCAGTTTAGGTGATTTGGCAGAAACAAGCAGATCACTCAGGAATGGAAACTGGAAGTTTTGGTGGGGTGATGGTTGAGGAGAAAACAGGAAATGTCCTGAGTCTGAGAGGTCTGAGGATCTCAAAGGATAATGTGGACAACTAAGGCTTATCAAAAGGTTGTGGGCACGGAAAGCAGGAGAAAAGGGAAAATACATCTCCAAAAGGTGAACAGAATGCTGAAGATCAACTTTGCTTATGTCATAAATTTTCTGAAATCTGCTCCACCTCTCTTTCCCTTAATTGCACTTAGGTCGGTGTGTGTATATTTAAGGTACAATAGAGAACCTGGACAGGTCTATATTCAGCTAAATATTTTTTATGTCTACATATTTTTTAAAAAATAGTCTCCTAGGGGCGCCTGGATGGCTCAGTTGGTTAAGTGTTTGATTCTTGGTTTTGGCAGGTTGTGATATTGAGCCCTGTGTGGGGCTTTGCACTCAGCACCGAGTCTCCTTGAGATTCTCTCTTTCTGTCTCCCTCTGCGCCTTTCCTTACTCTCTCTCTTTCTCAAATAAATAAATAAATCTTAAAAAAATAGTATAAAAATAATAGTATGGCTAGGTATGTATGCATATAACACTTGAGAAGAGCCGTGTGGTGTGTGCTTATTTATATTCCCAGAAGAAAGGGAGATTTGCTATGCACTTGCTGGCACGCTCTCTTGCACACAAGCTGTCCTGAGACATGGGGATCATCATTAAAAATTCTGATGCTACAGTGTTTCAACCTTAAGTAATTCATCTTGAGTGAATGCAAGAAAGCAAAAGTGCCGTATAATGGGGGCAAGTTAGTTAAATAACCTAAGTGAGGGGGTAAGTTAGCAAAAAAGCCAGGTGAGTTTAGATAGGTAGCAGAGTAACCTATTTCAGTAATGTGCTGAGCTGCTGGAGTAATAGAGCTACTTACCGAGAGCTCCCATTTGTCCTGGCGTGGATTTTTTAAATTCTCTCTGAGGAAAGCAATTTCACTTCTCTACAGCAGGTGGCAGCATTGCCGGCCACGATACCCGCTCAGCCACGCTTGGCTGAGTCTGTGTGATGAATCGGCTAAGGCAGAAACGCTTGTTTGCATTATGGGAGACTGTAGCTCTTTAGAATTTCGTTAAGAAGAGAAAGACTACTCTTATTGCTATTACAATCATTTTCCATTTTCCATATGTCTCCAGAACAGACAAATAAGGTAGCAGTGTTATAAGTTACTGCATGGTTAATTCCAAACCAGAGATAAGAATTTGTTTAATTCTTGCCCAAGGTGAGAACAGATCTCCTGCTTTTAATTGTATTTACAAAATAATATTAGTGGCTACATCTTGGCGAGATTACAGTCTGAAAATATTCATTGTGTTGGCTAACGTTCTATGCTCTTAGTTTCCAGCCAGAGAAGTTATTCTTGTATCTGTTATTTTCTTGAGTCTCTCTAGTGAATAATGCCTATTAAATGATAATAATTGACAAATTTCTACCGTGCTCTGAGTTTCTGTGGGGCATATAAATTCTTAGATTGTGAGCTCCTTGAGAGGAGCTGCTGCATTTTAATTATGGTGTATTCCCAATCCCGACAAGATAGATAAAAATAATGATAGTTAATATTAATTGAGGGCTTACTCTATGCCAGCCACTGTTCCAAATTCTTTACATGTATTAACACATCTCATTCTCATCACAGTGCTCTAAGGAAGATACTACTATTATCTTGATTATAGAGATGAGGAAACTGACTGAGGCAGAGAGATTAAGTAGCCTCTGGAAAGTTTTCAGGATATGATAATCTTGGCCACTTTTTGGTTTCTGAATGGTGGTTTGGTTTGCTATTCCTCAGAATGCTGTGTGAGGTCCTTCAAAGTTGAGGCAAGGCAGAGTTTCACATCTTTAAAAAAATGTATTGTGTCATTTATGCAAATATTGTCTGATGCCACCTCTACGAGGTATCTAGAGCCGCCAAATTCACAGAAGTGGAAAGAAGAATGATGGTTGCCCAGGGCTGAGGGAGGGAAGAAATGGGGAGTTGTTTAAAGGGTATGGAATTTTAGTTTTATAAGACGAAATATTTCTGGAGATTTGTGGCACATCAGTGTGAATATATTAACACCACATGACTGTACACTAAAAAAATGGGTAAGATGATAAATTTCATGTTACACTTTGGACCACAATTAAAAATTAAGAAAAAAAACTCATCCAAGAGAAACAAAAAAAAATCGTATTTCATCATTATGCAGTGAATTCAGTTTGTAGTTAGTTAAAATTTTATCTGAGGCTCTTAACAAATTGAAATCATATTTGTTGGACCAGGAAGCAAAATAGCATTTGCTTGTATTTTTTTATGTTTCTAACAATGAATTAAAAAAAATCCATTTGAAGTGCCAAAAGCCCTTGATTAAGAGAGTTAATGATATGCAAACTTTTTTTATTGTGGCAGAAACCACATAAAATTTACCCATTGTAACCGTTTGTAAGTGTACGTTCAGTAGAGTTAAATGTATTCACATCATAGTGCAACAAATCTCTATAACCCTTTCACTCTGTGACATGGAAACTCTTCACCCATTAACACTAATTCTACTCCTTTGCCCTGCCTCAGGCTTAGGCAACTTTCTACTTTCTGTTTCTATGATTCTGACTACTTTAGATTCTTCATATGAGTGGAATCATATAGTAGTTGTACTACTGCGACTGGCTTGTTTTGCTTAACACAATGTCCTAGAAGTTCATTCATAGGTAGCATGCAGTAGAATTCCTTTCGTTTTCAAGGCTGTGAAATATTGCATCATATGTATATACTGCATTTTCTCTATCCATTCATCTGTTGATTTGGGTTGCTTCTACCTCTTGTCTATTGTGAATAATGCTGAGATGAACATGGGTGTGTAGATATCTCTTTGAAATCCTGCTTTGAATATGTTTGGATATATATCCAGGACTGGGATTGCTGGATCATATGCTAATTTAATTTTAATTTTTGAGGAGCCTCCATACTATTTTCCAGAATGGCTGCACCATTTTACATTCCTACCAACAGCACACAAGTTTTCCAATTTTTCTGCACCCTTGTCAACGCTTTTTATTTTGTGTTCCTTTGATAGTAATCATTCTAATGGGTGTGAGGTGATCTCTCATTGTGGTTTTTAAAAAATTTTTTTTTTTTTTTTTTAAGAGAGAGAGTGCGGTGGTGCGGAGGGGCAGAGGGAGAGAGGACCTCAAGCAGTCTCCATGTTGGGCGTGATGTGGGGCTCAGTCTCATGACCCTGAAATCATGACCTGAGCCAAAATCAAAAGTTGGACCCTTAACCGACTGAGCTACCCAGGTGCCCCTCTCATTGTGGTTTTGATTTGTATTTCTCTTACGATTAGTGATGTTGAACATCTTTTCATATGTGTGTTGGCCATTCTTAGATCTTCTCGGGAGAATTGTCTATTCAAGTCCTTTGTCCATTTTTTAATTGGGTTAATTGTTGTTTTTTGTAGTTGAGTTATAGAAGTTCCTTATATATTCTAGATATTAACCCCATTGGATATATGATTTGCAAATATTTTCTTTCATTCCATAGGTTGCCTTTTTACTCTGCTGATTGTTTCCTGTGGTGTGCAGATGTTTTAAGGTTTGATGTAGCCCCGTTTGTCTCTTTTAGCTTTTGTTGTCATGTCCAAGAAACCATTGCCAAATCCAGTGTCTTAAAGCTTCTTCCAACCCCCAATGTTTTCTTTTTGTTTTGTAGCTTTAGGTCTTATGTTTATATCTTTAATCCCTTTTGAATTAATTTTTGTATATAGCATAAGCTAAGGGTCCAACTTCATTTATTAGCATGATGTATCCATTTTCTGAGCACTATTTGTTGAAGAGACTGTCCTTTTCCCATTATGTAGTCTTGGCACCCTTGTTGAACATCATTTGGCCATTTATGCAAGCGTTTATTTCTGGGATCTTTGTTCTGTTCCACTGGTGTATATATCTATCTTTATCCCCGTACCATTTCATCTTCTTCTTTTTAAGATTTAATATTTATTTAAGAGAGAGCAGGGGGAAAGGCAGAGGGAGAGGGAGACAAGCAGACTCCCTGCTGAGTGGGGAGCCCAACATGGGGCTCCATCCTAGGACCTTGAGATCATGACCTGAGCCGAAATCAAGAGTCAGACGCTCAACCGACTGAGCCACCCACGTGACCCTGTACCATTTCGTCTTAATTATTGTAGCTTTATAGTATGTTTTGAAATCAGAAAGTGGGAGGCCCTCCAATTTAGTTCTTCTTTATGAAGATTGTTTTGGCTATTCAGGGTCCTTTGAGATTTCTTATGAATTTTAGGATGGTTCTATTTATGAAAAAAAAAGTTGGGATTTTGATAGGGATTGCATTGAATCTATAGATTGCTTTGGGTAGTATGGACATTTAGTAAACAGTTTCTAATTTATTTAGTATTCCTCATTTGTAAAATTTTACCATAAATATGGTATAGTAGGAAGATTCTTAGACTTTGAGACAGAAGAGTTGGATTTAAATAATTATTTTGCTTGGTGACCTCATGCAAATGACTCCATATCTCTGAACCATCATTTCATCACCTTTGTGAGGATAATAATCCTTTGTGTCCCCTAGAATTATTAAATGGATTGAATGAGTTAAGGACAAGAGAGAACTCAGGAATACTAATGATGATAATTATAAAAATATGATCAATAGGAGTCGGTCACTTCATCAGGTACCCCGAATATGGACTTTTTAAACAATAGAATTTCTTTTTTTCTTTCATTATTATTTTGTTTATCCCACTACCTAGAGATGTAGCACCTATCACTGCCAACATTCTAGGGACACATTCCTTCCTGTTTTTTTAATGCATATTGCTGACACCACTGATCCCAAACTGCATGTATAATTTTGCCTCCTACCTTTTATACTTAAAAACATATTACAGTCATTTTCCTGTGTCTTTGGCTCTCCATAAAGTCATATTAATGGGTGCATAATATTTTATCATTTGGATTTATGCTATTTGATTTAACCAATTTCCTAATGTGGGACTTTTAGTATTATTCAATATTAACATTAATACCAGGATTTTGGGACACCTGGGTGGCTCAGTCGGTTAAGCATCTGCCTTCGGCTCAGATCATGATCTCAGGGTCCTGGGATCAAGCCCCACGTCGGGGTCCCTGCTCAATGGGGAGTCTGCTTCTCCCTCTCACTGTCCCTCTGTGCTCTCTCTCTCTGTCTCAAATAAATAAATAAAATCTTTAAAAAAACAAAACAAAACAGGATTTTGTGGCTTCCACTGTGGAACTATTGACCGAGACCCAACTTTCTTTGTTAGAAAAACGAGCCTGACTCCCTGGGACTCCGAGCCGTGGTTCTCTGGGAATTTTTAGTCAGTATGGACACGCCAAGGAGGATGTAGAGGTCTCTCTGAGATTCAGTGGGGGTCTTCACGGACTCTCTGAAATATCTGCAACTGTTTTGGTCCCTCAGGTTGTTTTGTGAAGATGGGAACAGCATGTGGTGTCCCTATTTCCTCTTTCTAAAACCATCACCGGCCTGTCGTTACAGCAACATCTGAACAAATGAGAATCCACCTCTGAGTCAATAGTAATTATAGGAATTTATCACAATTGCCAATCAAGGTGTTCTGAAGAGACTCATCTTTCTTGTTAAATTAGCTTTCACTGCACGCAAACAGTGAGTTATCTTTAGGAAATCAATTGCAAGGAAATTTCAGCTTTCATGAAGTGATATAACCTTGCCAACTGTCTTGTTATACATAAGTCCTCTACCAAGAAATTCAGCTGGGCTCATATGACTTATTTTGGGGAATCATATATTTTTTTAAGATTTTATTTATTTATTTGAGAGAGAGAGAGAGAGAGAGAGAGAGAGAGCACATGAGAGGGGGAAGGGTCAGAGGGAGAAGCAGACTCCCTGCTGAGCAGGGAGCCCGACGTGGGACTCGATTCCGGGACTCCAGGATCATGACCTGAGCTGAAGGCAGTCACCCAACCGGGCCAGGGGCATGACTGGGGGTGAGTGTGAGCTCCTCTGTCCTGCTTGGTCAGGCACCCAGGTGCCCCGGGGATCATATTTCAATGCAGGAAACGCGGAGAAGTCAGCTTCTAAAGGCCCAACAAGGAAGTGGAGGCAAGGACCTTAGGAACATCCCAATTAGCCAATTAAACCATCACCCCAGAAGAGGTCAGTAGGCTGGAGCTTATCCTCTCAAAAGACTTTGATCCAGGGGACTTAGGGGGAGCAGAGGGAGCAGTCGGTCACTGGTGGTAGATGTTACTGGGTAATTTTACATACCTACACTAGAGGAAACTTTAGTTGGAGGATACTTTGGATTATTACTGAGCTCTTTAAAGAAGCAGGAACCTAGAAGGTTTTTTTGAAAAGCCTCAGTGATACAGAGTGATCAGAGATCATTTCCTGCAGCAGAGAAAGTCCATTTTAGCCTTTGATGTCTGCTGCAGGTTTCCACATCAAATGTATGGCTCATTGATGCTATAACAAGATGGTAATTAATATGCAATTAACCCAGAATTACTAGGGAATTACATGTGGTTTTAAAATGTACTTGACTAAGCAATTTTTGTATTTTTAAAAAAGGCTTTATTTATTAGAGAGAGAGAGAGAGAGAGAACAAGCTGTGGGGAGGGGCAGAGGGAGAGAGAGAGAGAAGCAGACTCCCTGCTGAGCAGGAAGCCTGATGTGGGGCTGGATCCCAGGACTGGAGATCATGACCTGAGCCGAAGGCAGACGCTCAACCGACTGAGCCATGCAGGCATCCCTAGCAATTTTTGTATTTATTGGCTGTGCCCAGTGCATGTTTTCCTCCTGGAGCATTTGTGAATGTGCTACATGATACCAGCAGTCATGAAAATCAGATGAAATCTTAGACTCTCACATTAGCATGACCCACCTGGGCATGTCAGGTTTAGAAAGTAGATAGATCTTGGGAAGTTATCTGTTGAAGACACAAGGACCTCTTTGAAGTTATGTGCAGGTACTGTGTTAAACCCTTCTTCCATAGGTTGTCTCATTTAATCCTCGTCTCAACACTGGGGTTGGACTATGATTGTTCCCATTTTACAGATCAGGAAACTAAAGCACTTACCCAATGTCACAAAGCTTGAAAATAGCAGAGGAGGGAATTTGAACCCAGCCAGTGGATTCTTTTTTTTTTTTTTAATTTTTTATTGTTATGTTAGTCACCATACATTACATCATTAGTTTGTGATTTAGTGTTCCGTGATTCATTGTTTGTGCATAACACCCAGTGTTCCATTCAGGACATGCCCTCTTTAATACCCATCACCAGGCTAACCCATCCCCCACCTCCTCCCCTCTAGAACCCTCAGTTTGTTTTTCAGAGTCCATCCTCTCTCATGGTTTGTCTCCCCCTCTGATTCCACCCCCTTCATTCTTCCCCTCCTATCTTCTTCTTCTTTTTTTTTTCTTAACATACATTGCATTATTTGTTTCAAAGGTACAGCCAGTGGATCCTTAAGTCCACTTTCAATGGCTCCTTTCTTGCTGTGTTTTCCAGCGAGGGCCCTGGAGGGCCCCCAGCACTACCAGTCATGCATGAAAGCACAACACCTTCATTATCAGTCTGGGGGGTGTTGCCTGTCTTGAGAATATCAGAGACAATTTCTCTCTACAGAAGCTCGGTCTCTCTTTGGTAGATGGATAAATGCAAGTCTTGGGGAAGGGCAGATTGCAAGGGCTCTATTCCTATTTTTGCCACAAACACATGTGTGATTTTGAGTAAGTCACTTAACATTCTAGCCTTAGTTCCTTCATTTTCTCTCTCTCTCTCTCAAAAAATTGCATCAATGAAGGCTATGACTTCTTCCAGAAATTGGATTTTTTACTTCTATGCAATTAATCACGTTAGGCACAGGGTGCCTGGGTGGCTCAGTCTGTTAAGCGTCTGCCTTCAGCTCAGGTCATGATCTCAGGGACCTGGGATGGAGCCCTGCATTGGGCTCTGTGCTCAATGGGGAGCCTGCTTCTCCCTCTCCCTCTGCCCCTCCCTACCCTGTGCTCTCTTGCTTGCTCTCTTTCAAATAAATAAAGAAAACCTCAAAAAAATCACGTTAGGTGCATTCCTGAATTATCATATAGTTTCAGACCTCTATAACATGGTCCTAAGATTGTGAATTCAGACAGAGAGTCTGGTTAGAACCCATGACATTATTCTCAAAGGGTCACTAGGGATGGAGGAAGGTGCTAGGCGAGGTGAAGATGAAGCTTTGAGAGAGGGTGGCCAGTGAAGAAGGATCGGAAAGCGATAGTCAGGGAGAAAGAAATAGGGGATGGCATTTGTCAGGAGTAAAACACATTGGAACTGGGAGAAACTACCGAATATCTTGGAAAGGGAGGAACAGTTGACTGTGGGACCTAAAAGGAAAATCTGGCTAAATGAAGCCTAAATAAAGACCTTTGTAAGAGAATAAAATGAAATGTGAGGATTTTCTACCTGCACAATTGCAAATGTACAGTTTTTAGGCTGTTTTCTGTGCTGTTCAGAGATAGGACACACAGACACGTGCAGGATGGCTTTCTCCTTTTGCTCAGGGGGGACCCCATGCTAGCACATCTGGGGCTTTGTGTGAATCAGAAACAACAAAACAAAACACAACCCAACCCGTGTCCGTGAAACTGCTCCTTGGCAGTATGGCTTGGGTGCAGATCATGTGTTTGTAAGGAAGGCACACCTCCTTCCAGCCCCTGTCTCCGGGCCAGGGGCATGACTGGGGGTGAGTGTGAGCTCCCCTCTCCTGCTTGGTCAGGCACCCGTGTGCACCAACCACCTGTACAACCGTGGGAACCAAGGCCATGATCCTGGAAGAATCTAACACTTCAGCTAAAGGGAGCATCTGTGGAGATACAGGGTTAATTTTCCTCTCTCCGTGAGAGTGGCCTGCTACCTGCGGAGCGAAATTGAGATGTCTTTCTGATTCCCTTTCTCCTGTTTATAGGCTATGGCTTCTGATGTATGTCAGGGGTGCTAATACTTGTTGGTTCTACAGGTTGATGGACTGGAGAGATAGTGCAAGGGCATAAAATCAACCTGCCATTCCTACTTTCTCTGCTTGATCTAGTTACGAGTTTGAGCTGCTGGAATGGTTGATGACCCGCTCCTGCCAGGACAGGGAAGTCTGCTTTGAGAAATACCGCCCTTGCGCTAATTCCGCCTGCATCTGAGCAAATTCAAAGCAGGGCTGCAAGCATCTGGGCTCAGTCCCTTTTCTTTCAGAATGGGAAGGGTGAGAACCTTGGAAGCTGTGGCCTTTGAATCACAGCTCAAGGCCAAACACAATTTGGCCTTGTGCCCCCTGGAGCCCTGAGTTACAAATCTATAGAAGGCAGCCACTCTTTACCCTGAAGGGGCCTTGGACCATCTTCCAGTTGTTCTCTGTAAGCTTCTGTCATTGCTAGATGCAAATGCTACCCTCTAGGCCCCCAGGGCTTAAAGGTACAGGGCCCCCGAGCTTCTTGGAAGCTGGTGGGGGCAAGGATGGGGGCGCATAGTCTGCAAAGAAGCCAGGTGATACACATTTAAAAAGGGAGTATAATACTTTTCTCTTGTTCATATTTGTTTTCCCCCAAACAATAAAACAAAATAAAATTAAACGAATAGGTAGATGTGACCCCTACCCCCCCATCTCTGCAGAGTACCATTTCACGTTTGCATATGGACTCCTAGCTCTTGTTCTTGGATCTGTATATTTATACTGTTATCAGTCAGAATTGCCGTTTCTCATACATTAGGTGAAGGAAGCCGAATTCTAAAGGCTTTCTCATATTTCTTCTTTCTCTCTTCCTCTTTCTCAATTTTAATGGCTGGGTAATATTCATACATTAAAATAACATAGTTTTGAAGCCTTGCTCTTTAACCTTTGGTTCTTCTCTGTCTTCACAAATTTCTTAACTTCATCCTGCATGGACAGGGAGTGTTTATCACAATTAGACTTTAGTAAACAGCCTGGGCAGGCCAATCATTGATATCGTGTAAACATAAACGTCCTGTCTGCCATGATTATACTTCCTGTCACTCGTGATCAGTGGACTTAGAGCGGAGAATCCTTCTGGAGTTTATAAGACCATTTCAGACATGTTCTCTCATGAGATCCTCACCGCGGGCATACAGTAGATCTTTTCTCACTTTTATAGTCATGGAAAGAAAACCATACCAAAGTGGTGACTCTAGCACTTAAAGTCAGACTTCTGACTCATAGTCCAGTGAACTCCTAGTCACCTTTCAGAAGTTCACACATCATGACTTCTAAGTAACTTTTGTGATCAGTGCCTTCCTAAATCCCATTCTTGTAGAATGAAAATTTTCCTTCATTACTTTTTTTTTATTGTGGTAAAATGCATAGGACATAAAATCGACCATCTTAATCATTTTTAAGTAAGTTCAGTGGCATTAAGTACATTCATACTGTTGTGTGAATCACCACTAACTCTAGAACTTGTTTATCATCTCATACAGAACCTCTGCATGTAGTAAATACTAAACTCCTCCCTCACCCCCCTTCAGCCCCTGGTAAGCCCATTATTCTTTCTGTCTTTATGAATTTGCCTATCCTGGGTACCTCATATAAGTGGATTCATATATTTGTCCTTTTGTGTCTGGCTGGCTTGTTTTGCTTAGCATTATGTCATGGTTCATCTATGTTGTAGCATGTATCAGAATTTCCTTCCTTTTTAAAGCTGAATAATATTCTAGTGTGTGTGTGTCTGCGTGTGCATGCATGCACGTCACATTGTGTTTATCCATTCATTTGTTGATGGAGACTTGGTTCCTTTCCATCTCTTGACTGTTAGGAATAATGCTGCTGTGACTATTGGTGTACAATATTTATTTGAATCTCTACTTTCAATATGATCAATCTATGTTGAATTGTTTTAGAGAGAGAGTGTGTGTGAGTGGGGGTGGAGAGGCAGCAGAGGGAGAGAGAGAGAGAATCTTCATGACCCTGAGATCATGACCTGAGTCAAAATAAGAGTCAGATGCTTAACAGACTGACCCACCCAGGTGCCCCTATGTTGAACTTTTTGAGGGGCCATGGAACTGCTTTCCGTAGAGGCTGCACTTTTCACATTCCCACTGGCAATGCCCAAGAGTTCCTATTTCTCACCAACAGTTGTTTTATT
Organism: Eumetopias jubatus; assembly: GCF_037043125.1. Classification (NCBI taxonomy): domain Eukaryota; kingdom Metazoa; phylum Chordata; class Mammalia; order Carnivora; family Otariidae; genus Eumetopias; species Eumetopias jubatus. Next base: position 31,038,683 of record NW_028274808.1, read on the forward strand.
TTATTTTTTTTAAAGATTTTATTTATTTGTTTGAGAGAGAGAGAGGGACAGAGAAAGCATGAGCACAGGTGAGAGGCAGAAGGAGAAGCAGACTCCTCACTGAGTGGGGACCCCTGATGTGGGGCTCGATCCCAGGACCCTGAGATCATGACCTGAGCCAAAGGCAGATGCTTAACCGACTGAGCCACCCAGGTGACCCACCAACAGTTGTTTTAGAGAAGAGCCATCCTAATGGGTGTGGAATAGTACCTTCATTGGCTTTTTTTTTTTTAAGATTTATTTATTTATTTTAGAGAGAGAAAGAGAGAGTGGGGGGAGGGGAAGAGGAAGAGGGAGAGAGAGCATCTCAAGCAGACTCTCCACTAAATGTGGGATCACACGGGGCTTGATCCCACAACCCTGAGATCATGACCTGAGCCAAAATCAAGAGTCAGATGCTCAACCAACTGAGCCATCCAGGTGCCCCTTTCCTGCCTTTAAACATCTATTAAACATGACTCAACTGCCCACTCCACCCCCTGTACCATCTCATGTGGTTTATGTGCCCGAGTCTTACGATGGACCTTGAGGTGTTTGCAGATAAGGACCATATACCCTCAGTCCCTAGTACAGTGCCTGGAAGGGCATAGGCGCTCAGGGAATGCTTGCTGAGTTCAATTCTGCCAGCTCACTATTTCCTTATTTTGCTTCATTCACTGACTGCCATTAATTTTTCAAAAAGTGCCCTTTTGTTTTTTGGCATATGAGGGAGAGATGAAGATAAAAAGAGTATTTGTCTCCTGAGGAGTCTGTATGGAATAATGAACCATGCTAGGCATCATTTGGCCTTTCCATTTCATCACAGCTACCAAGAACCTCACAACTTAACAGCATTTTCCCTGGTATTTATCTAGTGAAACGCTTGAGAGTACCTCTTGTATGATAGACACTGGGTTGGTGCTAAGGATTCAAAATTGACCACGACACAGTGCCTGCACGTATGGAGTTCCTGGCTTCTTGGAGGAAATATATATAAACAGAGTGATAAGACAGTGTGAGGAAGGTGTTATATTCTATACTCTGATAAGACTGAGGAAGCTGGGGCTGATGGTGTGGGAGAGCTGGGTTGCTCTAACAAAGGAGGTAATATTTGATTTGTCTCTTGAAGTGTGAGTAGGGAGAGAAGGGGAGGCGGGGAGTGATCCCAGAGAGAAGCACCAGCCTGTGCAAAGTCAGGGAGGGAGGTGAGAATGAGCATCTTGGAGGAATGAAAGATGGGGCCAGACTAGAAGCCAAAGGGAACTCACTGAAGGGTAGGTTGGAGGGGGCTGAGGGAGAAGACAGGGAGACCCACGGGGAAGCTCGTTTGCTGACTGCTCAAGCCCACGTAAGATTTTATTTTATTATTTTTAAGATTTTATTTATTTATTTGAGAGAGAAAAGAGAGAGAGAGAGAGGAGAGAGAGAGAATAAGTGGAGGGGAGCAGCAGAGGGAGAGGGAGAGGGAGAAGCAGGCTCCCCAGTGAGCAGGGAGCCTGATGCAGGGCTCGATCCCAGGACTCTGGGATCATGACCTGAGCTGAAGGCAGATGCTTGACCGACTGAGCCACCCAGGCGCCCTGGCCATGTGGAATTTTAAAGGCATCTTTGTCAACAGTGGGCTCAGAGGTGCTTAGGATCCTACCTTTATGCCAGACCATCAAGCTACCCCCCTTTATGTTCTTCATTCTCTTAGGGGTCCTGTCACTTTAGGTTTTGGAAATGGAAACCAAGGAGTAAAGCCATCTTTAGTCATCATAAATTCCCCCTGGGATGAGGAGGGCCTGATTACCTTCTTAGAATGGGGAGGTAAAAATGCAACAATGACCAAAGAAAACAAAATAGTAGTAACTCAATGAGGTATCCCGCCACATCTGTTTTAGAGTTAAAAATGTGTTACTTAGGGAATTTGCCAAAGTCACCTGTGGTAGGGCAGAATAATGACTCTGTAAAGATGCCTATGCCCTAATCCTTGGGCATTGCAAATAAGTTACTTTACATGGCACAAGAGAATTTGTAGTGTGCTAAAGGGAGGATGATTCTGGATTATCTGAGTGGTCCCAATCTCATCACATGAGTCCTTAAAGTGGAAGAGCAAAGCAGAAGGCGGGTCAGGTATGAGTGAGGACTTGACTCCATCTTGCTGGCTTTGAAGATGGGGAAAGGGAACCAGGAGTTAAGAAATGTACTGGCCTCTAGAAACTGTAAGCAGCCCTTAGCCATAGCCAACAAGAGAACAGGGATCTGCATCCTATAACCACAAGGAACTGAAATCCACCAGCAACTGGAATGAGCAAGGAAATTGATCCTCCCCTACAACTTCCTAGAAAGGAACACAGCCTTGCCAACACCTTCATTTTAACCCAGTGAGTCTGTAGGTATGGCCTACAGAATGGTAAGATAATACATTTGTGTTGTTTACACTGCTAAGTTTGTGATAATTTGTTACGACAGCAATAGAAAGCTAACATAGTCACAAAGCTAGTAAAAGCTGAAATCGTACCTGAGGTCATACCTGAAAGCCCACGTTCTCTCCATTATGTTTCGTCATCTTAAAACGTTCCCCAGTCCAGTGCAATCCTACACAAAGTTAAATTAGAAAATAGAAGATGTGGATATTTTTTTCTTTTGGAGATAACCTTATTATTCTAAAAACAATAGATCTTATTCAAAGAGAGTCAAATAATACATACAAATACACAGAAGAGAGTAAAAGCGCCCATAAATTCCATAACCTAAAAATCAGCACTAACATCATTTCCACAAACATCCTTCCAGAAAATTTGCTTTGCATGTATATATGATAAATATTTATATCTTTTTATATGTTTCTGTAATTGCTTTTTTCACTGGACAATTTTTTTATAGACATCTTTGTGTCAGTAAATATAGATCAACACTATCATTTTAGGTGACTGAGTAATATTCTATTGTATAGATGTTTCATAATGTGCTTAAGCAATTCTTAAAGATGGACACTTACATTATTTACAGTATTTTAGTTCTTCAAAACAATACTGTGATTAATGCCTTTTTGTCTTATCTAACTCATTTAAATATCACATAAGGTAATTCCTGGGAGTAGAAATTTTCAAAGAGTATACATAAATTACATTTTTTTTAAAGACTTTATTTATTTGATAGAGAGAGACAGATAGTGACAGAGATAGCGAGAGAGAGCACAAGCAGGGGAGGAGGCAGAGGGGGAAGGAGAAGCAGGCTCCCCATGGAGCAGGGAGCCCGACGTGGGGCTCGATCCCAGGACTCTGGGATTATGACCTGAGCTAAAGGCAGATGCTTAACCGACTGAGCCACCCAGGCACCCCTACATAAATTACATTTTTATATATTTTGAAAAAACTACCCTCCAGGATGGTTTTACAGGTTGAATTCTCAACAACACTGCAAAAGCAAGTCAGTATTTCCAAAAGTTCATTTAACACTAGGCTTTGTTAATCTTCTTAATCTTTGTCTACCCGATAAGCAAAAAGTAAATAGATCATAATTTTTTTGGTTTTGACTTTTTTTTTTACTATCATAATTAAATATACATGTTTAAATCTGTATTGGTCACTTGTATTTCTCCCTTTTGGGCTGCCTGTGAGAAATTGATATGGCATCCTGTAAAAGTGTAGATTTTCAACAGACATACCTGGTTCTGAATCAGTCTTTGGTCATCTGCTAATAATGCAATCTTAAGCAAGTTACTTAAATACTCAAGCCTCAGTTTTTCCACTTGTCAAATGGGTAAAACATTATTTACTTCTGAGTTTCTGAGAGAGTTAAAGGAGATAATTTAGGTAAAGCTCTTTGTGCCTGGCATGTAGTGAAGTGTTTTGCAACTATCAGTTATTATTAATGAGATCTCTTGCTTATTCTTTTTGGTTTGAAGAACTCATAAGCTTTTTAATTATTAAGGCTATTTATCCTTTGACATATATGTTGCAAAATGTTTGTGTGGGTCTATTTTAAATGGAGGGAAATGGAGAAGAAAACACACCTGTACAGTCATGTACCTGGCGGGGTATGTGTGGGAGGAGGGGGGAGGGGAGAAGGGGGTGGGGGGTGTGGGTAGGCAATGACACACCATCTTCACTTTGCCCTTCTCCAAACAACCTGTTAGTCTTGCTCAACCCTACCTTACAGACTCTTCCATTAGCATGATATTAGCAGCTTTAAATTCTTTTTTAAATTTAATTTAATTTTATTGTTATGTTAGTCACCATACAGTACATCATTAGTTTTTGATGTAATGTTCCATGATTCATTATTTGTGTATAACACCCAGTGCTCCATGCAGTACGTGCCCTCCTTAATACCCATCACCAGGCTAACCCATCCCTCCACCCCCCTCCCCTCTAGAACCCTCAGTTTGTTTCTCAGAGTCCATAGTCTCTCATGGTTCATCTCTCTCTCCAATTCCCCCCCTTTATTTTTCCCTTCCTTCTCCTAATGTCCTCCATGTTATTCCTTATGTTCCACAAATAAGCGAAACCATATGATAATTGACTTTCTCTGCTTGACTTATTTCACTTAGCATAATCTCCTCCAGTCCCATCCATGTTGATGTGAAAGTTGGGTATTCATCCTTTCCGATGGCTGAGTCATATTCCATTGTATATATGGACCCCATCTTCTTTATCCATTCGTCTGTTGAAGGGCATCTCGGCTCTTTCCACAGTTTGGCTATTGCAAACATTGCCGCTATGAACATTGGGGTGCATATGGCCCTTCTTTTCACTACATCTGTGTCTTTGGGGTAAATACCCAGGAGTGCAATTGCTGGGTCATAGGGTAGCTCTATTTTTAATTTTTTGAGGAACCTCCACACTGATTTCCAAAACAGCTTTAAATTCTTGGTTTATAGGGGAGAGGAACCCTGCCCTTGATGTCCCTGTCTGGGTCTCATGAAGCTTTCTGGTTGACCTTTCCGTCTCTAACTGGTACGCATCCCCCTCTGGGGCCGCACTGCTACGCTGAGTCCTCCTCTCCTTCCGGTGGGGCTGGGGTCTGCGAGAGAAGCCAGTGCCCTGCCCCCTTCGCTTGCTGAGACTTTCCCTGAGTCGTCAGTTTTCTTCCTCTTCGCTGATTGACGCTGGGGCCCGGCCCCAGCCGCTGACAAAAGAGTGATTCGTTGATTCATGTTAACAACTATTAATAGGGCTCATTATTTCCCGGGAAACCGACAGGATGACGCTCCTCCTCGTCTTCTGTTTCCAGGGCACAATTGATTCCTCCTTACCACATTAAGTGGCAGCCGTTTAAATCATATTGATGTCTGCAGTTCAAAGTAATGCCTCTGATGTCTTGCGTGTTAACAAATTAAATATGGAAGCTGGTATGCGGAACATGCCATTGCCTGTTTTTAGGCGCGGGGTGGAGCTCGTTGCATGGAGTGCGTTTTTTTTGTTTGTTTGTTTGTTTTATTTTGAGGCATAATTGCGTGCATATAGCCTATTTGTGTGTGTGGAGTTTCCATAGATCTGTGCCTTTGTGTCTGACTTCTGTCTTGCTGTGCATTTTTTAAATCAGTTACTAAAAGTCTAATTTTCCCTCTTTTTCTTTATCATTAATTTTTATTACAGTGCCTCCGTGGAATTAATCAAGGGGATTTTACAAGGTCCGGTAGTCTGGTCTCTTCCAGAAGGATGTTGAACTTGTTTTAGGTCTGTGTGTAGTGGGTGGTTGGAGTGGACAGTCAGGTGATGAGAACAGGAAATTAAGATGGGCTTGGAAGGAGAAAACATAAGACTGAAGATTAGTTATCTCTAAAAAGACATAAAAAGAGCTGGGGGTAAGATGAAAGTCACACAGTGGATAGCAGTGCAGCCTGAAACAGTGGCACACTGGACTATTGTGGTTTGCCGGTTTCTTTTTTTTTTGAATCAAAAACAAAACGAAAACAAATAAAACCACTGTCCTTTTATTTATTGTGGCCAGCACGAGGGGGCATTGCCGATCCATCTTTTTTTCTCCCCGGATGTGGTATTTGGTCCAGTTTCCACCTGGGGTCTGAGCCACGTGACTGGGTCCAAAAGGTGGTGTGGATGGTGGTGGTTCAGCCCTGGGGTGTCCACGTCTTTCTGTGTGTCTGCTGGAGGACACCCCCTCTCTGCGCAGCGTGTGTCTGTGTGGATGCCTTCCCGAATATGTGTGGCTTGGCCGGGAGAAACTGATTTGCCGAGTGCAGCCTAAAGCCACGGCGGGAGGGAAAACGTTACTCAGGGCGGCTCCCGAAGGGCTTCACCAAGTGGACTGGACTCAAATAAAACTGCAAGAAGGAGCTTATGTGGTGACTGCTTCCCTTGCGTCCCCGAAGTGAGTTGGCAGACCCGGCTTCTGTGAGTGGCACACCTGATTGATTGATTTAACATTACAGCCTCGGGAAAATGTGGAGCAGCTGTAATTGTGGCTGGAGGTGGCTGTCAACTTCACGCTGATGAGTGACTCGTGCCCGAGACACCCCTAGAGGGGCTCCCGCTGGCTCAGAGCCAGAGGGCTCCCTGCTCGCTTCCTTCGTCCTGCTGTTGCTTAGCAGACCCCTCGGCGACCGGAGAGTTTACGATCTCTGGAAGTTAATGCGCGGGCACCGCACACACGCACACGTGCATGAGCGCATTATACACACACATCCTATCTAGGGGGGTCTCGCAGTGAAGGGCAGGGAGAATGAGGCTGTTGTTTGCTCTCTATTTCTTGGATCAGAGTCACAGAACAGAGGGAAGGATGTTCCACACAGAGGGAAGGACATGTGGGCAAGCGTGAGTGTGTTTACCCCCAGATGAACTTACTTCCTCCTTTTGGGATGAGTGGGACCGGAAGAGTCAAGGAAGCTGCTTTGACTTCTGGCTGTGGCCCTACTATTATCTCTGGATGTAGCTCCAGTGTGATGTGAGTCCAAGGCCACTGACCCTTAAGTTCCCTTGATGGGATGGCAGACATTTTATAACTCTGTCCCTTGGCTTAGGGTGTTGTCTACTTTAAAATATCCCCAGTATTTTCAGCTTTTTTTCTTTTTAATCACTTATTTCCAACTGCAAATTGGTTTATTGGATAGATCTTCTCCTGTGAACATGTTTTGAGGGGGGCAAACAAGTGGGGGTGGTAGGCACAGACTCTTTAGGAGATCGCTGGCATTGCTCTCTAGGGGATTGATGAAATAACTCACAATCTCACTGAATGTGACTCCTGGGGACTTGGCTGTCCTCTTGGTGTGGTGGCAAAGGTGGTTGGGGTAGGCATGGGATGGGAGAATGCTCATATAGAGGGTAAGCAAATACACTAATGTGTCCTTCCGTCTGTTTCTTTAGATTTGTTTGTTCCATTGCCTTGGGGAAACTGAGGGCTTAGGCAATGCTCCTGAATGATTCCTGCTGAATGTGGCCACATGGCATTGGCTCATCGGTGAATGCTGTGTTCCCTCTCATACCTAGGCCAAGATACAGAGAACTGTGAGCTACATCTACTCCTCCTCTTGCCACTTTCTTCCAAACTCCTGATTGCCCCTCAAACTTACACCAGGGAGGCCCTCCCTACATCAGTGGATGGTGGCTCCATCCTTCCAGTAGCTCAGGGCCAAAGCCTTGCCCATCCACTCCTTCAGGGGATCCTGGTGGTCTGCCCTCGCATACAGACAGGATCTGAGACTCTTCACACCTCCCCTGCTGTCAGCCTGGTTCAACTACTGTCAATGCTTACTTGGCAAGTTCAACTGCAAGGGCCTCCGGGAAGCTCACTTGCTTCTACATTTGTCCCCCTAGATTGGAGTCTTGGCACAATGGCCAGGGTGATCCATCTACCACATAATCTAGATCATGCTGCTCTTTTGGCTCATAACCTGGTAACAGTTCCCCGTTTCAAGAGAGAGAGAGAGATGAACATCCTTATGGTAGCCCCAAGGCCCTGCAGCATTGGACCCCTTAAAATCTCTCACCTCTTCCCTCTGTTCTTCTTGCGTGCTCAGCTCCAGCCGTCCCGGTCTAACCATTCCTGGAATAGCCTGGAACACGGCCACCTTGAGCCGTTGCTTGAGATGTCCCTTTTGCCTGGGAAACTCCTCCCTGCTTGGGAGACCTGCTTGGCTCTCAACTCCTTCAACTCTTTGCTCAAATGTCGTCTTCTCAATGAGTGTTTTCCTGGCTGCCCTATTTAAAATGGGATCTCGCACTGTTTATTCTCCCTCACCGTGCTTTGTCTTTTCTTTTCTCTAGAATGAATTACCCTTTAATATAATACATAAAGTTAGCTATTATGCTTATTTATTTACTTGTTTCTTGTCTGTCCCTTTCACCAGAACATAAATTCGTGAATTCCTGAGCACATGGGTGGCTTAGTGGGTTCAGCATCTGCCTTTTAAGTTCGGGTCATGATCCCAGGGTCGAGCCCCGCATCTGGCTCCTTACTCATCAGGGAGCCTGCTTCTCTCTTCCCCTCTGCCTGCTGCTCCCCCTGCTTGTGCTCTCTCTCTCTGTGTCAAATAAATAAATTAAAATCTTACAAAAAATAATCCATGAATTCCTGTTTTGATCAGAACAGTGGCCAGCTCAGTGTAGGGGCTCAGTATCTTTGCTGCTGGTTTTTTGATTGATTTCCTCTCTTAGTTTGGTGGCTTGCCTTAAAAACTCTCCTCTGACTGCTCGTTCTGACATTCGAAACTAAATATACCTTTCCAGGTAGTGCCTTGAGCTTCTGGTGATTTTCAGATTTTCTGTCAACCCCCTTTATCAAAACTTACATATTCTGTGTTCTGTTCTCTTAGGACGTTACTTTTAAGTCGAATATAACTCATTAATCAATGCTAAGATGTTATTCATTTTTCTTCCCTTTGAGGTGTTTACAATATAGTATAGTTTGGTTCTAAAAGCCAAATGTGCTGCTCCTAGGAGTACACCACTTGGGTTTCTAGCAGGCCAGTGGGGTATACAAATTTTCAGTGGTAGAGGAAGACCTTTGTATCCCCGGTCAGGTTATAATATAGGTAGTGCTGACTAGGCTAGCCCTGTCTACTTCAGAGAAGGCAACTAGAATCCTAGCCCCATTCTGTGCCCCAAATTCTGCATATTATTTTCCCATTATTTTTAACTAAACAAACATTGGCCATGTGTCTATCCATATATCTTCATTTTAACCTTTGCAACATTTCTATCTAGAAGATATTATTCTAGGGCACCTACATGGTTCAGTCATCAAGTGTCTGCCTTTGGCTCAGGTCATGATCCCAGGGTCCTGGGATCGAGCTCCACCTTGGTCTCCCTGCTTAGCGGGGAGTCTGCTTCTCTCTCCCACTGCCCGGGCTTGGGTGCTCTCTCTCACTCTCTCAAATAAATAAATAAAATCTTAAAAAAATAGAAGATATTGCTGTTCTTATTTTATAGATGATGTCACTGAGGTTCGGAGAAGCCAAGTAACTTACCAAAGTTTGCACAGCCAGCACGTGACCGAGACCATGACGGAGTTAGAGTCCATATCTTTTGAGACCAAGTTTAGTGCTTTTAAAAACATAATAATAAGGGTGCCTGGGTGGCTCAGATGGTAGGCGTCTGCCTTTGCCTTTGGCTCACGTCCTGATCTCGGGGTCCTGGGATTGAGCCCCGCATCGGGCTCCCTGCTCAGCGGGAAGCCTGCTTCTCCCTTCCCTCTGCTGCTCCCCTGGCTTGTGCTCTCTTGCTCTCTGTGTCAAATAAATAAATAAAATCTTTAAAATAAAAAAATAGTAATCTTTGTTATTATTATTTTTTTTTGAGAAGTTTTACGTTTACAACAGAACTGAGCAGAAAATACAGGATTCCCTGACCCCACACACCCACAACCGCCTTCACCCACAGTGGTACATTTGTTACGAATTGATGAACCTGCAATGACACATTATTATCCCCCGAAGTCCATAGTTGAGAGTTCACTCTCAGAGTTGTACATTCCATGGGTTTGGACAAAAGTATTAATGGCAGATACCCACCATTACAATATCCTATAGAATAGTTTCACTGCCCCAAATATCTCTGAACTCTGCCTAGTCATCGCTCCCTACTCCCCTCTCCACTGAAAGCCACTGATCTTTTTATTGTCTCCATTGTTTTGCCTTTTCGAGAAAAGAGAGCTGTGGAGTTGGGAGTCATACAGTATGTAGCCTTTTCAGATTGGCTTCTTTTGCTTAGTAATATGCATTTAATGCTCTTTTTAATATAGCAGATTCCTCTTGGGTCCAAAAAAATTACCCTCTGCTGCCCAGAGTCTGAATGCATTTAAACATGCCTAATTTTGTCACTGTAATGCATTTGTATAATAGGTATTTATAAGATGCCTAATTATAGCTGATTGTGCACATGCAATATGATTTCATTTATTCTGACTTTCCTCCTCCCAGCCCTCCACTTCTTGTGAAGATGGCCCCCCTCCTAAGCTTATAGCACAGGACTTGGAGCTGGTGGCTTCCTTTTGACTAATGAGGTGCCAATGGTAAGACAACCAAGATGGGGAAGGAGAAGCCAGAAAGAAGGAGGAGAATGCAGACGTGGAGACATTGCGACCTCTGATTATCCAAAGCTGTTTATTGAACACATTTTTGTGCTAAGACCGCCTGCCGTCTCCAGTCTGCACGCTTCTTTACTCCTCCTAATTAAAGCCAGCGGGCTAGGATGGAAGAAGACAATTTCAGGGCAAGGGGGTGGGGTAGGGAGCAAGTAATAGCTTTCTATTTTCTTTTTAGGGAGACTCTGAGCTTGTTCTCAAGTGAAGCTGGCCTGAAGGACATGCCTGGAAAATTAAAATCCGGGGTAGTCAAAGGCATCGTTTGAATTTAGTGCGTTCCATTTCACCCGGGCCTCTGGACCATGCTAAGAAAGGGAGCCTCAAAGAAGGAAAAGTTAGCCTTTGTCAGGCTGATGTTCTCAATTTGCATGAATCTCTCCTTGCCTTAATTCTTACTGGAGTCTCAACTGGAGGACACAGCTGTTAAAGATTGATGGCATTGGGGGGCGCCTGGGTGGCTTGGTTGGTTAAGCATCTGACTCTTGATTTTGGCTCAGGTCATGTTCTCAGGGTCGTGGGATCGAGCCCTGTGTCAAGCTCTGTGCTCAGATTCTCTCTCCCTCCCTCTGCCCTTCCCTCCTGCTTTCTCTCTCTCTCTCCAAAAAAAAAAATTGATGGCATTTGCCATTCTCCTCCTTTCTTCTGTTTACTACACAGGTGATTCGCAAATTTTGGTGAATATCAGAATCACCTAGAGGGCTTCTTAAAACACAGATGGCTGGGCCCCACCCCAGAGTTTCTGATTCAGTAGAACCAGGGTGGGGCCCAAGAATGTGCGTTTCTGCTAAGTCCCCCAGTGATACTGATGCTGCTGTCTGGGGGACCACACTGAGAATCATTGCTCTCAACCAGCTGTCCTCAAACTTTCTCACATACAGGCCTTCGCAGTCATGTTTCTTGTATTTTTCTGATTTGCATTATCCCACAGTCTATGGAGCTGAAGCGTGAGAGGTAATGAGATCATGAGAGGTAAGGTTTCCAGCTCTGGGCATTCTGAGCTAACACGATGCCACCGTCAGTGGGGAAGAGATACTTCTGTCTGAAAGGCCCTGGCCAAGGGGGTTAAGCTCCTTTTAAACAAAGTTAGGCAAGAAGGAAGTGGGGGTTGGACTTCCTTCTTTTTAGGAAGGCCACATGGTATCATGGAAAAAGCATGCATGGCTTTAGAGTTTGCCAAGCCTGGGTCTATTCAATTCTTAGCTCTTCTCTTGTAGTTGATTGACTTGGAACATGTTATTTAACTTATCTGAACTTCACTTTCCTACCTGCACGATTTCCTTATTCAACAAATATTTATTAAGTGCAGACCATCTTTCTAGCTTCTGGGAACACGGTGGGGGAGAGGACACCACCTGTGTCTCATGGAATTTATATTCCCGTGGGTGGGGGGGGGCAGACTATACACAAGTAAGCCAGTAAATAAGCATTGTCACTTCAGCTAATGATATGAACAATAAAATAAAATGGGGAAACATGGATTTTTGAGTGAACTGCTTTGTGGTTGAAATATGATCATTGATGTAAAGGGCCTGACATGCAGATGGACTACAGTCAGCGTTAAAGGCTTTTGCTTTTGCTCTGAGGAATAGGAGCAGATGCTGACCAGATCATAGCCAGTTGTCAGGCAAGGTCTTTGTGGTATCTATCAGACTCACCCGGCAGGCTCCTCCATGTGGGAGAAGCTTCCATGTTAGTGGAAGGACACCAGCTCTCTGTGCTTAGCTTAATACTCATCTGGGGATCTCGAGCTCCACGAACCATAAGGACACATGAATTTGGGGATTTTTCTATCCTGCTTCTCATTGTACAAGGCCACTCCATTCACCCCAAACATGAGCCGAGTTGGGGTGCTTGGAGCCCCAAACTCTGTCTTCCTCAGAGGGTGGAATTGGTGAAAGATGCCAGAGGGAGGGAAGAGTATCTTAGAACAAATGGGGCAAATCAGATTTGGAAGGGGGGGAAGAGGCATAATAATTTCTGATGGGAAGACACAGCTATACCTATCATTTGGAACTCCACTAAAACTTCTTGGCTCATGGGAATACTCAACAGGGAGGCCCTATGTTTCCTCTCTTTAAGGGCTGTGAGGTTGTATGTCTATCAGAAAGGGTTGCAGGTGAAAGGGTTCGGGACACACTACCCCAAAATGTGGAACCTTGGCGTACTGAATATTTTAAGGTGAGGGAATTTTAAGAAATGGCAGGTGCGGGTAGGATTTCCTTATCTTCCCCCGCAGCTGCTCATGAGACCCTCACGTAAGGGATGCCCTCCTATAACAGGAGGAAAGGAGCATCCTTCTCTCTGAAGATGGAGGGATGCTGACAGGAATCGGAAGGGACAGCTCTTGCTAAGTTTCCCCCAGTTTACTACTCTTGGTTCATACCCTTTGTCCTATCACAATTTCTCCATGACTCTCCACTCTTCCTCAAACCCAGCAAAAAAAATGCTCAGGTTTAACACTTCTTTGGGTCTTCATTTCCTCATGAAGGCTTCCATGTCATGTAAAGTGTATATTAAATACATTGGTATGCTTTTCTCTTGTTAATCTGTCTTTTGTTCCAAGGCCCCCAGCCCAGAACTTAGAAGAGTAGAAGAAAAAGATATTTTCCTCTCTTACATGAAGTTAAGAAGATTGAGAAAGATGACTGGATGCCTCTTAGAAACTTTTTATTGCTGGTTCTGAGGATTCAAAGACTCTGCCACTGAAGTGTTCTCAGCTTGGCCACTGAGGCAGGGGTAATTTTGGGTGTCCTGGTAGCCCTCTCTGCCTTGGGTCCCTGCCCCTCCCTGCCCTTCCCCACCCCTTCCTCAGCATCCTGCAGGCTCACATAGGACCTTAAACCTCCCATCCCTTTCCAGTGTCTGACACTCTTTTGGAAGAGACTTAAGACTATCTTACCGTATTTCATATGATTTTAATTTAATGGGTTTGTCTTCTTTCCCTGGGCTGTCTGCATCTCATCTTGTTTCTAAGGTATAAGTGACACATAGTTAGACTCTTTCCTTAGAGCAAGTTTTGATGGCGAGAAAGGCAAAAGCGTAAGGGCCAGTTGAGGCCCTTTAGTGGGATGGATGGGGGAGTGGGAAAAGGGAAAGCAGCCCTGTACTGTGTGTCCTTGGTGTAGGGCAAGGGCATGGGTTTGGCTTCCGATGGGCCCAAGGTTGAATTCCAGTACCTCCGCTTCCACTTTGGACAAATTACTTAACCTTTCTTTGTCATCTGTGAAATGAAAAATAATAATAATAATACCTGTTTCCAAGTCTGGAGGAGGAGGACGGATAGTCCCTGGTCTGAAGTATCTGCTCCATAAGTACCTACTACTTAGCATGTCACATAGAGCCTCCTTCTTCCCAGTTCCCTCCCTGTTGACCTGCCTATTCAGGTGAGAAGTGTTTTTTTCTTTTTTTAATTTAAATTCAATTAGCCAACGTATATTATGTCATTAGTTTTTGATGTAGTGTTCAATGACTCATTAGTTGTGTATAACATCCAGTGTTCATCACATCACATGCCCTCCTTAAAGCCCGTCACCCAGCTACCCCTCCTCCCACACACCTCCCCTCTGTAACCCTCAGTTTGTTTCTGGGAGTCAAGAGTCTCTCATGGTTTGCTCTCTGATTTCTTCCCATTCAGTTTTCCCTCCCTTCCCCTGTGGTCCTCCACTCTATTCCTTATGTTCCTCATATGAGTGAAACCATATGATAATTGTCTTACTCTGACTGACTTATTTCACTTAGGATAATCCCCTCCAGTTCCATCCATGTCGATGCAAATGGTGGGTATTCATCGTTTCTGATGGCTGAGTAATATTCCATTGTATATGTGAACCACATCTTTTTTATCCATTCATCTGTTGAAGGGCATCTCAGCTCTTTCCACAGTTTGGCTATTGTGGACATTGCTGCTATGAACATTGGGGTGCATGCCTCTTCTTTTCACTACATCTGTATCTTTGGGGTAAATGCCCAGTAGTACAATTGCTGGGTCATAGGGTAGTTCTATTTTTGATGTCTTGAGGAACCTCCATACTGTTTTCCAGAGCGGTTGTACCAGCTTGCATTCCCACCAACAGTGTAAGAGTGTTCCCCTTTCTCCGCATCCTCGCCAACATTTGTTGTTTCCTGTTTTGTTAATTTTAGCCATTCTGACTGGTGTGAGGTGGTATCTCATTGTGGTTTTGATTTGTATTTCCCTGATGCCGAGTGATGTGGAGCACTTTTTCATGTGTCTGTTGGGAGAAGTGTTTCCTGCTGTCTGGGCTTCATGTTTTAGGGAAGAAAGTCATAAGATATTGTGTGCCAAACCTCAATGTAAATTAGCATAAGTCAAAATGCTACCTATGCCATGGGTGTTGCACTTTAATTAATTAATTAATCTTTAAAGATTTATTTATTTATTTGAGAGAGAGAGAGAGTGTGTGAGCAGGGGGAGGGGCAGAGAGAGAGAGAGAAGCAGATCCCTTGCTGAGCATAGAGCCTGATGTGGGGCTCAAGCCAATGATTCTGAGACTCTGTGACCTTGAGATCATGACCTGAGCCGAAATCAGTAGTTGGATGCTTAACCCACTGAGCCACCCAGATGCCCCTGGGTGTTACATTTTAAAAGAGAGCATTCTGTGGAGAAAATGAAGCTTGATACCCATGGCGGAATTTTAGGCTGCCATGACAAAACTAATTTGAGGTAATGGTGTGCAGGAGAGCTTTCTGGTGTTGGTCAAACCTCCCCTCAAAATCACTTATTTGGTTCTCATCCCTGGATCCCAGAGAGTGGGTCCTTGTACCATCTTTGAAATTGCCATGCTCAGTGAGGGAGGGGCTTCTCTACCAGAGAAGGCAGGTAAGCAAGACCGTTTCTGGACTTCAACAGAGTTCTATTCATTTTTGCCCACAATCTGGTGGTGGTAGTGGTGGTGGTGGTAGTGTGTGTGTATAATTATCTATATTCTATATTATTTATGTTTGTGTACATATGTTTCATATTTGTTGCTGCTATTTGTCTCCAAGACAGGCTATGAGAAATGCCACCCTAGCGCTAGACATGAGGAACTATGGGCCACGGGAGAGGTGGTTGGCCAAGGAAGGAAGGAAAGGTTCTGGAAAGAGAATGGAAGCAGGCAGGAAGGGCATTTCGGGCAGAGGGAGGGGCCTGCGCAAAGGCACTTATCAGAATAGCATGCACCTTGTGGGATGGAGGGTAGTGTGGGGACATGTACGGAGCTGCTGACTGCTGGCCCCGGGTTCCCATCCCCACCCCATACTTTTCAGGGCCTTCCAAACCACTGAGCCGATAGCAATTCATTTGTCTTGAAGGACAAACTCAATGCCCTTCCTTTACTCTGATGCTGTGTTCTCTGGGTGTCGGTTCCCAAACAGCCAAGGGATAGGGAAGCTGTCTGTCCGCACATGCCTTTTAGAGAGGCAAATGTAATCTTTTCGGTCCCTGGGTGGCTAACCTCTGTGATTGTTTTGCCCATTTGCTATAAATGACTATCTCTACCACTTGGTTAATTATGTGATTACAGCACCCAGTGACAAGGAGAAAATTAAAAATCCATGCTGCATTTTCTATAACACTTTATAGCTCTATGCAAAAGACAGCAAATGCAATTTAGCTGAGCTGTGGTGAACAAAAGCTGTTTTCCAGCCCCTCCCTCGTCTTCCCCTGGAGAGAAGTTGTGTTAGCAGTTGACTAAAGCAGGGAAGAGAGCAGGTGTGGATGAAAACATAAATTACCATTATCCCTGACAATTCTGGACAGTGCCACCCACAGAGAAGGCGCTCAGCAGACTCCCCCCACCCCGCCCCATTTCAATAAAGACCAGTAAGTTGTGGGCTTTTGGTGAGTGCATTAGTGTAGAACCCAGATTCAGCCTGGCCTCCCATTTGATCTCAATTTCTTTATGTTCACCTGTTACGATTGTGCCTCTTTTGAAAAATCCAAGATGACAGAGGGGGTCTCACTGCTAACATAGAAAGACTACTGTTCTTGCAGCCAAAGAGTTTGCCTCCTAGGTCTGGTGTCTGAGTGTTGGGCCAGAGTGCTCACTGTCTCTCAGCTTTAGTTCCCTCACTTATACAGTGGAGACTTCTAAGATACATTTTTTTTTTCCCTCCCATTTTCTCGCATCTCTGAAATCAGGATGTCCCTCTAATGGATGGTGTTTGAGCCTGTGTCACAGTTTAATTGACTTCACTTTTTCTTTTTTAGTGTTCCATAAAATAATATTGGGTCTTAGAATGGGCATCTTTTAGGCTTGACCGAAAAGGATACTGTGCAGGCTTGCTGTAAGGATCTAAAGCGGAAAGCTCTGTAATCCATGTGGCTCTCTCTAACATTGTCAGGCTCTGAGGACATGAATTCTAATTCCGGCACCCTGTGTCGCTGAGACAAGTTACTCAAACTGGACTCTCTCATCTGGAAAATGGATTAATCTCCCCAATCTCCTTAAGAATTATAATGCAGTCTAGGACTGAGCAACCAGGTGAGGAACAGATGTCAGTATTATCGACAACATCTCTACCTTCTTCA
Organism: Eumetopias jubatus; assembly: GCF_037043125.1. Classification (NCBI taxonomy): domain Eukaryota; kingdom Metazoa; phylum Chordata; class Mammalia; order Carnivora; family Otariidae; genus Eumetopias; species Eumetopias jubatus. The sequence continues at coordinate 31,055,757 of NW_028274808.1, forward strand.
ACAGATGTTTGTGGATGCAGTGATTCACAGGAGGATACAAAGGTGAAGAAAAACTGGTCACAGAGGCAGTTTATGGTTTGTGGGCGGAGGTGGCATCCATGGTCACAATAATATTAATAACAATTATAGTATACATCTATGCATATAATGCACTGTTATGCATGAATTATAGATAATACATACTATTAACACACTAATATTAATATTAATAATTGGAGGTGGAATGGGATGTGGTAATTGAGGTATAAAAAGTATCGTGAATAGAAGAAGAGACCATTTCAGCAGACAAGTGTGAGAAATACAAGATTGGTTTGGAGTCTTGAGTTATGGTTTCAAAAATGCAGAAATGAAGGAAATGGTCAGTGGAACACATTAGCAAACAGTAGGTTGTGCTCAAGAGGTGACATCTCTCCAGTTTGACTCCAGAGTGTTTGGGGCCTTGAGGGGCAAAGAAAGGGAGACCTGGGGACTGCCCAGATGGCAGTACTTCCTGCCCTTTGAAGTCAGCTCTGATGGCTTTCTGTCTTCTTTTGCCTCTGCCTCCCTCGTGTGACCCAAGAATACCTTTTGTCAGTGTATGTCCCCACGTATCAGGACTCAATTCACCTCTGTCTGTCTTTCTTGCTCCCACTTGGGTCGAAACCATCTTCCACTTTGACTCCACAAGAGCTACTAAATGAGCTCTCCCTGTTGAAGACAGTAGGGATGCCGATGAGAGAGTCCAGTTTGAGTAACTTGTCTCAGTGACACAGGGTGCCGGAATTAGAATTCATGTCCTCAGAGACTGACAATGTTAGAGAGAGCCACATGGATTATAGAGCTTTCCGCTTTAGATCCTTACAACAAGCCTGCACAGTATCCTTTTCCGTCAAGCCTAAAAGATGCCCATTCTAAGACCCAATATTATTTTATGGAACACTAAAAAAGAAAAAGTGAAGTCAATTAAACTGTGACACAGGCTCTCCCTGCTCAGTCTTTCGCCTCAGTTCAATCCCTGTCCTCAGAGTAGCTGAACTGACCCATTTAAACAGAATATCACATTAGTTTGCTTCTTTGCTTAAAATCCATGAATGGCTTCTCATCAGGTATGGAGTAAAAATCCAAATTTCCCACTTTGCCTGCAAGGTGATGTGGTTCAAGCACTGTCCCCGTCCCCACCCTCTCCTCCCATCACTCTCTCCCCCATGTACTTGAAGCTCTACCCTTCCTGGCCTTCTTTATGGTTCTACCAGGACTTTGTCTTGGCCAGTTCCTTTGTTTGACATAGTCAACCCCTAGAGGGTCACATGGCTTGCTGCTTGCTATTCATGTCTCAGCTTCAATGTCACTTGCTCAGAACCCCGTCCTGACCACCCATCTGAAGGCATCTCCCCTGCCATTCTCTGTGACTCGGTTTCCTTTTCCTTCAAAGCACTCATCACCGTTTGAAATTTTGGTTTGCTTACTTAATTTGTCTCCCTTCTACTATTCTATAAAATTAGGAATCTGGACTGTCTTGTTTTCCCAGTATCTCCTATGCCCAGAGCAGTGCCTGACACTTCAAAGCTGTTTATGGACCACATAAGCAAGACTGGAACAGCAGGGTGAGCCTAGGTTTTGGTGTGCTTGGGTGCCATGCTACGGAGTCTAGACTTGACTCAATAATCCAGAGGAGAGGCATTGCATGTCTTTGAGCCCAGGATGAACCCAATTAGAATGAAACTTTGGGAGTGTGAGCTATTGGCAGGATGAAAGATGATTTCAAAAGGAGATTCGAGGTAAGAGGCCAGTTGGGAAGCCAAACCTCAAGTACTAGGCTACTTAACTCTTTCTAAAATATCCGATGATCTTCTGGCTTCTTTCTTTAGCCTTGTGCATAAGAAATTGTATTTGGATGCTCATATAATTACAGTACTTTGGACATAAAACCATTAGTGCATTTACCACTTTCAAATGTCCTTTGATCCCTCCTCCCTTCTCTGCATTGCTACCCTGTGAATTCATGGAGGCTGGGAGCCCCTGTCTTGTGTTTCTCTTGATCTCAGAGTCTGGTACCGTGTAAGGCACCGAGTAAGCATTTCATGTGCATTTGCAGAGTGAATAGATGTAAGAAGTAAACACTTTTAGGTGTTTTCAGAAGGTATTATCCTGAGTCATTTCAGGTTGGCCCGTAGGCAAAAGCCTTTCTCCTGTAGAAACCTAAAAATGAAGACTTTAATGACCTAGGAGGGGTGAGGTAGAGACAAAGGATGACGATAAAATGGTGAGATTTTATTCTGGTTTCTTCTCTAGGCTTTGACCTATTATTGCAGAATTTTTCAGGTCATAAATGAAGAAGAGACATTTAGATCATTTCTAGGAGTACTGAGAAGATATCTATGGTCATAATTCAGTATGTTTTATTTTGGGGAACGAGAAATCCTGTTTTCGTTTCATTTGTTGTTGCTAAGCTCTGAAGATTGCCAATTAGCCCTTGCCCTCACTGGATGCCTCGGTACATTTTTAAAATTCGTGGTCCTTGAGAAAACAAAGCAAACAACCCTATTATTTTTTCTGCACTTTTGTCTTTGTTATAGCACTTATTCTAGTCTGCCTTATATTATAGTTATTTGTTGGTGTTTTTTTCCTTCTGTGCTAGATTGGGAACTCTCTCAGGCAGACACATGCTCATTCATCTCTTAGCATGGTGCCAGGTATATGCAAGAAGCTTAATTGATGCGGGCTGTGTTGCATTTTGTTGTAATTGTGCCTTAAGACACAGAGAAGGCACTATTTCCTTTTTTTCTGTTTCCTCAGGAACTAAAGTTAATGCTATATTTTTCCATCTTTCTGTTTGAACTAAAAACATTTGTACATTGCCTTCAGGTGATTCATAAAGATTATCTATCTATCATCTATCTATCTATCTATCTATCTATCTATCTATCTATCTATCAATCATCTATCTAGTCTAAAAATATGGCTGTCTCTCATGCAATGGACTGCTTTGTAGAAACTGGACAGTATCCTTGGGATAAGACCTCCATTGGTGCCTTCTGAATTTTTGCATTACTTGGCACCTTTTAGGGATGTGGGGGAGGGGGTGTTTCCTGACTCACTGTCAATCAAGACTTCCATGGAGTTTTTCCTAAGAGGGGACTATGGGTGGAGTAGAGAGTAGAATCAGACCGTAAAGTGATTCTTCCTTCAAGAGTAAGTAGTGGCAGAGGCTGTCTGTGGCCTTGGGTTAAACTCGAGTTGTAAGGATGTATTTAGCCCTGGCATAGGGACTCAGAACCCCCCAGGAGATGTTGATTCTGAATCTTGAGAAGGCCTTGGAAATCCCTAATGGGATTTCTGGAGCCGCACCCCTGGCACACTTATCCCTAAAAGTCTGATCATCTCTGCAGGGCTTGGTCAGGTGGTGCCCTTCTTGCTCCCCTTCATTCAAGAAGAAAGTAGCAAACTGGGAATGGAAAGACCACCTTCCAAAGGGTAGTGTAGAAGGACCTGTGGAAACGGAGGCAGCTGCTTGTGGCCAAAGGTGGTCTTGACTGCCTGTCTGTCCTCATGCCGGAACTCAGGATTTAGTCCATATCTCCAGAAAAACATCTGGGTTCTTTTCTTCGATGAGTCCCAGTTTATTTTTGGGATTTGATTTTAAATGTATGTCTCACAGAGCTAATTAAAAAATCACAGTGTTGGGCGCCTGAATGGCTCAGTTGGTTAAGCGACTGCCTTCGGCTCAGGTCATGATCCTGGAGTCCCGGGATCGAGTCCCACAGCGGGCTCCCTGCTCAGCAGGGAGTCTGCCTCTCCCTCTGACCCTCTTCCCTCTCGTGCTCTCTATCTCTATCTCTCATTCTCTCTCTCTCAAATAAATTAATAAAATCTTAAAAAAAAATCACAGTGTGGATGTATGATTAGTGCCCAGGGAAGAGAAAGCTGGATCCTCAGGGAAATGGATCAGAGTCATACCAGGAGACAGACAGTACCCTTAAAAGATTCACAGAGGTGGTGTCAGCAGTTAAAAGAAACCCCTGTGAACCAGCCTCAAGCCAGAGATCTTCATATGATAGCTCAAGAGGGAGATCTTTCAAACAGCAGTCCATCGGGTGCTGATAGTTATTGGTACCAGAGAAAGTCATGGTGCTAGATCATAACCGGCCATAGAGTGGAGTATTATACAGAATGGTACCTTTAAGAATGAACAAATTTCTGATTCTCTCAAGATAAATGAATATGAAAGATTTTGAAGTAAGTGGTCCTATCAATGATAGAGAAAATGATTCCTATCAAATGATTTAAATCAGTTCTGGAGATGGAAGAGTGGTTTACTCCAGTCCAGGCTCAATGGACTCCACAACCACAAGATATACCGGGTTGTGATTTCTTGGTTTCTAGATTGTTTGCTAACCTGGGTCATTAAAGGTGAGGGCATTGGCCATGAAGCTCCAGTTACAGAGGGGAAAATCATCAATTTATTCTTCTTGCCAATGGAGCACCCCGAGAGGCCGAGAGAGGTTATAGGGACAACTCTGCACAGAGGCAGCAGAATGGCTATACCCCTATGGCTATAGCTCCCTGGAAGAGGTTGGAGAGCTCTTGGGATGGACTAATAGGCTGCCATGAGAAGTGCCCAGGGAGATGGTTGTAGGATCGTGGTTATGGGTTTAGAGGGTGGATGGGCTTGCTCTGGCACTCAATAGCTGTGTGACTCGGACACGTAATTCATGTTTTTGGGCCTTGAATTCTTTACCTATCAAGTGGGGATGATAAGTGTTCCTCCTACATAGGCTTTTTCTGGGGAGGAACAAAATAACACCATTAGTATTATCATAGAGCAGGTATCCACACACTAGAGCTTGTGGGCCAAATCCAGCCTGCCACCTATTTTTGTAAATAAAGTTTTATTGGAACTCAGCCATACCCATTCATTTCATATTGTCTGTGGCTGCTTTCACTCCACAATGGCAGAGCTGAGGATCGTGACAGACACCTTATATCCCACAAAGGCTAACGTATTTATTCTCTGGCTCTGTACAAAGCCATTTTCCTGACCTCTGTTAGGGGCATACAAATCAGGAGGGACAAGGCCACTAAACAAATGAGAAATGGAATTTGCTGTCTCTTATAGTTGGCAGATAAGAAGACCGGGGGACATAAGTGTGGTGGTGGAGTTTGACTCACAGCCCTCATTTTTTCTAAACTCATGGGTCAGTTATAGTAAGAACACAGCCCTGCTGTGTTTTTTCCACTGCAGCCTATAGCTGGTGCAGAGTTGTGCTGCCTGTCGGTCAGAGCACCAGGCTCTCCTTGCTGGGCAAGTGTGTGAACTGCTCGAGGCCTTCCGTGTTGTCCTCAGCCTTCCTCCCTGTCTTTCCCTGATCACGGAAAACAGTTGTACGTTGGGATCTTCCCAAGCAGGATGGCAGGGAGGGAGATGCCAGAGCAGGAGAGATGGAATTGCAATTTTGTTTGATGTGAGGGGATCTTTATTTATTGTGTTTGAGTTAGCATGTTTCCATGAACACCCCTCAGGCAGAAGGGAATCTGCAGCCTCCTAAAAATCTGTGTAGTTTCCACCGATCACAGACTTGGGTTCACTCAGGGGAATGCTCAGAAAATGCTTTGACTCTGAAGCCTCAAGGGACATGACAGGTATCTGTGGTATAATTGGAAGAATTCATATAAACCAACTTTACCCCAAATGTCCTATTCCCCGTCAGGGGCTGAAGACTGAGAGTTGATAGTCACCAATTTCGGGACCAACCTGAAGCGTCCTTAGGAAGGAGACCCATGATTTGATGGCATTTATAATACCCTGTTACCTGCGGGGAGCTGTCTCCTAAACCAGCACATGTATTTAAAAGATTTGGATCTTAGAATCATAAAATGACAGGGCCAATAATGTAGAGATCACCAACCGCCTCCTCTCTGTGAGGCAGAAAGAGAGAGCCAGAAATTAGATGAGACCTATCCAAAGCCATACCGTCAGTCATAAATCAATGTTCTGACATTAAAGAAGTTTAAGATAAAAGGTCTGGGTCAGTGGGACCTCCAGACATCTAGGGTGCCTCCAAGGTTTTATTAGATTTGTGAGGGGTTTTCTGTTACCTATATTTACCCACGTTAAGGTCAAATAGGTTAACTAAAATGTCGTGTTTTATTATTTTTGTTAGGTATATATTAACCTGGTGACTTAACACTGGTTATTGCATATCACTGGAAAGCTCTGATTGACATTTCATATGTGTTATATATAAAATCAGAGCTTATTGCATAAATATGTAATATATATTATATGGTATATTTATAATAAAGCTGGAGAACTAATTCTATCTGTAAAAATCTTCTAAGTATGGCATCCATAAGGCAATGCCTAATAAAAGGAATTTCTAGTGGAGAAATCATTTGGAACAGCTGATCTAGACCAGGGGTCAACAAACAATAGTGGGCAGGCCAAACTAGTCTTTGTAAATAAAAATTTATTAGAACTCAGACATGCTCATTGTATTGTTCAATGAGGGAATGAACCTGGGAGGGAGAGTGACCTGCCCCCGGCCATTCAGCCATACCTGGGCGAGTCAGACCTGAAACCATGTTTTAGTTTCCCTCTTTGGTTACCCCACCCCCCATGGTCCTGCACACACCTGCTCAAGGCTCTGCTTCTCCAGTTACCATCCATTTATATTAAGGGGAAATGGGTCCTTTGCAGAGGAATATTTTTGAAAAGGGAAAAGGAGGCCAAGATCTGGAACATGGGTGACTCTTGGCATTAGGGAGGTCACGATGAGGAAATCTGGGCAGGGTCCATGGTAAGAGGGAATTTATCATTAGGTGTGGCCATCTTTTCCCACATGATCTTATTTACTTATTTATTTATTTATTTTTTGCTGTTGGAGACTTAATTACCTGTTGTTGAGCCAGCATTTACAGGGTATGTAGTATGCCTTTCGGCCCTGGTCATGTCTTTACAAGCATACGTCATCAATCCCTTTGACAAATATATGGAGCACCGGGCTATTTTTATTCCTATTTTTAAAAAAGATTTTATTTATTTATTTGACAGAGAGAGAGAGGGGTGATCACAAGCAGGGGGAGTGGCAGGCAGAGGGAGAAGCAGGGTCCCGGCTGAGCAGGGAGCCTGATGTGGGACTCGATCCAGGACCCTGGGATCATGACCTGAGCTGAAGGCAGATGCTTAACTGACTGAGCCACCCAGGTGTCCTAATTCCTATTTTTTTTTTAAGATTTTATTTATTTATTTGAAAGGGGGAAGAGAGAAAAAGTTCATTAGCGGGGGAGGGGCAGAAGGAGAAGCAGGCTTCCTGCCGAGCAGGAAGCCCAATGTGGGGTGATCCCAGGACCCAGAGATTCATGACCTGAGCCGAAAGCAGACGCCCAATGGACTGAGCCACCCAGGCGCCCTTATTCCTATTTTAAAGATGATGAGACAAAAGCACAGAGATGTTAAGTAACGTGCCCATTATCACAGAACTGGAATGTGGTAGGTTGGGGTTTGAATGTGTTAAGGTAAACTCTAGGGCTAGTGTCGTCTGAATGGCCCTTTTTATATATTCTTGCTGCTTTTCTGACTCTGGGCCTGCCATGGTGGGGAGAGGCAGTCTATTTTTTCTTCTTTCAGAAAGAAAGCAGAATTTACATTTATATTAACTATAATTTCATTCTCTGTGACTCAGCACAGAGAACCTTTCTGTGTCTTCTTACAGGATGAAGCTGCTTATCCTTCAAATGCCGCACAAGGAAGAAGCAACTAATAATATTAATAATGCTTACCTTCTGGTTTACAAGGCCCTTCTCCATATAATTTACCCCAAGAGACCAGGATACTCAAAGACAGAGAAAGAATAAGAAGATTAGTGGGGAGGGGCGGAGCAAGATGGCAGAGGAGTAGGAGACCTGGATTTCGTCTGGTCTCAGGAATTCAGCTGGATAGGGATCAAACCATTCTGAACACCTACGAACTCAACAGGAGATCGAAGAAAAGAATGGCAACAACTCTCTGAACAGAAAAGCGACCACTTTCTGGAAGGTAGGACGTGCGGAGAAGTGAATCCGAGGCGATATTCGGGAGGATAGACGGTGGGGGAGGGGGCCTCCGTTTGCCGCTTCTGGCAAGTGATAGAGCCGCGGAGCACAAAATCGGAACTTTTAGAAGTCGGCTCCGCTGAGGGACGTCGCTCCAGTGGCTAAGCGGGGGGGTGGAACCCTCGCGGGACAGTGTGGTCTCAGGACCCTCGGGGTCACAGAAAGACCGGGGGAGCCTGAGTGCGGCAGAGCTCCCAGGTATGGAGCGGGGAAGCCGGCTGCAGAGACGGAGCCGAGGCGCGGGCTCTCAGCTCGGGGTGGCCA